>NC_091988.1:11230228-11553353 GCF_044704955.1 Pristiophorus japonicus | reverse complement strand
CTCCCTTCCCCCTCCTCTCCCACCCTCCTCACCCCCTTCCTCCCCCTCCTCCTCCTCCTCTCCCCCTCCCTTCCCCTCCTCTCCCCCATCTCCCCCTTCCTCACCCCTCCTCTCTCCTCCCTCCTCCTCCTCTCCCCCTCCCTCATCCCTCCTCTCCCCCCTCTCCCTTCCGTTCAGCCTCTCTCCTTCACTCCCCCACCCCTCCCTCCCCACTCCTCTCCCCCTACCCCCCAACTCTCCCCCCCTCCCTTCCCCCTCCTCTCCCCTTCCCCCCTCCTCTCCCCCTCCCTCCCCCCAACTCTCCCCCTCCCTTCCCCCTCCTCTCACCCCTCCCTTCCCCCTCCTCTCCCCCTCCCTCCCTCCCATTCAGCCTCCCCCCTCCTCTGCCCCTTCTTCCTCCCCCCTCCTCTCCGCCCCTCCCTCCCCTACTCTTTCCCCCCTCCCTCCCTCCCCCTCCTCTTCCCCTCCCTCACTCACATTCAGACTCCCCCTCCCTCCCATTCAGCCCTTCCCCCTCCCTCCCGTTCAGCCCTTCCCCCTCCTTCCCTCTCCTCTCCCCCCTCCATCCCCCTCTCCCCCTCTCTCCCTCCCTCCTCCTCTCCTCCCTCCCCCCTCCTCTCTTCCCCTCCCTCCCCCTCCTCTCCTCCCTCCTCATCCCCCTCCCTCCCCCTCCTCTCCCCCCTCCTTCCCCTCCTCTCTCCCTCCTCCTCCTCCCCCCTCCACCCCTCTCTCCTCCTACCCTTCGCTGTCAGAAACACAGAGAGACACTGACAGACAATGGGGGGGGCCCCATCTCAGTACGCTGTTGGAGGGCTCCCGGTGCTGCAATAGGTGAGTAGAAACTTAATTTTTTTATTTATTGATTGATTTTAAATTTTTTTAATTTAAAAATTTTTTAATTTTTTGTGATTGATTTATTGGTTGATTTATTGATTTATTTATCATTTATTATTGATGATGGCTCTTTATTTGTAAAAGTGAAGTGTGTAATCTTTGTAAACTTCCCTCTCCCCCATCTCTCGTTCGCTACGCCTGATTTATAAGTGTAGTCAAGGTTTTTCTGAGCGTACAAAAATCTACACTTACTCCATTCTAAGTTAGTTTGGAGTAAGTTTTCGCTGCCTAAACTTGCAAAACAGGCGTAAGTGGATGGAAACGCCCCCTTTTGAAAAAAAATACTGTTCTAAAACAAAACTATTCTAACTCACTAGAATTGGAGCAAACTAAATGCCGAGAATTGCAATTTCGAAGATACTCCATTCTAAATTAGTTGCTCCAAAGAAGTAGGAGCAACTCAGGCCGAAACTTGAGCCCTTTGTCCCTGAACATTAAAGACCTATGATGAGGCATGGCATAGTTAAATATAGTAATAAGATGATAAAATCAAAGCTAATATATTATGGCCCTGGTAATGAAACATAGAAACATAGAAAATAGGTGCAGGAATAGGCCATTCAGCCCTTCTAGCCTGCACCGCCATTCAATGAGTTCATGGCTGAACATGCAACTTCAGTATCCCCTTCCTGCTTTCTCGCCATAACCCTTGATCCCCCGAGTAGTAAGGACTTCATCAAACTCCCTTTTGAATATATTTAGTGAATTGGCCTCAACTACTTTCTGTGGTAGAGAATTCCACAGGTTCACCACTCTCTGGGTGAAGAAGTTTCTCCTCATCTCGGTCCTAAATGGCTTACCCCTTATCCTTAGACTGTGACCCCTGGTTCTGGACTTCCCCAACATTGGGAACATTCTTCCTGCATCTAACCTGTCTAAACCCATCAGAATTTTAAACGTTTCTATGAGGTCCCCTCTCATTCTTCTGAACTCCAGTGAATACAAGCCCAGTTGATCCAATCTTTCTTGATAGGTCAGTTCCACTATCCTGGGAATCAGTCTGGTGAATCTTCGCTGCACTCCCTCAATAGCAAGAGTGTCCTTCCTCAAGTTAGGAGACCAAAACTGTACACAATACTCCAGGTGTGGCCTCACCAAGGCCCTGTACAATTGTAGCAACACCTCCCTGTCCCTGTACTAAAATCCCCTCGCTATGAAGGCCAACATGCCATTTGCTTTCTTAACCGCCTGCTGTACCTGCATGCCAACCTTCAATGACTGATGTACCATGACACCCAGGTCTCGTTGCACCTCCTCTTTTCCTAATCTGTCACCATTCAGATAATAGTCTGTCTCTCTGTTTTTACCACCAAAGTGGATAACCTCACATTTATCCACTTTATACTTCATCTGCCATGCATTTGCCCACTCACCTAACCTATTCAAGTCACTCTGCAGCCTCATAGCATCCTCCTCGCAGCTCACACTGCCACCCAACTTAGTGTCATCCGCAAATTTGGAGATACTACATTTAATCCCCTTATCTAAATCATTAATGTACAATGTAAACAGCTGGGGCCCCAGCACAGAACCTTGCGGTACCCCACTAGTCACTGCCTGCCATTCTGAAAAGTACCCATTTACTCCTACTCTTTGCTTCCTGTCTGACAACCAGTTCTCAATCCACGTCAGCACACTACCCCCAATCCCATGTGCTTTAACTTTGCACATTAATCTCTTGTGTGGGACCTTGTCCAAAGCCTTCTGAAAGTCCAAATATACCAAATCAACTGGTTCTCCCTTGTCCACTTTACTGGAAACATCCTCAAAAAATTCCAGAAGGTTTGTCAAGCATGATTTCCCTTTCACAAATCCATGCTGACTTGGACCTATCATGTCACCATTTTCCAAATGCACTGCTATGACATCCTTAATAATTGATTCCATCATTTTACCCACTACTGAGGTCAGGCTGACCGGTCTGTAATTCCCTGTTTTCTCTCTCCCTCCTTTTTTAAAAAGTGGGGTTACATTGGCTACCCTCCACTCGATAGGAACTGATCCAGAGTCAATGGTTAATGTTGGAAAATGACTGTCAATGCATCCGCTATTTCCAAGGCCATCTCCTTAAGTACTCTGGGATGCAGTCCATCAGGCCCTGGGGATTTATCGGCCTTCAATCCCATCAATTTCCCCAACACAATTTCCCGACTAATAAAGATTTCCCTCAGTTCCTCCTCCTTACTAGACCCTCTGACCCCTTTTATTTCCGGAAGGTTGTTGGTGTCCTCCTTAGTGAATACTGAACCAAAGTACTTGTTCAATTGGTCTGCCATTTCTTTGTTCCCCGTTATGACTTCCCCTGATTCTGACTGCAGAGGACCTACGTTTGTCTTTACTAACCTTTTTCTCTTTACATACCTATAGAAACTTTTGCGATCCGCCTTAATGTTCCCTGCAAGCTTATTCTCGTACTCCATTTTCCCTGCCCTAATCAAACCCTTTGTCCTCCTCTGCTGAGTTCTAAATTTCTCCCAGTCCCCGGGTTCGCTGCTATTTCTGGCCAATTTGTATGCCACTTCCTTGGCTTTAATACTATCCTTGATTTCTCTTGAGAGCCACGGTTGAGCCACCTTCCCTTTTTTATTTTTACGCCAGACAGGAATGTACAATTGTTGTAGTTCATCCATGCGGTCTCTAAATGTCTGCCATTGCCCATCCACAGTCAACCCCTTAAGTATCATTCGCCAATCTATCCTAGCCAATTCACGCCTCATACCTTCAAAGTTACCCTTCTTTAAGTTCTGGACCATGGTCTCTGAATTAACTGTTTCATTCTCCATCCTAATGCAGAATTCCACCATATTATGGTCACTCTTCCCCAAGGGGCCTCGCACAATGAGATTGCTAATTAATCCTCTCTCATTACACAACACCCAGTCTAAGATGGCCTCCCCCCATGTCATGTCATTTGCTATTTCATGACAATGGAAAGGACTTTCCTCTAAGTTGCAATGTACAGTTGGTTGGTAGTCCTGTTACTGATCATTTTAAAAAACTAATTCACTGACATTCATCACAGGCGGTCCCTCGAACGAGGATGACTTGCTTCCACACGAGTTCACAGATGTTTCAATGAAGGACCTGATGTTCCAGTCCTGAACTCCAATTGAGGGGGTGGAAGATGCCTGTGTGTGGATTTTTTTTAACGTGTGGTGACCGTTGCACACCAGCCACGGGCTTGACAGAGCTAGGCCTTTATCCAGTGGCAAGGATTAACCAGGATGACTGGAGGCCTGCCCTGCTGCACGGACCTAGTGCACACACATATTGCAGTGTGGGCTGGCCCTTGCTGCCCTTGACATTATCATGAGATTGAATTGTCTCCTTGTCCTTAACTTAGACACTAATGCTAGTTATTGCTGTTCAGATGCAAATAAAATCTCTCAAAATCTTACTAAATAGTGGACCTCAGGCATTATTAGCTACAACATTTTGATTAACTGTCTGAAATGCGCCGAGTTTTAATTTGAAGGTCGTATAGAAAATACACTACAGAAATTAATGGTTTAAAAGGCTTCCAAGTCCCACCATGTGGGAGTTATGAGTTACCATGGTCGTAAAAGGAGTAGCTTATTTTGGATAAACCATCAGCCCCATATTTGGTAATCTACTTGTACAATTCTTTGATTCATGGCCTTTTTTTAACTTCAAATTTATTTCCAATAGTTTTTCACCAATTTCAGGTAGCTTAACCATTATAGATTGTGAAAATGCCAAAAACATGTGATCACAAGAAGTGCAACAAAACGGATGACTGAACAGCAAACATTAAAATTCAAAATGTAAAAAACATAGACATACTTAATAAACAGGACACATATCGGGAGTGATTAGTTTACAAAATACTTCAACCAAATCTGCTTGAAACAAAAATCCAGCAGTTCATTCAATGAAGGTAGATAATGAACACGTTGAAGAGAATAGTTTTCCGATCTAGTGTAAGTACCTGAACAATTGTACTAAAAGCAAACAATTTTACTCCATTGAGACATAATAATGCTGAGACTGTAGCTGTTCTGATTTTGGGTCAGGCGTAGACACCTTGGCCCCCATATTCGTGGCCTTACCGCCCACTGCCGCCTGCTGCTGCCGACTGCCGCCGAGTTTTCCCTGCCGTTTTCCTCTCGCTCCCAGTTTCCTCTCGGGCTGGAGCGGGCGGGAGGGGAGTACCGCCGGGAACTGCCCGCTGACGTCCTCTGGAGGCCAAGTCGCGTAAGTGGCCTCCCGCCCGCCGAGATGCCAGATTGGTGCGGGCAGGAGCCGGCGCCAGCAGGGGGAAGCCCCGACGGTAGGTACGAAGACCTGCAAAAGAAGGTTAGTGAACACCTTTTACATTTTTTTTTGCAGCGACTTACCTGGACGGGGTCCCCTGAAGGTGTTCTGGTGATTTTTTTTACTTTTCAGGTCTTCCACCCTCATTGGGCCCGATTCCATCCTCGGCGGCACTTGGCCAGCAAGCTCATTTGCTGCTGAGGTTGAGCGCTCCTGCCCGCTGACGCCCAGATTGACGGCGTAAGCCATATTTTGTCACCTCTTTTAGAGAACTCTTTCAGGCAAAGTACCGCCCGGTCTCTCGGCGGCCATCAGTGGTCCTTTGGGCGGCCTTGCAGCTCATGAAAACCTGGGCCCTTCTCTCCTGTAAGTGGATCACGTGCACCTTATGTGCTGGAGTAGACATTCTTGTGATTCAATTTGAGGCACATTTAAATAGATCAAGGAACTGCGAAAGAGCACTTTTCAGGGAATAATTTATATGTCATTTACATATATGATGTAATGACAATATTTCGTCTCTTCCACTTTTGACCTTACATAATTTTTTTGTCTTTTTGAACTACAATATTTATTGTTATTTAACTAGCCAACTGCATTTTGTCTTATCTTCCATTGGCAGGTATGCCAATAACAGTAACTAATGCTAATCCATCAGCCATCCATCCATAGGGTCATATTGATAGGGTCATATTGTGAGATTGCACCCGACCGTGAATGTCGACACAGTTTAACTTAAACCTTAAAAGTTCAACATGATGGTCATTCAATGTCTATCAGGTTTCATAACCAGATTTTTGTATATCTGAAGGCAGCATGTCCAACATTTGGAGCTGAGGGTCAGATACATTTATCAAAAGCAATGAATGAGCACCATATGATTATGCAGAAATGTGAACTTTCATACACAAGCATAAGACCCCAATACACCAAAATGCACCATCCACCCCAAATACACAATGGGGGAAGCCAACAAAACTGAAGGCCAATACACACAGCAGGCAAGACTTTCAAGCAATAGAATGGAGCAAAATCAAAGCACATGGTCTTGGGGGTAATGTACTTACGTGGATAGAGAACTGGTTGGCAGGCAGGAAGCAGAGAGTCGGGATAAACAGGTCCTTTTCAGAATGGCAGGCAGTGACTAGTGGAGTGCCGCAGGGCTCATTGCTGGGACCCCAGCTCTTTACAATATACATTAATGATTTAGATGAAGGAATTGAGTGTAATATCTCCAAGTTTGCAGATGACACTAAACTGGGTGGTGGTGTGGGCTGTGAGGAGGCCGCTAAGAGGTTGCAGGTTGACTTGGACAGGTTAGGTGAGTGGGCAAATGCATGGCAGATGTAGTATAATGTGGATAAATGTGAGGTCATCCACTTTGGGGGCAAAAACACGAAGGCAGAATATTATCTGAATGGCAGCAGATTAGGAAAAGGGGAGGTGCAACGAGACCTGGGTGTCATGGTTCATCAGTCATTGAAAGTTGACATGCAGGTACAGCAGGCGGTAAAGAAGGCAAATGGTATGTTGGCCTTCATAGCTAGGGGATTTGAGTATAGGAGCAGGGAGGTCTTACTGCAGCTGTACAGGGCCTTGGTGAGGCCTCACCTGGAATATTGTGTTCAGTTTTGGTCTCCTAATCTGAGGAAGGACATTCTTGCTATTGAGGGAGTGCAGCGAAGGTTCACCAGACTGATTCCCGGAATGGCTGGACTGACATATGAGGAGAGACTGGATCAACTGGGCCTTTATACACTGGAGTTTAGAAGGATGAGAGGGGATCTCATAGAAATGTATAAGATTCTGATGGGTCTGGACAAGTTAGATGCGGGAAGAATGTTCCCGTTGTTGGGGAAGTCCAGAACCAGGGGACACAGTCTTAGGATAAGGGGTAGGTCATTTAGGACTGAGATGAGGAGAAACTTCTTCACTCAGAGAGTTGTTAACCTGTGGAATTCCCCACCGCAGAGAGTTGTTGATGCCAGTTCATTGGATATATTCAAGAGCGAGTTAGATATGGCCCTTACGACTAAGGGGATCAAGGGGTATGGAGAGAAAACAGGAAAGGGGTACTGAGGTGAATGATCAGCCATGATCTTACTGAATGGTGGTGCAGGCTCGAAGGGCCGAATGGCCTACTCCTGAACCTATTTTCTATGTTTCTATGTTTCTATGTTTCTAAACACAGAAACTGCAAGATCTGCACCCACCCATCCTGCCCTCACCCCCATACACAATAAATTCAGTTTCTCCTCTTATCTTTTCTTTCATTCCTTCCTCCCACCATCTATTTTCCCTGCTCCTTCCCCTCCCCCGAAGATTGGAAACTTGGAAACTTCAGTACATTAAAATCCTAGGCCTTGGTATTGGGTAAAGGTTGTTCCCCGATGGGTTAAAGTTCATGGGCTGGAGCCTCCACTTTTTTTGTATGCTTAACGCCCACTTAACGCCATTTGACTGCTGAAATGACGTATAACGGCCATATATCGGCCATTTTGGCACAAATAGGAAACTGACGGGCTTTTTTAGGAGACTTATTGCTGAGCGTTACTTTCCCCCTGTGCTTAACGCTGGGAAAAAATATTACCACCCGCCCTCATTTTTTGGGCGGAATCAGCAGAATGGGCGAAATCAACGGCCATAATATCACCCAGGGTTACTTTCCACACGCAATTAACGCTGAGATTCAATATTAAAGCCCGGCGACTGTTTTTTGTTGTAAAGAGCATATTTACCCAAACTAGTGGCCATGGAGATTGGCCATTGGCAATTTCACCACCTCGCACACATATCGCGCACAATATCGCTCGCTCAAAAAACCGCCCACAAAAAGTGGAACTAACCGGGAAGAATGCTAGCGGTGCGGCTGGCATTTGTTAAATCCCACTCTTATGTGAAGAGCCGATATCAGAAAGATTTGTCTGAAAGAGCACTGATGTGAGTTACAACGCTGACACACTGCTGTATGTGTGCAGCTCAGACATCAATGGTACCCATCACCTTCGTGCCAGTTAAAGTTTACGTTGATTGATGTTAAGTTGTATTTAACCCTTTCATGGTAAGGAATCACCAGTGTGTAACGGTCCAGTTATCTGAGACAATGCGCAACAAGGTTATGTCCTAACAAAAATTTAATACCAACATTGGTCTGAAATCATAAGTATCACAGCCAATAATACCCAACCCCCGCCCACACCCCACTTTTTCCACCATTGACATCAATCACATGTTCAACATGTCCAGCAACACAGAATACAAAGGCAAAGCAGGAGCGTGGTCCCCAGCCCCCATACATTCCATAAATTGCATACACCCAGATGGAGATATAACACAGCCATCACCTGCGCACACGCACCTCACTTTCCTTGTCCCCTCTCCTTCTCCCCACCTCTACCCCTTCCCCTCCTCGCTCCATGATGCCTGGCTGAGGAGCTTGTCAGGCGGTGCCTCATTGAGGGGGATGAAGGCTGATACAGTGGTTGCATGGGTATGCGAGCGGGGGGTGCAAAGGGGGCAACATTCTCTGATGCAGAAGCAGGATCTTGGTCCTTGCTCTCATTTGTCATTCGCAGTGGTGGTGCGGAACCTAGGTGTGGAGTGCCGCGCTCTGGGATCACTGGGAGGACTGTGGCAGCAGTGTTTCTGGCTATCCCATCCAGGGACTCCGCCATGCACGGAATGTACTTGGTCATGGTGGCCACCTGTCAGGATAGGCCCCCCCAATTCTTCGATGAGCTGGTCACCAATGTCTACAGTCCTCCTGGACAATTGTACCATCTCTCCGCTGTCATGTCGCGCTCGTGGAACAGACCTGACGCGTCCACGAAGCCTCTGCGGTGTCGGCGCCGTCCTGGGGACAAATGGGGTTCCCTGTGGAGAGGTGCTTGGGGCCGGTACCTCCAGAGGCAGGAATGACTGGAGGATCACTAGATGGCCTTGGGGTGGAATGGCTTCTGGAGCGTGGTGGTGCAGGTTCTTCGAAGTCCACGCGCTCATCTGTGGAGAACAGACCCAGCGGATTGACGGGCGAGAATCGGAACTCCTCAGCACCAGATGTAGTGGGATCGTCCGCCGACTCCTGCCCCGTGCTCCCACCTTCTGGCCTCTGTGGCCTTGCCTGGGGCCGCACTGCTGGCTGAGCTGCAAAACACAAATGAGGTTATTAGAGGAGAAGCGGGTGCTCGGGTGACAAGGTGAGTCCAGCGCTACACACAGCATATGCACGACAAAAGCACCACCGCTCTCAAAATCATCGCAGACATCACATTTCATGACCATCAACACATTGTGCATTGCAATGATTTTCATTAGGCCAGCATTATTTCTATGACACATTTCGAAATCATCTATCATATATGATTATTTGGATACGTGTGGGTGTGACATCTACTGACTTTACACGACGCAATGGTGTTAGCTTTACTCACGTGGCCTCACTTCAGGGTCTGCAGATGTGTCCGTGGTTGTCCGGGGGTGCTTCCCCACGAGTGTGAGCACTCGCTGCTCCATCTCTGTGATGTCGCTGGGGACTGGTGGCCCCCCACCCGTTCACCTCTGCATGGACCTCATCGTCGATAGCTTCTTCTGTAAAAGGTGACAGGACGACATGGCATGAGATCATTGCGTGATATCATTGCTCGGTACCGTCACAGAGACTGATACAACACATAACCGACAGATGTAATCATCATTATTATCATTCTTTAACTAAAGACGTACACCGTGACAGCAGGCTTTGAGTAAAAGTGCAAGACCTCACATCTGCTGATAGTCACTTATGACTGTTACAAATCAAATTATATAAATACATAAGTACATGTAAATCAATGTAATACTTATTCTTGCGGATCCCACAAGGTCGTTCCATCGTTTGCTGCATTGGTTACCCTGACGTATCTCGTCGGTCGCCGACGAGACCACCTCTGCTATCTCGGTCCATAGCCTCTGGTAGGCCTTTGGGGTGGGCTTCCCACACCCTCCCTGTGTCAAATCACCCCAGCGTAACTCGACCCCCTGCAGGAGGAAGGCATTTGCCTTGTCCGAGAACCTCCTGGCTCTTTTGCGGCCTCCAATGAGCACCTCTCCCACCTCACTGCTCTCTCCAGCGTCAGTCTCCACAGCGTGCTATGATGCCTCCTCCTCTCTCTCTCTCCATTATAGGCCAAATTCGGGTAAATATGTGGCTGGTAATACCTATTTTTTGTTTGCCTACTTGCTGTGAAGCTCTAAAGTCTCCCTCCTTCCTCCCAAAGCAGCCACACCACACCCAGACACGCCTTCAGTCCCTCTGAGCTCCCTCTCTCTCTGTCTCCTCTTCTGCACATGTCATGGTGACCCTTTGACCTCCAGAATCGCGGGAATCGAGCGTTGCCATGCCGTTGCTAAGGACGGCCACACTTGACAGCAGAAGGTCAGAAAAATTAAACGCTATCGCCCATTTTATATTGCACCACAAAAGTGGAGATTCTAGCCCAAAGAATCGGGAAAAGCCTTTTTCAATCCCCCACAACTGGGAAATCGGCATGAAGTCAAAATCGGTTTTGTGTACCAGTGTACAAAGCAAAAAAGGAACTGGCAGTGTTTTCATGGCCTGGATCAAAACACAGCACAATTGTGACAATTGTTGCACACTCCTATCTAAGGAGGATATAAAACACTTAGGACATTGTTTAATATTCTGGTAAAGGGCATAAAACGTATATTTAATTCAAAGGAAACAGATATGTCAAGTCCTTGTAATTTTGTTTAAGAATGTAAAACATATTTTGAAGACAATTAGTCGGCGACGTCTGCTAAATTATAGGCTTGCTCTAAACCCAAATTATTGCATCAAAATGACAAAAGTGTGATCATCACATAGTATTCTCCTTTGATTTTTTTTTTGGATTCCCAACATGAAACAAATGTTTATTATGCAATTTTTCAGTTGGAAACATTCCATTAGTGTTAAGAATTTAGTAGTGAGAGTTATGCATCCATGTGAAGCTGCCGAGAATTCACTCATGATTTCATAACATCTTCTCAGCTTCACTGATGGAAATGTTTATCACAATCATTGCCGGGCATGACCCATCCTCTATTGATACTTCATTAACAGTTGTTAATTTGGATTTGTTCTGGATTTATGTCAATTCTGAACTTAAGTTCATTGTTAAGTTCATTATTAACCTGCATCATTGTTTGTTTGGAGCACAATCTTCCACCTTCTGATACGATTTTTAAAACTGGCTCAGGTACAAATAGATCTTTATTCAGACGGGTGGGAATTGCCTAGACCTAGATCTTTTCCCTTTGCTTGAGTCTCGCTCCACCCACCACAGCCCCAAAATGGAACTGTAATTTGATACTATCCATTCCATTCTTCAATATGGTCTTTAGTTCCTGCACAAGATGAAGTGAAAACAATGGATGGATCTGATTGCGCAGATCCGTTTGTAAATCCATGAATATTATGGAATGTTTATACAAAGACGTACGCTAGAGCAATGATGTATCTGCACAGCATTAAATCATTTAATATATTGCTCCCCTGATAATGTAGCATTTCTATCCTATAACCTTTACTTAATAAAAAGGTTAATAGTTTTGTTTTGTACCGAATGTTAGTGAATAGTATTTTGAATTGCTTTTGAATACTCCTACAGGTTACTATTAGAACAGATATTTATTTCAAAAGCATATTGTGTAAAGCAGGATAGTCCAATGAAAGCTTGCAAGACTATAAAAGCTATTGTTGCAGCTGAAAACCTCAAGCTGCATCACACCGTCCTTGATCTCATAGACCTATAGCACTTAGTCAAAATGGAATAGCCGCAAAATTAAATAGAATAGAACTAGTAAAAAAATAACCCCTTTCATCACAACGAGTTGCAAAATTATTTCATAAGAGAGCCCCTTGGTAGATTGCGAAAAGCTATCTTTTTTCCTGTGCCATTATAGAGATCTGAAACTTGGATTTAAACTGAGAAAAGAAGGCCTGCCCCATTTGATGGGTGAGAGTGGAGGGGCAGTTTGTGAAGGCCAGAAAAAGGTCTAATTTCTGGATAAGTACAGCTTGATAACAAATAACAAGTAAGGATATAGATAGGCAAGATTGCATCCATTACTGACTTGCTGGAGCTATAAGTGAAATAGTGTTAGATTTTCAAAAAAGCATTTGACGAGGTTCTACATCAGAGGATAATGGTGAAGGTAAAGTGCCACATGGTAGATCTTAACCTGAGCCGCCTGGTAGCAGGCAGTAAGTGGCACGAAAATGGCTAACCGTCCCGTTTACAATGGTGTTCCGGCTGCCGCCATTGTCAAAGGAATCTCCTTCTGGGCAGCTGGAGTGACGGCATGTTTCAGGCAGTAGGACCTTTTATTATGCAAATCAGGATCCTATGAGATATATAAAGAAAGACTTGTATTTATCTAGCGACTTTCAGGACCTCAGGATGTGTGCATGGTGGTTGAGACCCTGTTTCTCTTTTTTTGCACTCCTCAGAGAGACTTTTCCTTAATGGCGCCTATTAACGCAAGCCTGCGCCTTTCCCGCCCAACTAAATGTTGTGGGTCTGATGACCTCATCGTTGATTTATTTCTAGACAGGATATTTAAAGGAGCTTTGCCCACCTTGTGAACTGGAGATAAGGAGGTTGACTTATGAGGAAAGGTTGAGTAGGTTGGACCTCTACTCATTGTAATTCAGAAGAATGAGAGGTGATCTTATAGAAACGTATAAGATTATGAGGGGGCTTGACAAGGTGGATGCAGAGAGGATGTTTCCACTGATGGGGGAGACTAGAACTAGGGGGCATGATCTTAGAATAAGGGGCCGCCCATTTAAAACTGAGATGAGGAGAAATTTCTTCTCTCAGAGGGTTGTAAATCTATGGATTCGCTACCTCAGGGAGCTGTGGAAGCTGGGACATTCAATGGATTTAAGACTGAGATAGACAGTTTCTTAACTGATTGGGGAATAAGGGGTTATGGGGAGCGGGCAGGGAAGTGGACGTGAGTCCATGATCAGATCAGCCATGATTGTATTAAATGGTGGAGCAGGCTCAAGGGGCTGTATGGCCTACTCCTGGTCCTATTTCTTATGTTCTTATTTGAAGGCTCATCTAGGAGTGTGCAGGCAGTACATTTCAGCATCTGCCTACTACTCAGCCTTGCACGCATGGCTTCACAGCGACAGAGGTCAAGACCCAGGTTCTCAAATGTCTCCCTACATATGCTTGTGGAGAGAGTGAGAGAATGCAGGGAGATCCGCTTCCCTTCTGATGGACGCAAGGGACCTCCCCAGGAGACCAAAAGCACGTGGCTGGAGATAGCAGAGGAGATCAACAGTGGGGATGTAGTGAGGAGGACATGGGTGCAGTGCTGCAAACGTTTCAATGATCTCATTTGATCAGGAAAGGTGAGTGCAAAGCCACATTCAGCCTCACCCTGCTGTGCCTCTCATCACATCCCCATCACTCTGCCTTCATAGAACATAGAAACAAAGAAAATAGGTGCAGGAGTAGGCCATTCGGCCCTTCGAGCCTGCACCTCCATTCAATAAAATCATGGCTGATCATTCACCTCAGTACCCCTTTCCTGCTTTCTCTCCATGCCCCTTGATCCCTTTAGCCATAAGGGCCATATCGAACTCCCTCTTAAATATATCCAATGAACTGGCACCAACAACTTTCTGCAGTAGAGAATTCCACAGGTTAACAACTCTCTGAATGAAGAAGTTTCTCCTCATCTCAGTCCTAAATGGCTTACCCCTTATCCTTAGACTATGTCCCCTGGTTCTGGACTTCCCCAACATCGGGAACATTCTTCCTGCACCTAACCTGTCCAGTCCCGTCAGAATTTTATATGTTTCTATGAGATACCCTCTCATAGAAACATATAAACTTCAGTGAATACAGGCCCAGTCGATCCAGTCTCTCCTCATATGTCAGTCCTGCCATCCCGGGAATCAGTCTAGTGAACCTTCGCTGCACTCCCTCAATAACAAGAACGTCCTTCCTCAGATTAGGAGACCAAAACTGAACACAATATTCCAGGTGAGGCCTCACTAAGGCCCTGTACAACTGCAGTAAGACCTCCCTGCTCCTATACCCAAATCCCCTAGCTATGAAGGCCAACATATCATTTGCCTTCTTCACCGCCTGCTGTACCTGCATGCCAACTTTCAATGGCTGATGTACCATGACACCCAGGTCTCGTTGCACCTCCCCTTTTCCTAATTTACCGCCATTCAGATAATATTCTGACTTCGTGTTTTTGCCACCAAAGTGGATAACCTCACATTTATCCACATTATACTGCGTCTGCCATGCGTTTGCCCACTCACCTAATCTGTCCAAGTCACTCTGCAGCCTCTTAGCGTCCTCCTCACAGCTCACACCGCCACCCAGTTTAGTGTCATCTGCAAACTTGGAGATATTACACTCAATTTCTTCATCTAAATCCTTAATGTATATTGTAAAGAGCTGGGGTCCCAGCACTGAGCCCAGCAGCACCCCACTAGTCATTGCCTGCCATTCTGAAAAAGACCTGTTTATCCCGACTCTCTGCTTCCTGTCTGCCAACCAGTTCTCTATCCACGTCAATACATTACCCCCAATACCATGTGCTTTAATTTTGCACACCAATCTCTTGTGTGGGACCTTGTCAAAAGCCTTTTGAAAGTCCAAATACACCGCATCCACTGGTTCTCCCTTGTCCACTCTACTAGTTACATCCTCAAAAAATTCTAGAAGATTTGTCAAGCATGATTTCCCTTTCATAAATCCATGCTGACTTGGACTGATCCTGTCACTGCTTTCCAAATGTGCTGCTATTTCATCTTTAATAATTGATTCCAATATTTTCCCCACTACCAATGTCAGGCTAACCAGTTTATAATTATCCGTTTTCTCTCTCCCTCCTTTCTTAAAAAGGGGTGTTACATTTGCTACCCTCCAGTCCATAGGAACTGATCCAGAGTCGATAGACTGTTGGAAAATGATCCACTATTTCTAGGGCTACTTCCTTAAGTATTCTGGGATGCAGACTATCAGGCCCCGGGGATTTATCGGTCTTCAATCCCATCAATTTCCCTAACACAATTTCCCGCCTAATAAGGATTTCCTTCAGTTCTTCCTTCTCTCTAGATCCTCGGTCCCCTAGTATTTCCGGAAGGTTATTTGTGTCTTCCTTCGTGAAGACAGAACCAAAGTATTTGTTTAACTGGTCCGCCATTTCTTTGCTCCCCATTATAAATTCACCTGAATCTGACTGCAAGGAACCTAAGTTTGTCTTCACTAATCTTTTTCTCTTCACATATCTATAGAAGCTTTTGCAGTCAGTTTTTATGTTCCAAGCAAGCTTCCTCTCATACTCTATTTTCCCTCTCCCAATTAAACCTCTTGTCCTCCTCTGCTGTATTATAAAATTCTCCCAGTCTTCAGGTTTGCTGCTTTTTTTGGCCAATTTATATGCCTCTTCCTTGGATTTAACACTCTCCTTAATTTCCCTTGTTAGCCACGGTTGAGCCACCTTCCCCGTTTTATTTTTACTCCAGACAGGGATGTACAATTGTTGCAGTTCATCCATGTGATCTTTAAATGTTTGCCATTGCTTATCCACCGTCAACCCTTTAAGTATCACTAAGCCTACTCCTGCACATCAGTACTCAAACCAACATACCTTGCTCGCCCACCCTCTCTATCTACATTATCACATCCCCATCTGACTAACCACCCCTCACACTCACACTCATCCTAATACAATCATAACGACTGACAACACACAAGGAGGCCACTTTGGCTTTGGCAGCACACTCCCTCATTGTCAATCTCTAAAGATATAACCCACACATTCCTTACACACATGCCATCACTCTCACTCAAACATCTCTTCTTTCCCTTTTTGTAGGAGAAGAGAGGGAGAGAACCGGAGGTGGCACTCCATCATTTGCCATGTTGAGTCCGGCAGAGGAGGTCGGACTGGGGGTCTCCAGAGTTGCAGAGCAACTGGAGGTGGGAGACGGAGAGCGGGGGCAGCTCAGCAACCTGGTGACACAATTACAGATCATTAAACTCCATTGCATACAGCAGTCACTCATATGTTGATATCAGCAGCCAGTGAATGTTCATCATGTGCATAATGGTATCGGTAACCATTCTTGATGTGACATTTCTCAATAATCTCTACTCTCCCTCAGGTTAACCAAGAGTCCCCCTCCTCTCACTGTCCCGGTGGAAGGGTAAGACGACTCCTCAGAGGAGCCTCCAGCCTGTGAGGGTGCACCGTCACCAGACATAAGCACATAAGAACATAAAAAATAGAAGCAGGAGTAGACCATCTGGTCCCTCGGGCCTGCTCCGCCTTTTAATAAGATCTTGGCTGATCTGATCTTGGGCTCAGCTCCACTTCCCCGCCCACTCCCCATAACCCTTTATTCCCTTATCGTTCAGAAATCTGTCCACCTCCACCTTAAATATATTCAATGACCCAGCCTCTACATCTCTCTGGGTCAGAGAATTCCACAGATTTACAACCCTCAGAGAAGAAATTCCTCCTCATCTCAGTTCTAAAAGGGCGACCCCTTATTCTTAAACTATGCCCCCTAGTTCTAGATTCCCCCACGAGTGGAAATATCCTCTCTGCATCTACCTTGTCGAGCCCCCTCATTATCTGATATGTTTCAATAAGATCACCTCTCATTCTTCTAAACTCCAATGAGTATATGCCCAACCTTCTCAACCTTTCTTCATAAGTCAATCCCTTTATCTCAGGAATCAACCGAGTGTACCTTCTCTGAACTGCCTCCAATGCAAGTATATCCCTCCTTAAATAAGGAGACCAAAACTGTACTCAGTACTCCAGGTGTGGCTTCACCAATACCCTGTACAGTTGTAGCAGGACTTCTCTGCTTTTATACTCAATCCCCCTTGCAATAAAGGCCAACATTCCATTTGCCTTCCTGATTACTTGCTGTACCTGCATACCAACTTTGTCTGTTTGATGCACAAGGACCCCCAGGTCCCTTTGTTCTGCAGCACTTTGTAATTACTCATTATTTAAATAATAATTCAGCACCAGCGTAGATACGCAAACCTTGGTGGGTAGTACCCGAGATAGAGTACTGTTGTTACATGGTGCCTCTAACATCACAAATGAGCAAGAAGTGATGGTGGAGACAGGGACAGCAGTGGAGACTCCTCGCTGGAGGGTGCAGAGCGCTCCCTGCTCTGCTCAGCTGCATGCAGACGCTGAGCCTCGAGCGTCATCGAGAAAGAGGGCGATCCTGGATGTGCAGGAAGAACTGCAGGAGGCTCTGACAGGTTTTGTCTGCAAATGGAGGAGTCCGTCTCCAACATGATCACCACCTTGTCGTAGGCGATGGCGACTGTTGGCTGCTTCATGGAAAGGATGGCCACATACATGGAGCAGCTAATGCGCCACTCACATGAGTACATGCCACCTATTGGAGAACAGACAGTAGAGGCTCATAGACCTCCTCTCTAAGAGGGATGTCCTCATGGCCCCACTTGCATACCGAAGGGCTCCTCCAGATCTGTCAAGGTGCATTTTCAGCATGCCTATTTTTTGCTCTATGACATATCTGATGGGTATGTGGCTCTCATGTTATCTCTGCTTGGCTTCAGTAGTTGGTCTCCTCAAGAGTGTCATGAGCCACGTCTTCAGTGGAAAGCCCTTGTCTCCAAGCAGCCAGCCGGAAGCTCTGTTTGGAGGTGCGAAGAGCTGAGGGTGAGAGTCACGGCAGCTGCCAGGGAATTTGGTGCACACCAGCATGATGATCTTTTTATGGTTGCAGACCAGTTGCACATTGAGGGAGTGAAGCACTTGTGGTTGACAAAGACTCCTGGGTGATGAAGGGGTGCCCCGATGGCCACATGTGTGCAATCGCTGACGCCCTGCACCCGTGGGAAGCCAGCCAGATCAGCAAAGGCCAGCGCCCGCTCAGTAACACTGGCTTCATCAGTGGCAAAGTTGTTATAATTGGCTAACTTGTCAAACAGGTGACCTGTGTGATGCGGCCGACTGCGAGATGCTGCAAATGTCTGCTGCAGTTCCCTGGAAGGAGCATGATGCGAAGCAGTTGGGGGCATTGGTAACGTTGACAGCCATTGGTAAGACATGTCCACCAGGTCCTCTGGGCAGCAGGTCTTGCTCCAGCAATGTGCAAATGTCCTTTGGCACTGCTGCTCAGTCATGTTGAGGAAGCTCATCCTCTGCCTGTATACCCTGTGTTGGGGATATCGCCTCCGGCACAGTGCAGCCCTGCGCTGATGCCCTGTGTCCTGTGGATCATCAGGTGGTTGATGAGAAGGTGGTGTTGTTGTTGGTGCTGCGGGTGTTGGGGCTCGTCCTGGTCAGATTCTGAGGACCAAGGTGAGACAGTATAAACGGCACGCATGCTGATGTAATAGATGGCAGGTCAACTAGAGATCAGAGAAGCAATCTGTCAATGGTGTGATAGATAGTAGCAATGAGATGAGAGTGGTTTCTGAATTTGCAGAAAAGATTTGAAACTCCAGACACCTAAATCTGTGCTGAAAATGCAACAGCATTTCCCTTCGGCAAGTAAGCAGGTGTCATGTGGCAGTATTTATTGTGCTTTCCATGCTCGGCAGTTTTGGCCGCGATTAATGGCCACTGATTTTCCGCCTCACCTTGACAGACCTGGTTCTCAAGCTGCTTGACTCACCTGCTCATGCAATGAAGTTAAAAAGATCTGGTTAAAAACATGGTTAAGGTTCTGACAACAAGGTAATAATGATCTAAATTAGATTGCCCACTTGTGCTGCTCGGGTCCGTGTTGCATTGGCAAACATCCCCGAGTTAAAGATGCGAGGAGACGGGATATCAGTGTGAGTCCCTGGCCAAAGACCGCCCTAAGTGGAGGAAGTGCATCTGGGAGGGCGCTGAGCACCTCGAGTCTCGTCGCCGAGAGCATGGCAGAAATCAAGCGCAGGCAGCGGAAAGAGCGTGCGGCAAACCAGTCCCACCCACCCCTTCCCTCAATGACTATCTGTACCACTTGTGACAGGGACTGTGGTTCTCGTATTAGACTGTTCAGCGACTTGAGAACTCACTTTAAGTGGAAGCAAGTCTTCCTCAATTCCGAGGGACTGCCTATGATGAGGTTCCCAACCCGCTCTGATTTATTTCCACTTTTACTCCCAAAATGCCTCCAATACTGCACGCACTAACGTGTTTAAATTCCGGCTTTGTTCTTAGAAGCTTCTCCCTTTTCAATCTTAACTACTATTATGTCACAATTGTGCAGTAAACCAGTGCTTTTGTTTTCTTTTTAATCTCTTAAAAATCTAACCAGAATAATACAACATCAAGCACAAATTGTACAGGGCCATAGTGAGGCTAACTATCTGCTGTCTTTTTCGCAATTCTTTCTGAATAATTTCGTTACATCTTTACTGCTATTTTGAACAGGTTTATGTCTGCTGAGTCCTGCTGTGTGATTTTAAGTCACTTGACGGGAAAAAAAGATTCAAAGGAGAAAATAAAAGTTGTGATATACCAGGTTGCAGGACAAAACATTTACTCCCACCAGTGACTTATTTCCCTTATTATTTCTTATCTCCACCCTAACTGGTTCTACATCTTGATCTTCTGATCATTTCTCACTGCTGCACTGGTCTCATCCTTTATCAACAGAGCTACCCCACCTTCTTTTCTTTTCTGCCTATCCTTCATCTACCTGTAATCTACCAAAATTCTCTGGATACTGGAGAGGTCCCAGCGGATTGAAAAATCGCAAATGTAACATTCCTATTTAAGAAAGGAGGGAGACAGAAAACAGGAAATTATAGGCCAGTTAGCCTCAAATCTGTCATTGGGAAAATGTTGGAGTCCATTATTAAGGAAGTAGTAGCAGGATATTTGGAAAAGCATAATACAATCAAGCAGAGTCAGCATGGTTTTATGAAAGGGAAATCATGTTTGACAAATTTGCTGGAGTTCTTTGAGGATGTAACGAGCAGGGTGAATAAAGGGGAATCAGTAGATGTCATATATTTGGATTACCAGAAGGCATTCGATAAGGCGCCACATAAAAGGTTACTGCACAAGATAAGAGCTCACGGGGTTGGGGGTAATATATTAACATGGATGGAGGATTGGCTAAATAACAGAAAACAAAGAGTCGGGATAAATGGGTTATTTTCCGGTTGGCAAACTGTAACTAGTGGGGTGCCACAGGGATCAGTGCTGGGGCTTCAACTATTTCCAATCTTTATTAATGATTTGGATGAAGGAACTGAGTGTAATGTAACCAAATTTGCTGATGATACAAAGATAGATGGGAAAGCAAGTTGTGAGGAGGATGCAAAGAATCTGCAAAGGGATATAGATAGGCTAAGTGAATGGGCAAAAATTTGGCAGATGGAATATAATGTGGGAAAATGTGAGGTTATCCACTTTGTAGGAAAAATAAAAAAACAAATTATTATTGAATTGGGGAGTGATTACAAAATGCTGCAGTACAGTGGGATCTGGGGGTCCGTGTGCATGAACCACAAAAAGCTAGCATGCAGGTACAGCAAGTAATTAGGAAGGCAAATGGAGTGTTGGCCTTTATTGCAAGGGGGTTGGAGTATAAAAATAGAGAAGTCCTGCTACAACTCTACAGGGTACTGGTGAGACCACACCTGGAGTACTGCGTACAGTTTTGGCCTCCTTATTTAAAGAGGGATATACTTGCATTGGAGGCTGTTCAGAGAAGGTTCACAAGGTGGATTCTGGAGATAAAAGGGTTGTCTTATGAAGAAAGGTTGAGCAGGCTGGTCCTATACTCATTGGAGTTTAGAAGAATGAGAGGTGATCTTTTTGAAATGTATAAGATTCTGAGGGGGCTTGACAGTGTAGATGTAGAGAGGATGTTTCCCCTCATGAAAGAATCTAAAACCAGGGGGCATGGTTTCAGAATAAGGGGTCGCCCATTTAAAACGGAGATGAGGAGGAATTTCTTCTCTCAGAGGGTTGTGAATCTTTAGAATTCACTACCTCAGAGAGCTGTGAAGGCTGGATCATTGAATATAATTAAGGTGGAGATAGATAGATTTTTGGACGATAAGGGAGTCAAGGGTTATGGGGAGCGAGCAGGGAAGTGGAGTTGAAGCCAAGATCAGATCAGCCATTACCTTATTGAATGGTGGAACAGAAACGAGGGGCCAAATGGCCTACTCCTGCTCCTATTTCTTATGCTCTTATGTTCTTATGACATATCAAGTTGCATCTTGATGTTCACTTTCATAGGAATTGTTTTAATATACAGGTTTTAATATATTCTCTATAAATTCATGGGATGTGGGCTTCGCTGGCAAGGCCAGCATTTATTGCCCATCCCTAATTGCCAATTGAATTTGATGTTAAGCCGCTTCTTGAACCGCTGCAGGTACTCCCGCAGTGCTGTTAGGTAGGGAGTTCCTGGATTTTGATACAGTGATGATGAAGGAATAGTAATATATTTCCAATTCAGGATGGTGTGTGACTTGGAGGGGCACTTGCAGATGGTAGGAATCCCATGCACCTGCTGCCCTTGTCCCTCTAAGTTGTAGAGGTCGCGGGTTTGGGAGATGCTATTGAAGAAGCCTTTGAGAGTTGCTGTAGTGCATCTTGTAGATGGTACACACTGCAGCCTCGGTACGCTGGTGGTGGAGGGAGTGAATGTTTAAGGTGGTGGATGATGTGCCAATCAAGCGGGCTGCTTTGTCCTGAATGGTGTTGAGCTTCTTGAGTGTTGTTGGAGCTGCACTCATCCAGGCAAGTGGAGAGTGTTCCATCATACTCCTGATTTATGCCTTGTAGATGGGGTAAAGGCTTTGGGGAGTCAGGAGGTGAGTCACTCTGCAGAATACCCAGCCTCTGACCTGCTCTTGTTGCCACAATATTTATGTGGCTGGTCCAGTTAGGTTTCTGGTCAATGTTGATGGTGGGGGATTTGACGATGTTAATCCCTTTGAATGTCAAGGGGCGGTGGTTAGACTCTCGTTTGTTGGAGATGGTCATTGCCTGGCACTTGTGTGGTGTGAATGTTACATGCCACTTGTCAGCCCAAGTCTGAATGTTGTCCAGGTATTGCTGCATGTGGGCATGGGCTGCTTCATTTTCTGAGGAGTTGGGAACAGAACTGAACACTGTGCAATCATCAACAAACATCCCCACTCTGACCTTATGATGGAGGGAAGGTCATGGATGAAGCAGCTGAAGATGGCTGGGCTGAATAAATTTTGTTTAAAACAAAACTGCTATATTCTTTTTTCAAATCACTATAAAATTTGAAGTATTCTTTTCAATAAATGACAATGCAAAAAATGTTTAAATTAGAACAATTTGAGCAATAATGACATATCATAATTATAGTACTCAATATCAAATTTTAATTCCCAGTACGCAGAAAATGTTTCCAAGTTAAGATAATCTTGGGGAAAAAGTTGATTATCGATCATTTTGTGGCGTTAACATCGCCTGGGCCCTAATTTCAGTGCCGGGCGATAATTAGCGTCGGCAATCGCGAAATTAATTTTTACTGCTCTAAGAGGCGAAATCAAACACTGCACATTTCTCTTAAGGCGATAGTGTCACCAAGCACAGGGCTACCTGTTATGTTCAGAATAACTCCACAAGACTGTGTGCTATAAGCTCAAACTGTTGTGACCTTGGTCTCTTTATTGTAACTCCAGAGTGAGGAGGCAGCATGGTAGACTGCCTTTTATACCTGCTTGCCCAGGGTGTGCAGGTGACCCTTGGGTCTCCCACAGGTGCGCCCCCTGATGGCAAGTCTTACACACTAGTAAAGTTTACATACATAACACTACCCTTAGTGCTAATCAATTTCAGCTGTGCTCATGTCCAGACTCATCAACATGCTGGCTCCAACTGGATCTTTAAGGGGAGTGACTATAATGCTTTAAGCTTAACATTCCATCTCTGCTCTTGGTGTTGAAGGAGTAACATGGCTGCTTAGGGACAAAGACTGCGCTTTAGCGATGACGCACTTTAGAGTCTTGTGGAGGCAGTGGAGCGGCGAAGGGCATCCATGTTTCCTGAGACTGGCAGGAGGCCAATGCCAGCTGCCTACAGGCGCCCATGGAAGGTGGTAATGCAATATGTGGCTGGCAGGAGCGTGGTGATCAGGACAGCGACGCAATGTTGCCAGAAGTCCAATGACCTCACTCGGGTGGTCAGTGTGAGTACATTTTTCCACAACCTCTGCATGCCACGATGTCAAGACAATTATTTGTAGACATTCTAAAAACTGCCACATCCCAGCACGCACGCACAATGTGCTACATCTCAGATCTCAGCACTTGCATACATTAACAGCTATTCAACTACATTTGTGGAGGTGTGCACGTAGTGGAGGTGCGATGAATGATTGTGGCAATAGATCGTGGCGGAGGGGCGGCAAACGAGGGTGCGGGGCCCAGAAGAGCCGAGGGCCCAGGCACAGCACGGGCCCAGCCCACACTGCGATATGTGTGCGGACTAGGTTCGTGCAGCAGAGCAGGTCTCCAGTCGTCCTGGTTAACCCTTGCCACTGGACCAAGACTAGCTCTGTCAAGCCTGTGTGGTGGCTGGTGTGCAACGGTCACCACACATTAAAGAAATCCACACACAGGTATCTTCCACCCCTGGAGTTCAGGACTGGAATATTGGGTCCTCCATTGACACATCAGTGAACTCATCCCTTTTGGTATGGAAGCAAGTCATCCTCATTCGAGGGACCGCCTATGATGATGATGATGCAATGTGACAACCACATACTTGCATAGTCACGTAATGGCTTTTTTCTCTCTTGCAAGTCAACCTGGTGCATAATAGATGCGAGCAAGAAAGGACAGGAGGCGGTGAGGCATACCTGAGGCCCTTCACTTACCTGGAACAAAGAGACCAGATCATTGGCCCACAAGCTGTAGGAGCTGCAGCTTGCGGCCACGTTGAATCCCATGGGGACAGTACTGGTATGTTCCTCACCTCTCCCTCTGTCCAGTATCTTCTTTAGTGGAAACGCTACATAATGAGGTGTTGACGCACTGTCCTTGCAGAAGCAACATTGGCACACTCCCTTCTCCATTGCTGCTGCTTCCCCTGCTTCTCCTCGTCCACCTCCTGAGGTGGACCTGCATTCTCTGGTAGCATAAGAACATAAGAAATAGGAGCAGGAGTAGACCATACGGCCCCTCAAGCCTGCTCCACCATGTAATACGATCATGGCTGATCTGATCATGGACTCAGGTCCACTTCCCCGCCCGCTCCCCATAACCCCTTAATCCCTTATCGGTTAAGAAACTGTCTATCTCTGTCTTAAATTTATTCAATGTCCCGGCTTCCACAGCTCTCTGAGGCAGCGAATTCCACAGATTTACAACCCTCTGAGAGAAGAAATTCCTCCTCATCTCAGTTTTAAATGGGCGGCCCCTTATTTTAAGATCATGCCCTCTAGTTCTAGTCTCCCCCATCAGTGGAAACATCCTCTCTGCATCCACCTTGTCAAGCCCCCTCATAATCTTATACGTTTCGATAAGCTCACCTCTCATTCTTCTGAATTCCAATGAGTAGAGGCCCAACCTACTCAACCTTTCCTCATAAGTCAACCCCCTCATCTCCAGAATCAACAAAGTGAACCTTCTCTGAATTGCCTCCAAAGCAAGTATATCCTTTCATAAATATAGAAACCAAAACTGCACGCAGTATTCCAGGTGTGGTCTCACCAATACCCTGTATAACTGTAGCAAGACTTCCCTGCTTTTATACTCCATCCCCTTTGCGATAAAGACCAAGATTCTGCTGTACCTGCATACTAAGCTTTTGTGTTTCATGCACAACCCCTTAATCCTTTATCAGTTAAGAAACTGTCTATCTCTGTCTGCCGCCATGGCTGGGCTCTCTCAATGGCCAGGTTGTGCAGGATGCAGCACATAACAACGGAAAGGGAGACTCAATCAGGGGGGTACTGGAGGGTTCCACCAGAGTGGTCAAGGCATCGGAACCATTGTTGGAGCACCCTGATAATCTGTTTGACGAGGTTCCTGGTGGAGGCATGGCTCTCATTATAGGCATGCTCAGCACGAGTGTTGGGGTTGCAGAGGGGCGTCATCAACCAGGTGGCGAGTGCATAACTCTTGTCACCGAGCAACCAGCTGCGAGCTCCATGTGGTGGTTGGAAGAGTTGTGGGACAATGGTCTGTCCAGGATGAATGAATCGTGGGTTCAGGATAGCTGGCATTGATGGTGAGGATGAGCTGCCTGTGGTCGCATACCAACTGAACATTCACAGAGTGATAGCCTTTGCGGTTACAGAACACTTCTGCATTGTGATAAGGTGCCCGCTTATATATCTCTACTTATCTGTAGAATAAAACCTCTATCTGGAATTCCGAGCCAGAGTTTGGGGCTCGAACACTGCACCTTCTGACTCAGAGGCACGAATGCTATCCCTAAGCCAAAGGCTTGCTCAAACAGGTAATGACAAAATAACTATTTGGCCCATCAAAATCCATTCCTTCCATAAGCCATGTACAATCTGCCCTGTTCCAAACTACTTAGGCTCTAAAGGGTGGCAGTCAACCTCAGAAGAAACCTTCAAGAAGATAAGGTATTGTGAAATTTCTCCCCAAATCCCAAAGGTTATTGATCAAAACCCCCTAATATCAGCCCAAGCTTAAATCCACATGATTGAACTCTGGCCAATTGTTTCTACAGCTCATCATAGGCAGTCTCTCGAAGCGAGGATGACTTGATTCCACGTCAAAAAGGGATGAGTTCACAGGTGTTTCAATGAAGGACCTAATATTCCAGATCCCGAACTACATCCTGAAGGGTGGAAGATGCCTGTGCGTGGATTTTTTTAACGTGTGGTGGCCGTTGCACACCAGCCACCACACGGGCTCGACAGAGCTAGGTCTTGGTCCAGTGGCAAGGATTACCCAAGGTGACTGGAGACCAGCTCTGCTGCACAGACCGAGCACGCACACATATAGCAGTGTGGGCTGACCCATGCTGCCCCTGGGCCCTCGCCTCTTCTGGGCCCCAGTCTCGCGCCTCTCCTGGGCCCCGGTCACTTCCTTTTTTAATTCTTGCCGCTCCTTTGCCCCTCCCGCTGTGCCTGCCCGCACTGCAATCAGTGACCTGGCTTCATAGCCGTCGCCCTCCTGCAGTGGTAGGCCATTGCACGCTGCTCCCTCTGATGGCCCCGACCTGTTGATGGTCTTCTACAGATAATACATCCAGGGAACATAGAATATTTATGACTATCAGTTTTGAAGAGAGCAATCACAGAGTGGGTGATCACCTTTACTGAACACTTTAGTTCTGTCTGCGAGTGTGACTCTGAGCTTCTGGTCACTTGCCACTTTAATTCTCAATTTCACTCCAACTCTGCCCTTGGCCTTCTGCACGGTTCCACTGAAGTTCAACGCAAGCTTGAGGAACTGCATCTCATCTTTCTATGAGTCACTTTACAGCCATCTGGCCTTAAAACTGACTTTAACAACTTCAGCCTTAACAAGAGATCCCATTTTCTGTCTGACAGTAGATGCTTATGACAGAGACTGTGGTTCTCGTATTGGACTGTACAGCCACCTAAGAACTCATGCTAAGTGTTCCTCGATTCCGAGGGACTGCCTATGATGATAATGAGGATCATGCCCTATAGGTAAGAAACGGGATGAGGTCCTACAAGATGAATTTAGGGAGCTAGGAGCTAAATTAAAAAGTAGGACCTCAAAAGTAGTAATCTCAGGATTGCTACCAGTACCATGTGCTAGTCAGAGTAGGAATCGCAGGATAGCTCAGATGAATATGTGGCTTGAGGAGTGCTGCACAAGGGAGAGATTCAAATTCCTGGGACATTGGAACCGGTTCTGGGGGAGGAGGGACCAGTACAAACCGGACGGTCTGCACCTGGGCAGGACCGGAACCAATGTCCCAGGGGGAGTGTTTGCTAGTGCTGTTGGGGAGGGGTTAAACTTTGATGGCAGGGGTATGGGAACCTATGCAGGGAGACAGAGGGAAGTAGAATGGGGGCAGAAGCAAAAGATAGAAAGAAGAAAAGTAAAAGTGGAGGGCAGAGAAACCTAAAGCAAAAAGCAAAAAGGGCCACATTACACCAAAATTCTAAAGGGGCAAAGTGTGTTAGAAAGACAAGCCTGAAGGCTCTGTGCCTCAATGCGAGGAGTATTTGGAATAAGGTGGACGAATTAACTGCGCAGATAGCAGTTAACGGGTATGATGTAATTGGCATCACGGAGACATGGCTCCAGGGTGACCAAGGCTGGGAACTCAACATCCAGGGGTATTCAACATTTAGGAAGGATAGACAGAAAGGAAAAGGATGTGGGGTGGCATTGCTGGTTAAAGAGGAAATTAATGCAATAGTAAGGAGGGACATTGGCTTGGATGATGTGGAATCAGTGTGGGTGGAGCTACGGAATATCAAGGGGCAGAAAACGTTAGTGGGAGTTGTGTACAGACCACCAAACAGTAGTAGTAAGGTTGGGGACAGCATCAAACAAGAAATAAGGGATGCATGCAATAAAGGTACAGCAGTTATCATGGGTGACTTTAATCTACATATAAATTGGGCTAACCAAACTGGTAGCAATGCGGTGGAGGAGGATTTCCTGGAGTGTATTAGGGATGGTTTTCGAAACCAATATGTCGAGGAACCAACCAGGGAGCTGGCCATCCTAGACAGGGTGATGTGTAATGAGAAAGGCATAATTAGCAATCTTGTTGAGCGAGGCCCTTTGGGGAAGAGTGACCATAACATGGTAGAATTCTTTATTATGATGGAGAGTGACACAGTTAATTCAGAAACTAGGGTCCTGAACTTAAGGAAAGGTAACTTCGATGGTTTGAGGCATGAATTGGCTAGAATAGACTGGTAAATGATACTTAAAGGGTTGACGGTGGATAGGCAATGGCAAACATTTAAAGATCACATGGATAAACTTCAGCAATTGTATATCCCTGTCTGGAGTAAAAATAAAACGGGGAAGGTGGCTCAACCGTGGCAAACAAGGGAAATTAGGGATAGTGTTAAATCCAAGGAAGAGGCATATAAATTGGCCAGAAAAAGCAACAAACCTGAGGACTGGGAGAAATTTAGAATTCAGCAGAGGAGGACAAAGGGTTTAATTAAGAGGGGGAAAATAGAGTACGAGAAGAAGCTTGCCGGGAACATAAAAACTGATTGCAAAATCTTTTATAGATATGTGAAGAGAAAAAGATTAGTGAAGACAAATGTAGGTCCTTTGCAGTGGGATTCAGGTGAATTTATAATGGGGAACAAAGAAATGGCAGACCAATTGAATAAATACTTTGGTTCTGTCTTCTCAAAGGAAGACACAAATAACCGTCCGGAAGTACTAGGGGACCGAAGGTCTAGTGAGGAGGAGGAACTGAAGGATATCCTTATTAGGCGGGAAATTGTGTTAGGGAAATTGATGGGATTGAAGGCCGATAAATCCCAGGGGCCTGATAGTCTGCATCCCAGAGTACTTAAGGAAGTGGCCCTAGAAATAGTGGATGCATTGGTGATCATTTTCCAACAGTCTATCGACTCTGGATCAGTTCCTATGGACTGGAGGGTAGCTAATGTAACACCACTTTTAAAAAGGGAGGGAGAGAGAAAGTGAGTAATTATAGACCAGTTAGCCTGACATCAGTAGTGGGGAAAATGTTGGAATCAATTATTAAGGATGAAATAGCAGCGCATTTGGAAAGCTGTGACAGGATCGGTCCAAGTCAGCATGGATTTATGAAGGGGAAATCATGCTTGACAAATCTGGAATTTTTTGAGGATGTAACTAGTAGAGTGGATAAGAGAGAACCAGTGGATGTGGTGTATTTGGACTTTCAAAAGGCTTTTGACAAGGTCCCACACAAGAGATTGGTGTGCAAAATCAAAGCACATGGTATTGGGAGTAATACACTGACGTGGATAGAGAACTGGTTGGCAGACAGGAAGCAGAGAGTCGGAATAAACGGATCCTTTTCAGAATGGCAGGCAGTGACGAGAGGAGTGCCGCAGGGCTCAGTGCTGGGATCCCTGCTCTTTACAATATACATCAATGATTTGGATGAAGGGATTGAGTGTAATATCTCCAAGTTTGCAGATGACACTAAGCTGGGTGGCGGTGTGAACTGTGATGGGGAAGCTAGGAGGCTGTAGGGTGACTTGGACAGGTTAGGTGAATGGGCAAATGCATGGCAGATGCAGTATAATGTGGATAAATGTGAGGTTATCCACTTTGGGGGCAAAAACACGAAGTCAGAATATTATCTGAATGGCGGCAGATAAGGAAAAGGGGAGGGGCAACGAGACCTGGGTGTCATGGTTCATCAGTCATTGAAAGTTGGCATACAGGTACAGCAGGCGGTGAAGAAGGCAAATGGTATGTTGGCCTTCATAGCTAGGGGATTTGAGTATAGGAGCAGGGAGGTCTTACTGCAGTTGTACAGGGCCTTGGTGAGGCCTCACCTGGAATATTGTGTTCCGTTTTGGTCTCCTAACCTGCGGAAGGACGTTCTTGCTATTGAGAGAGTGCAGCGAAGGTTCACCAGACTGATTCCTGGGATGGCTGGACTGACATATGAGGAGAGGCTGGATCAACTGGATCTTTATACATTGGAGTTTAGAAGGATGAGAGGATATCTCATAGAAACATATAAGATTCCGACAGGATGGGACAGATTAGATGCGGGTAGAATGTTCCCGATGTTGGGGAAGTCCAGAACCAGGGAACACAGTATTAGGATAAGGGGTAGACCATTTAGGACTGAGATGAGGAGAAACTTCTTCACTCAGAGAGTTGTTAACCTGTGGAATTCCCTGCCGCAGAGAGTTGTTGATGCCAGTTCATTGGATATATTCAAGAGGGAGTTAGAAATGGCCCTTACGGCTAAAGGGATCGAGGGGTATAGGAAGAAAGCAAGAAAGGGGTACTGAAGGAATGATCAGCCATGATCTTATTGAATGGTGGTGCAGGCTTGAAGGGCCGAAAGGCCTGCTCCTGCACCTATTTTCTATGTTTAAGTGGAGGAAGTGCATCCGGGAGGGCGCTGAGCACCTCAAGTCTCATCGTCGAGAGCATGCAGAAATCAAGCGCAGGCTACGGAAAGAGTATGCACCAAACCAGTCCCACCCTCCCCTTCCCTCAACGACAACCCAGGATAACAAGAATGTAAGACATTTCATCCCAGGTTCTGACCTGGAGCCTGAAGGTTCATGCTTCTCTCCCCCTCAACTTTAATTATTAACACATCCTCTAGGTCTTGTATATATCTTTAATTTCTCTAATTTCTCTCTGCATGTCTTTTTTTGCTTTGCGTTATTATCACTTCTGTCATTTAATCAGCTCCTGTTCTTCATACAATCACTTTACAGATCATTTATTTATTTTCATGTGTATGTGGTTGTTTTTTTTTCCATCCCCTTTTCCCTTGCTCTGTTCCTCCTTATAAGCTGTTCATCTGTAACATCTTCCAATTCTAACAAAGGATCATAAAACCTGAAATGCTTTTTTTTCCTTTCTCCACAGATGCCTGACCTGCTGAGTTTTTCCAGCAGTTTCTATTTTGTTCAGATTTCCAACCTCTGCAGCATTTTGTTTTTTTGTTTCAGATCTTCTGGTCTCTAAGTGGCAGAGGAGCATAAAGAGCTCCCAGAGAGCAAAGGTTTTCGGTTCTGCTTTAGATATTATTTCCAGTTCAGCATCTTCTGTAAGCAGATTCCATGGCTTGTACGATGAGGGGTTTACCTTTATTGCCCAATATATGACCATATAATAGCAAGAATTGAGAATTCGAGACATGAATCGCCTGGCTAGATGAACTGAAGACCATAATCATGCACAAACCCCTTCATACACTTCTCCAATCTTCTGAAAAATGCAGAAAAGTGCACTGACTTTAGTGAGGTCAAATAAAAATCAACAATCTGGCTATTTTATAGTTCTAAAGTGGCCACAGCGTAATATTTCTAATATAACTCACCTCACTTCGACTTAATTCAGTTATTATCCTCATTATATAGAAAATAATGATGCATACCACACTGTCTGTGCTACCTGATAGCATCATCATAGGCAATTCCTCGAATCGAGGATGACTTGCTTCCACTTCAAAAAGTTCACAGGTGTTTCAATGAAGGATTTAAGATTCCAGGTCCCGAACTACATCCTGAAGGGTGGAAGATGCCTGTGCGTGGATTGTTTTAACGTGGGGTGGCCGTTGTACACCAGCCACCACACGGGCTTGACAGAGCTAGGTCTTGGTCCAGCAGCAAGGATTAACCAAGACGACTGGAGACCAGCTCTGCTGCATGGACCTAGTGCGCACACATATCGCACAGTGTGGGCTGGCCCCGTGCTGCTCCCTGGGCCCTCGCCTCCCCTGGGCCCCGATCACGTCCCTCTGCAATCTCTCGCCGCTCCTTCGCCCCAACCTCGCCGCTCCTGCGGTACCTGCCCACGCTCCAATCACCGACCTGGGTCTTGGTGACGTCCCTCTTCACTGCCGTTGCTCTCCTGCTCCAGCACGTGCTGCTCCTTCCGCTCCTCGGCCTGCCCCGATGGTGCTCGCAGGCCGGGGGCTGCGCAGACTGCTATCTGATAAGCTTTATCTTAAAAGAAGGACCTGCTCAGTCCCTGGGGGCAGGAGGGCAGGTGGGGGGAGGGGGGGGGGTGTCGGGAGGCAGTTCGGGGGGCGCAGAGGAATTTTGACTCCTGCCCAAAGAGGGTATGAAGTCAGTGGAGCGGCAGCACCACCCACCTAAAACCGGCGTTGGGAGACTTGAAGCATATCAGAGTTCGGGTCTGAATTAAATGGTGTCGGCGGGCGATGGGCACCAAATGAGCCCAAGTATGGCTTATTGGTTGTAGAAGGGTTGGAAATTGGAAAGTTGGGAATTGCCATGCAGATCCAGCTGGCAATTTGGGTCTGGGATGTTGGGGGATGGTCCGGAGGCTACGACTTCCTGCCAGGCATGATGTACTGCTAACCCTCAGCGGAGTCTGCACTGGAGTTCTAATCAGAGCACCCGTCCTTGCGCCCACTTTATGCAATAGCTCCTCCATGTCACAAGCCATTAAACAGGGGTTCAGGTGCAGCACTGCTCCACTAATTGCCCATATACTCTGCTTCTTGCCTCCACATTTATTTTTACCAGCCAAGATTAGTTTTGTGTTCCAAGTAACTTTTTGGAAAGGCTGAAAATGACAATGCAAACATTTATAGCATTTTAAAGATTCGATTTGCCTCTTGTTGGCTCAGTGGTACCACTCCCGCCTCCGAGTTAGAATTGTGGATTCAAGCCCCACTCCAGAGAGTTGAATATGTCATTTAGACCGACCCTTCAGCATAGTACTGAGGGGAAGCTGTCCTTTGATGAGACATTAAACTGAAACCTCGTCTAGCCACTTAGGTGGATGTAAAAGATCCTGGTCTGGCAGATACATATTCCTCAACCAATATAACTAAAACAGACTATCTGATCATTCATCTCATAGCTGATTTGTGGGACCTTGATCTGTGCAAATTGACTGCGATGCTTCCCAGATTACAGTGACTGTGCAACATTGGCTGTGGAGTGATTTGGGGTGTCATGAGGTGGTATGAATGGATTTCTTTCCTTCCCTTCTCTTCTCTTCCCTTCCCTTCCCTTCCCTTCCCTTCCCTTCCCCTCCCCTTCCCCCTTCCTTTCCCTCCCCTCCCCTTCCCTCCCTTCCCTTTTTCCCAGAAACACATACTTTCCCACTCTGCCTTTTTGGCGCGCTTCCAGTCCCAGCCTCTACTGAGTCTGGCACTGCACTGTGAGCCAAGAATTATAGCTAATCCTGGGAAATCCTCAGAAATTGGCCATGCTGCAAACTGGATAGTGTCACATTCGCCCCACAGTTGCTTTGCCTTGTTTGCCTGGCCCTGTGCAGAATCTACCCTGAAAACCTTAAAATCTGATTTTTAAGCATATACCTATTCAGTTCTTATTTAAAGGGGTTATTAACATAAAAATAAGTGCTTTTGCCAGGAGTCCATTACACAGATGCACTGCTGTGTGTTTTGATATTCTAATCTTGCTTGAGGCTTGTTAGTTTTATACTCCTGTCCTCTAGTTCTGTGCTCACATTCCAATGTAAATAACTTGTTCACATCTACCTTACCTCTGATCCTTATCATTTTAAGTGTCTGGGTCATGTGCCACCTCCATTAATTGAATGTACCTAATTTAACGCTCAGACTACTGGCCAGTCAGCAATATGTAATCCCTGTGAATTTAACACATAACATAAGAAAAACAAGGAAAGATTATTGCTTTTCCTTCCTGCATTCTCCCACCTTAATATCTGAATACAGTTTGATGTCCTGAATGTTTTTGTCTCTTTTATCCTCAGCAGCCTCAGTTATCATTCTCTGAGTAAAGAAATCCTTCCTTTATTCACATTTCAATTTGTGTGTTCAGATCCTACTTTCCTGATTGTAGCAATAATCTAGGTTTTTATTTATCTCATTGATGTTTCCTGTTCACAGCTTTTTTTTTAGCTTGTAGGTCTTCAGCTTTGCTGAATTTTTGTCATCGCCTTTACATCTGTGCTCGGTCCTATTGTGCTTCTTTTCTGATACCTGCACATTGGATTGTGGTGTGATGACCAGAACAGAATACAGTCCGCCAAGTGTGGTCTGGATAATTTTCAATTTGCCACTGCTGGTGGGTAAGACCCTTCACTGTCAGCATATACTGAGAAAATTACCCCTCCACTCCTCTGGCTGTGCATTCAATTAGTGTTTTAAATTGATATTCGACATTGTCTAAACATCAAAAGTCTTTTGTCGACTATTACCGCCAGTCCCTACTTTAAGCCTTCTGCAAATCATTAGCTTAATATCTGGCTGTATTATACTTCCCATTTTAGTGTCATTCGCAAATTTGACAAGGTTACATTTGTTTTCGGTATCAGGCCATTTACGTAGATTTGAAACAATATCTCAGATTGAGTATCATTTGTTTGTTTTGTATCCCAAAGAATATATTTATTTTGTAGTTAGTTTATAGTGTCCATATTCTGAAGTAATACCGAGAGAACAAGAATTGGTGCTAACTATTGGAAAAGGAAGGCCTCCTCTCTTGTGGTAACCATAGGTCTCCTATGATAAAGGAAGTTTACCCAGTTAAGTATCTGCTTCAAAAGTTGGATTCCAGCACAACTTCCCAGAGGTGATTGAATTCACATAGACGTATGTTACGAATACCTGCTACCTTGGCTAATCCGTTTCCACTACCGCTGCCAAACAACATCCGACTCAAATGGAAAGCAACAAATGTTTTGCCCATCATCAAGAAAGGGTTCAAATCAGACCTCAATAATTACAGTCCAGTACACCTATTACTGAGACTATCAGTGTTTATGGAAACTACAGTGAATGGCAAGCTGCTGCACAATTGAACAGTAACAACCAGCTGTGTAGTTATCAATTTGGCTTCAGAGCAAATGATGATATCTCAACCTCACGGGCCAGAAATGGAATGATTGTCTTGATAACCAGTGTGAAGTCTAATTAGTAGTAGCTCTTGACATTTCTGGGGCAACCCAGCCTCACTGAGCAGTTGATCTCTTGTGTCCTATTTATTGTGCTATTGAACTGGATATGGAAGTTACTTAGAGGATACAAGTATCATGTTGTGATAATGGAAATTCATCATCCTATTCTAACACCAATTCAAAAGGTCTTCTGGGGGAAATGTGTTTGGCGGTTTTCAGTAATGAGTTGCTGGATGCAATCAAAAGTGATGTTGTTCTGCTCCTCAGAGTGGATAAGTTGCTGTCTGCAAGGCAGGCTCTGTGCTGACGTAGGTAGAATGCATACACAAGTGACGTTATCTTCAGAGGACCAAGCCCATGATTCTGCTGGGAAAAAAAACGAACACGATGTTCTCTATCCACCTCGATGTAAGAATTACGAATGCCTTTCTTGCTATTGAGGGAGTGCAGCGAAGGTTCACCAGACTGATTCCCGGGATGGCGGGACTGACATATCAAGAAAGACTGGATCAACTGGGCTTGTATTCACTGGAGTTCAGAAGAATGAGAGGGGATCTCATAGAAACGTTTAAAATTCTGATGGGTTTAGACAGGTTAGATGCAGGAAGAATGTTCCTGATGTTGGGGAAGTCCAGAACCAGGGGTCACAGTCTAAGGATAAGCCATTTAGGACCGAGATGAGGAGGAACTTCTTCACCCAGAGAGTGGTGAACCTGTGGAATCCTCTACCACAGAAAGTTGTTGAGGCCAATTCACTAAATATATTCAAAAAGGAGTTAGATGAGGTCCTTACTACTAGGGGGATCAAGGGGTATGGCGAGAAAGCAGGAATGGGGTACTGAAGTTGCATGTTCAGCCATGAACTCATTGAATGGCGGTGCAGGCTCGAAGGGCTGAATGGCCTACTCCTGCACCTATTTTCTATGTTTCTATGTTTCTATACAACATTCAGCACTTGGCTCAGGACTCACACCCAAATTACATTGGGGTAAGCTAGTTAACAACTTGGCTCTGAGAACTGGTAACTTCTTGGGAATTCCTTCGAAACCTTGTCAGCATCAGAAACCTCAATGCAACACGAAGCTGATATATATCCTGTGATGCAATGCTGTCTTCTGTGGCAGCTGTGGAATAACCAACCCTATTGTACTCAATAAAGTGCACCATTGTTTAGAGCACTGCACTGACTGTGAATGTACTCTCCATAATCATAGCCCACGTCAGTTACACTGCAGAGCTGTATCTAAGCTATTAGTATCTTCAAGGTCATGAACTAACCAGTGCCAAATTGCAACGTTTATGCCTGAAACATAGGCGACTGGATTTTCGGCTTTGCTCATTTCGGGGCGGTAATGGCGGGGGGCAGTAATGTTTGTACCCGGGAACAGTTTGCGCCTCAGTCAGCAATATTCGGCAGCTGAGCCCTGAGTGTGGGTTGGAACACTAAGGGAGGCGTTGCACACCTCTCTTAGGGCGCTAGGCCAGCTGAACAAGCGAAAATCCTGACCTAAACAGCCGGCCTCAGAGCGGTCTAAGAGAGGCCTGGGGTGAGAAAAAACTAACCTGAAAAAAACCCACCAAACAAACATTCCCTATAAATAACTCACGCCACCACAACATAAATCGCAACCCCCCCCCCCGCCAAAAAAACCCAATCACATTTACCTGAGGTGGACGTTACTTACCTCACTGCAGCCGCTATAGGTCGGACCGCCCGTTTTCACAGGCGGTCCCAGTACGACGCTTTACGGAGCGCGATGGATCGGGCTGGAGCCAAAAATCGAGTCGGTGTCACAACCAGGTCGCGGCACACCGGCTCACCTCTCCCGGGCAGTAATGTTCTGTACCCCGCCGAAACCTGCCCCGAACACCCCGGCGGGGCGCTGGAAGCTGTCCGCCTGCCCGGAAGAGCTTACCGCCGCCATTGCCGCCGCTCTAGGGCGAAAAACGGAGGCAACAAGAAGCAGAAGCCCAGGATCTACCGTTGCACCTCAGCAGACCCTGTGTAAATGTTTGGGGTCAGCATGATCTAAATATGATGGATGAGCTCCAGGCACATTGGGAGCTCACCTGCTGGTGGTGGGGAAATGCTGCAGAATATAAAGACCAGCAGCAGATTTAAAATCGGATCTCCATGACTTTTGCAATTGCAAAGCAGCAAGGTTGCTTTCCCTAAACAATGCAGGTGAAATCGGTCTTCAGCGGTAGCGCTAAACGGGCGATAGCGAGTTGGTGGCCTGTTTTACATTCCCACTCAATTGTCCTTCATCATCATAGGCAGCCCCTCGGAATGGAGGAAGACTTGCTTCCACTCTTAAAAATGAGTCCTTAGGTGGCTGAACAGTCCAATACGAGAACCACAGTCCCTGTCACAGGTAGGACAGATAGTCGTTGAGGGAAAGGGTGGGTGGGACAGGTTTGCCGCACGCTCTTTCCGCTGCCTGTGCTTGGTTTCTGCATGCTCTCGGACTCCAGGACATAGTCGACGTATTTACTGAGGCATACGAGAGCAGAGGCCTTATGCTAAACATTCGTAAGACAAAGATCCTCCACCAGCCTGTTCCCGCCACACAGCACTGCCCCCCCTGTCATCAAGATCCACGGCGCAGCCCTGGACAACGTGGACCATTTCCCATACCTCGGGAGCCTCTTATCAACAAGAGCAGACATTGACGACGAGATTCAACACCGCTTCTACTGCGCCAGTGCGGCCTTTGGCCACCGAGGAAAAGAGTGTTTGACGACCAGGCCCTCAAAACTGCCACCAAGCTCATGGTCTACAGGGCTGTAGTAATACCCCACCCTCCTGTATGGCTCAGAGACATGGACCATGTACAGCAGACACCTCAAGTCGCTGGAGAAATACCACCAATGATGTCTCCGCAAGATTGTCTTTACCATTGACTTCTATCGCCTGTTTTGTGCTACCACCGGAGACCAATCTCACCCCCAATATCTGGAAGAAGTGGAATAGGCCACAAAAGGCCACGGTTTTCCTATGCGACCAGAGAGAACTTACTTAAGGATATGTAGCATCACTAGACTCCTGAGAACAGCAGCTTAGATTCTCTAATTGGGCATAAAATCGACCAAAGGTGATGGTGTGCATTTCACTAACCTTACCAGGTCAGTCAAGGAAGAAGACCCCACCATAACCTTCTCTTCCTAAGCCTCACGCTAATTGATGTTAAAAATGGATCCCTCTCCTCAGGCACTGTAAACCCTTTCTTTTACAACTGTCGTCATTCATAAATGTGGGGTCAGAGCCCACATTCACTCTGCTGACACCCAGCTCTATCTTTCCATTATCTCTTTCAGCCTCTTCATTGCCTCTGCGCTGTCAGTCTGCTTGTCTAAAATCCAGGACTAAGGCTTACAGAACGAAAGTGGGTAAATGGAGTTGAGGTACCGATCAGCCGTGATCTAATTGAATCCAACACACACCTGGCCGTCTTCCACATTCTACTCTCCCTCAGCTTGAGGTCATCCAAAACTCTGCTGCCATGTCCTAACTCAGCCAACGTTCCATGTGCTCACTGACCTACATAGGCTCCTGGTTAAGCAACACCCCAATTTTAAAATTCTCATCCTTCTTTTCAAATCCCTCCATGGCCTCGCCCCTCCCTATCTCTGTAATCTCCTCCAGCCCTACAACCCTCCAAGATATCTGTGCTCCTCCAATTCTGGCCTCTTGAGCATTCCTGATTATAATTGCTCCACCATTGGTGGCTGTTCCTTCTGTTGCCAAGGCCCTAAGCTCTGGAATTCCCTCACTAAATCTCTCCACATCTCTTCCTCTCTTTCCTCCTTCGAGATGCTCCTTAACACCGACCTCTTTGACCAAGCTTCTCGTCATCTGCCCAAATATCTCCTTGTGCAGCTCGGTGTCAAATTGTGTTTGATAATGCTCGTGTGAAGCCCCTCGGGACGTTTTACTCTGTTAAAGGCGCTATAAGTTGTTGTTGTCCCTGCTCATGAGGGTTCGGAGCCCAGAAGAGCCGAGGGCCCAGAGACAGCACAGGCCAGCCCACACTGCGATCTATGGATAGTAGGAGCATGTGCACACTAGGTCCGTGCAGCAGAACTTGGTCTCCAGTCATCTTGGTTCATCCTTGCCACTGGACCAAGACCTAGCTCAGTCAAACCCGTGTGGTGGCGGGTGTGCAATGGCCACCCCACGTTAAAAGAATTCATGCACAGGCATCTTCCACCCTTTAATATGTAGTTCGGGACCCAGAATGTCAGGTCCCTCATTGAAACACCTGTGAACTCATCCCTTTTTGGTGTGGAAGCAAGTCATCCTCGATACGAGGGACTGTCTAATATTATATACTCACTCTATACATGGGGACAGAGATATGCTCACTCTCTACAAGGTGTTCCCCTTGGCTTAGAGAACCTTGGTGAACCTCCCTGATAAAACGGTGGACTGCAAACTGGGATATGACACTGATGTCACCTGCTGCATAAAGGTTAAGGTCCACGGTGACCTTGACAGTCACAAGCAGTGCTGTCCATGCTATCCCTCGTGGCTCGAGTTGTAGTTGCAGCAGGCGATATAGCTCAGTGATAAGTCTCCTTTGCGAAGTTCAGGCAGTTGAATTGCCCCCTGAAGATCTGTTGTGGGTATGGCCGCCTGCGCAGTGCCCTTCTCCTCCCTCTTTTCCCAGCTATCCCTGCTCTCTCCTGTCTTTTTTTGCTGTTTGCCCAATCCTCCTGCCTCAAAGGCAACCCTACCAGACCACCTGTGACTGCAACCAAAAATTGTGCCACACCAGCAAACTCTTCTTCTCAGCAGTCAGAAATCAATTGTCGAAGTGAGAAACATAGGCCAAAGTATGCCCAACAGTTAACCAGAAGGCAAAAAGGACAAACTAGCAATTAACATGTATGTAGTGGATGTGTCCTTTAAATTGCACTCTTAACTGGTCCTTGCTGCATGTTAATGCCATGATTTGCTGAACAATTTTATCACATGGGGAGTCAGGTGCTCGAGCACCCCAACTTTACAAAAGGGTCCTACAACAAACAAAGGACCCTTACTTACAGATTTGAATTATTGTTTTGAATACTTCCACCTCATTCCCTGAATGATCTGTACATTGCATGCTCATGCCCAAGCGTAAACAATTATCTACTGTTGATTCAATGGTCACTAACTGAAATATACTATTCATAACAGAAGGATACTATTCATATTAACCAAATGTGAACTGACCACTTGTTAGAAAGCACCTGTCAGTTTACAGTAAGTTATATTAAAGTTAGGACCTGATGTTTGGATGTGCACACTATTTCCTGATAGTTACGCAGGACTCGCACTCAACCATCTACCCTCCCCCCCCGCCCCCCCCCCCCCCCCACATAAAAGAGATGTCCAGGGTTACAGCGCATTTAAACAGTTCATAGTAATATTTGTAGCAGCATTTTGAGGCTGTCTTTCAACCTTTTTTGGTTTCTTTTCTTGTTTAGATTTAGTTGGTCATAAGATTTTGTGTCAATTGTTCTGGCACAGCCATTATCTTTGGTACATCAATGATTTTGACATAGTGGACCTCACCAGTCAGAATGCCCCTAATGTTTTTTGGATGAGCAATGCCAAGGAGATCAAGCTAACTCAGCAACAGATTGCGGTCACCCATCAAAACCTTCACAACAGCATTCATAGGCAGAAGTGCACCTACCTGGTAATGATCAAATAAAACTGACTCTAAAAGAGGCAGCTCGTGCAGAGCATGGAGTGCAACAGCATAGAGTGGCATTTGTGAGTTTGATAAGTGGGTGAGTTTTAAGGGTTATTCTCTTTAAACCATTTGGAGGCTGGAGTAAATTGTTAGTGGCAATTGCCAGTAGTTTCTAAGTAAGTAGCAGTTTAATTTAAAGGGGAAAAGTTAAATAGTTAGGAATCTTTCAGGTTTAGATAGAGAAAAACAAGGAAACTCTCCAGTAGGAGGCAATTAGCAGCTAGTTAAAACCAGTTCTGTAAACGACTGACCAGTAGTGAGTCATCTGACCTAGATACAGTTTAAAAAGAGGCAGCTCGTGCAGAGCACGGAGTGCAGCAGCATAGAGTGGCATTTGTGAGTTTGGTAAGTGGGTGAGTTCAGGCAAGCGGGGGTGGCAGGAGCTGTTTTGTCTTGTTTTTCCTACCAGTGCTGACACTAGAGCAGCCGATAAGGAGTGCGAGAGTAGGAGACAAGACGGAGGCCCAGAGACCAGGCCAACCAGTTGCAGACAAAGATAGAGGGGTGCGAAATCGAGAGGTGATGTCACAGCCAAGCTGGTAAGTGGTTGGCTGTTCGACTGGTAAATATAACTCTCTTTTAGATTGACTTTTAGATTGGTTTAATTGGCAGCCAACCAATAAGTAGCTGTTTGGTGTTTAAGTCAATTTTAGTAAGTAAATTAATTTAAGGGTTAAGTCATGGCAGGAGAGCTCGGACCCGTGTCATGCTCCTCCTGTGCTATGTGGGAAGTCAGGGACGCTTCCAGTGTCCCTGACTACTAAGTGTGCGGGAAGTGTGTCCAGCTGCAGCTCCTGACAGACCGCATGACGGCAGTGGAGCTGCGGATGGACTCACTCTGGAGCATGCGCGATGCTGAGAATGTTGTGGATAGTACATTTAGTGAGTTGGTCACACCGCAGGTAAGGGTTAGGACAGATAGTGAATGGGTGATTAAGAGACAAGGCAAGAGCAGGAAGGTAGTGCAGGAGTCCCCTGCGGTCATCTCCCTCCAAAACAGATATAACGCTTTGGATACTGTTGGGGGAGATGACTTACCAGGGGAAGGCACCAGCAGCCAGGTTCACGGCACCGTGGGTGGCTCTGCTGCACAGAAGGGTGGGAAAAAGAGTGGGAGCGCTATCGTGATAGGGGACTCTATTGTAAGGGGAATAGATAGGAGTTTCTGCGGCTGCAAAGGAGACTCCAGGATGGTATGTTGCCTCCCTGGTGCAAGGGTCAAGGATGTCTCGGAGCGGTTGCAGAGCATTCTGGGAGAGGGAGGGTGAACAGCCAGTTGTCGTGGTACATGTAGGTACCAACGATATAGGTAAGAAGCAGGAAGAGGTTCTATAAGCTGAATTTAGGGAGCTAGGAGTTAAATTAAAAAGTAGGACCTCAAAGATAGTCATCTCTGGATTGCTACCAGTGCCATGTGCTAATCAGAGTGGAGGGAGCAGGATAGTTAGAATAAATACGTGGCTTGAGCAGTGGTGCAAGAGGGAGGGATTCAAATTCCTGGGACATTGGAACCAGTTCTGGGGGAAGTGGGACCTGTACAAAAGGGACGGTCTGCACTTGGGCAGGACTGGAACTGATGTCCTGGGGGTAACATTTGCTAATGCAGATCGGGAGTGTTTAAACTAATATGGCAGGGGGATGGGAACCTATGCAGCGAGACAGGATGAAGTAATATGGAGTCAGAAACAGATGGTAGAAACGTAAAAGCAATAGTGGAAGGCCGAGTAAACAAAGGCAAGAAACAAAAAGGGCCACACTACATCATAATTCAAAAAGGACAAAAGGTGTTAAAAAAACAAGCCTGAAGGCTTTGTGTCTTAATGCAAGGAGTATCCGTAATAAGGTGGATGAATTAACTGTGCAACTAGATGTTAACAGATATGATGTGATTGGGATTACAGAGACGTGGCTCCAGGATGATCAGAGCTGGGAACTGAACATCCATGGAGTTTCAACATTCAGGAAGGATAGAATAAAAGGAAAAGGAGGTGGGGTAGCATTGCTGGTTAAAGAGGAGATTAATGCAATAGTTAGGAAGGACATTAGCTTGGATGATGTGGAATCTATATTGGTAGAGCTGCAGAACACCAAAGGGCAAAAAACGTTAGTGGGAGTTGTGTACAGATCTCCAAACAGTAGTAGTGATGTTGGGGAGGGCATCAAACAGGAAATTAGGGGTGCATGCAATAAAGGTGCAGCAATTATCATGGGTGACTTTAATATGCACATAGATTGGGATAACCAAACTGGAAGCAATACGGTGGAGGAGGATTTCCTGGAGTGCATAAGGGATGGTTTTCTAGACCAATATGTCAAGGAACCAACTAGGGGGGAGGCCATCTTAGACTGGGTGTTGTGTAATGAGAGAGGATTAATTAGCAATCTCATTGTGCGAGGCCCCTTGGGAAAGAGTGACCATAATATGGTGGAATTCTACATTAGGATGGAGAATGAAACAGTTAATTCAGAGACCATGGTCCAGAACTTAAAGAAGGGTAATTTTGAAGGTATGAGGTGTGAATTGGCTAGGATAGATTGGCGAATGATACTTAAGGGGTTGACTGTGGATGGGCAATGGCAGACATTTAGAGACCGCATGGATGAACTACAACAATTGTACATCCCTGTCTGGCGTAAAAATAAAAAAGGGAAGGTGGCTCAACCGTGGCTATCAAGGGAAATCAGGGATAGTATTAAAGCCAAGGAAGTGGCATACAAATTGGCCAGAAATAGCAGTGAACCCGGGGACTGGAAGAAATTTAGAATTCAGCAGAGGAGGACAAAGGGTTTGATTAGGGCAGGGAAAATAGAGTACGAGAGGAAGCTTGCAGGGAACATTAAGACGGACTGCAAAAGTTTCTCTAGATATGTAAAGAGAAAAAGGTTAGTAAAGACAAACGTAGGTCCCCTGCAGTCAGAATCAGGGGAAGTCATAACGGGGAACAAAGAAATGGCAGACCAATTGAACAAGTACTTTGGTTCGGTATTCACTAAGGAGGACACTAACAACCTTCCGGATGTAAAAGGGGTCAGAGGATCTAGTAAGGAGGAGGAACTGAGGGAAATCCTTATTAGTCGGGAAATTGTGTTGGGGAAATTGATGGGATTGAAGGCCGATAAATCCCCAAGGCCTGATGGACTGCATGCCAGAGTACTTAAGGAGGTGGCCTTGGAAATAGCGGATGCATTGACAGTCATTTTCCAACATTCCATAGACTCTGGATCAGTTCCTATGGAGTGGAAGGTAGCCAATGTAACCCCACTTTTTAAAAAAGGAGGGAGAGAGAAAACAGGGAATTATAGACCGGTCAGCCTGACATCAATAGTGGGTAAAATGATGGAATCAATTATTAAGGATGTCATATCAGCGCATTTGGAAAGAGGTGACATGATAGGTCCAAGTCAGCATGGATTTGTGAAAGGGAAATCATGCTTGACAAATCTTCTGGAATTTTTTGAAGATGTTTCCAGTAGAGTGGACAAGGGAGAACCAGTTGATGTGGTGTATTTGGCCTTTCAGAAGGCTTTCGACAAAATCCCACACAAGAGATTAATGTGCAAAGTTAAAGCCCATGGGATTGGGGGTAGTGTGCTGACGTGGATTGAGAACTGGTTGTCAGACAGGAAGCAAAGAGTAGGAGTAAATGGGTACTTTTCAGAATGGCAGGCAGTGACTAGTGGGGTACTGCAAGGTTCTGTGCTGGGGCCCCAGCTGTTTATACTGTACATTAATGATTTAGATGAGGGGATTAAATGTAGTATCTCAAAATTTGCGGATGACACTAAGTTGGGTGGCAGTGTGAGCTGCGAGGAGGATGCTATGAGGCTGTAGAGTGACTTGCATGGCAGATGAAGTATAATGTGGATAAATGTGAGGTTATCCACTTTGGTGGTAAAAACAGAGAGACAGACTATTATCTGAATGGTGACAGATTAGGTACATCAGTCATTGAAGGTTGGCATGCAGGTACAGCAGGCGGTTAAGAAAGCAAATGGCATGTTGGCCTTCATAGCGAGGGGATTTGAGTACAGGGGCAGGGAGGTGTTGCTACAGTTGTACAGGGCCTTGGTGAGGCCACACCTGGAGTATTGTGTTCAGTTTTGGTCTCCTAACCTGAGGAAGGACATTCTTGCTATTGAGGGAGTGCAGCAAAGGTTTACCAGACTGATTCCCGGGATGGCTGGACTGACATATCAAGAAAAACTGGATCAACTAGTCTTGTACTCACTGGAGTTCAGAAGAATGAGAGGGGATCTCATAGAAACGTTTAAAATTCTGACGGGATTGGACAGGTTAGATGCAGGAAGAATGTTCCCAATGTTGGGGAAGTCCAGAACCAGGGGTCACAGTCTGAGGATAAGGGGTAAGCCATTTAGGACCGAGATGAGGAGAAACTTCTTCACCCAGAGAGTGGTGAACCTGTGGAATTCTCTACCACAGAAAGTTGTTGAGGCCAGTTCACTAAATACATTCAAATGTGGCCCTTACGGCTAAAGGGATCAAGAGGTATGAAGAGAAAGGAGGAATGGGGTACTGAAATGCATGATCAGCCATGATCATATTGAATGGTGGTGCAGGCTCGAAGGGCCGAATGGCCTACTCCTGCACCCACTTTCTATGTTTCGATGTTTCCTCACTCCACATTCACTGTGGCAGCCATCAAACAGTGGGTTTGCGTGTTGGGCCGTTCTGTTTTGGGCTGTTTCCGAACTCCACATTCACAGTGGCAGCCATTGGCTCTGCCCGTCATTGTTTTTTTAACCCAAATAAAATTTGCATCGGCTGAAATATACATGAAAAGTATTAGCAGCCCTTGCTAAGATGACTAACATTTTTGCCCTGATCCCTTTAATGTTATCACCTCTTCTAAGCAGTATAAATGTCAGGAAATTACATGGTTGCATAAATGATGTCAATGGGGTCTTTAAGAGCTGCATATATGTGATTTCTTAGCCCCTCTGGTGAACTCACAACACCAGGCTCCACATGAGCCGAAAGCTTACCCATGAAGCAGACTTACATAATCATGTGGAGTCAGCAGCTGAATCGTTGGGGTATATGTTAGTCATGAACCACTCAAGTGACAGCTGACTGGAGATCTGATCGGAAAAGCTACCTCAATGACTCCAAAGGGAAAGAGGAGAAAATACATTTCAGAAGTTTTAATTTTAATGTGTTCACTTCTAAAAATGGATCTTTAAGTTAAAATATATTTTTTAAGGATACTTTCTCCTCTTCCTCTTTCTGGACTTTCCCTTATCGTGTACTATCCCTGGCCAAGAGGACGGGTATTAGCCTGCTCTGGAACGCTAACCAATCTCTTCTGCAAGTAGCCACTTGGAGATAAGTGTGAGCTTAAGGCATTCCAAACGTAGGCATCAGAAGCAAGTCTCGATGGTGGATATATTTAAACAAATTTGTGCTGTTGAATATGACAATACAGGCGTCTCATCAAATTTGTATTTTGCCTCCCAAGAAATAGGAACGCTGGTGCAGCATTGCAGGAGCTTTGCTGAACAGACTTTGTCTTTACTCGCACTAACGTTCCCTTTAGAAAAGTGGTGGCATCCGATAGCATTCTTTACAGTGGCACGAAAGGAGGCTTCAAATCACCGAAGACCATGGCAGCTTTTGAACATAAAATTTACTGACACGGACCTGGTTAATGGCACTCCTCTTGAAGAGGTAGGACAGCGGTGTACACCAGCTGCGACACACAAAGCTCATGCTATCTTTTTCCGATTTTCAGAACCCGCCGGATCAATGTTTTACACTCTCACACTGAGAACATTTTTGGCTGCTCAGTAATTTCAAAGGAAGTAGTGAATTGAAGAAAGGCTAGGGAAAACACATTAAATGGTAGGACACTGAGAAGTGTAGAGGAACAAAGGGACCTTGGAGTGGATGTCCACAGATCCCTGAAGGTGGCAGGCCAGGTAGATAAGGTGGCTAAGAAGGCACACGGAACACTTGCCTTTATTAGTCGAGGCATAGAATACAAGAGCAGGGAGGTTATACTTGAACTGAAATAAACACTAGTTAGGCCACAGCTGGAGTACTGCGTGCAGTTCTGGTCACCACATTACAGGAAAGATGTGATTGCACGAGAGAGGGTATAGAGATTTACGAGGATGTTGCCTGGACTGGAGCATTTTAATTGTGAGGAAAGATTGGATAGGCTGGGTTTGTTTTCTTTGGACTGGAGGAGGCTGAGGGGAGACCTTATTGAGGAGTATAAAATTATGAGGGGCCTGGATAGAGTGGATAGGAAGGATCTATTTCCCTGAGCAGAGGGGTCAACAACCAGGGGGCATAGATTTATAGTAATTGGTAGAAGGTTTAGAGGGGATTCGAGGGGAGGTTTCTTCACCCAGAGGGTGGTGGGGGTCTGGAACTCACTGCCTGAAAGGGTGGTAGAGGCAGAAACCCTCATCACATTTAAAAAGTACTTGAAGTGCCGTAACCTGCAGGGCTACGGACCTAGAGCTGGAAAGTGGGATTAGGCTGGATAGCTCTTTGCTGGCCGGCGTGGACACGATGGGCCGAAATGGCCTCCTTTCGTGCTGTAATTTTCTATGATTCTATGATTAATGCACTTATAAATGAACTCTCAGCTCTCTTTACGGATAATGGTGCAGAAGCGGCAGTCTGTATCAAGAATCAGAGCAAGGCAGTATACCAGACCACTTAATGTCATCATTTGCACCACATGCCAGCCGAGGAACAAGCATCTTTACAATTTACAGAGAGTCAGAGCACTGTGGTGAGGAAGGGACAGAGAAGGCACAGGCAATTCAGGGCGAGGACTGTTGTAGGGTTGCACCTGCTCTCGGTCCCCATCTGGAATTCTTATTCTTTCCCCAAAATAAGTTTACTGAAAAAAGAAAGAAAAGACTAGTCGTGCCTTTCGTGATTTCAGGATGTTCCAAAGTGTGTTACAGTCAACAAAGTAGTTTTGAAGTGTCTTTGCTGTTGTAATGTATTGAAGACATGGACCGTGAGGAAGAATTCTTTGATGGCATACCTGCAGTACCAGAAAGGATGGATGACCAGACCAGGGGAGACACTCCAGCCGCACTATTTGGGTAGTGGTGCAGGAGCAGCTGAATGACAGAGATGTCAGTATGAGCTTTGTGCTAGTGCCTGTGGCTTTAAGTGGCTTTGAGGGACACCTGCTCCTTTCCTTCCACCCATCCTCCCCCACCCTGCTCACTTCCTTTGAACTTTTAAAGATATATTGAGTGATTCAAATACTCTCAAACTTAAGCTCTATTCATTTTAATGCATGAGTACTTAATTCACAAAACTGGCCTTTATAATTTCAGTTAACTCTATTTGGCACATTTCACAGACCAGTGCATTTTTTCTGATTACTGAAGGCAGAGACTCAGCAGAAATGAGTGAATGACAGAATTCAGCAATGCATAGTAATAATATTATGTGACGCTACTAATATTCATGACTATCTGCAAGTCAATGTCTTTGCACTAAATGTTGTGTGAGCAGGCAATAAATGTTTTTGGTGGCCTATACAGCAGAGCAGTCGTCCAGTCGCCCTGGTTAACCCTTGCCACTGGATAAAGGCCGAGCTCTGTCGAGCCGGTGTGGTGGCTGGTGTGCAACGGTCACCACACGTTAAAGAAATCCACGCACAGGCATCTTCCACCCCCTTCAGTTGGAGTTCAGGACTGGAACATCGGGTCCTTCAGTGAAACATCTGTGAACTCGTGGAAGCAAGTCATCCTCGTTCGAGGGACCGCCTATGATGATATAAGTGATTTACAGTGTGTATGCAGGAGTATGCCAAAATATATACATGCTGAGAGTGGCCATCATGCACAGAAAATGTAAATATCTCATGTACTGAATATCGAGACTCAGCTCTGTTGGATTTGATTAGGGCGGACGCTGGAAGCAGGGGTCAAGTTTACAAACGGAGGTGATGGTGAATGTCGGAGGACTCAAGTGTGAATGGGGCGTCGGGTCAGATGTGACAATTACAACAGGATTACACCTACATGTGATGAGGCCCTTACGGCTAAAGGGATCAAGGGGTATGGGGAGAAAGCAGGAAAGGGGTACTGAGGTGAATGATCAGCCATGAACTTATTGAATGGTGGTGCAGGCTCGAAGGACCGAATGGCCTACTCCTGCACCTATTTTTTATGTTTCTATGTTTCCTACATCCCATTAAAAGCAGCCAGACTCATCTAGATTATGGGCTCAATTTCCCCCAGTGATTTGTCCCGTTTTTTTTTGAGCAGGCTGCTCTTTTTGGCCTAAGTTGAAAAACCACAGTTTCCCCAATCAGTTTTCACCGGCATAACTCAGTTAGTTACGATTTTTTTTTAGGTTCGTTTTTTTTTCAGCCAAAGGGGGAGTAACCAGCCACCTACGCCAATTCTGACCTTTTAGGGAAGTTTGGCCAGCTGAGAGTTACTCCAGTTGTGCTTAGACCAGCGTATGTGGCCTCTGCAGAAAAAGCTTCCCTTGAGTTAAGGAAATCGACGCAACGGATGCCCGGGCGCACTAAAAGAATTGAAAAACATACAGCAGCAACTTACCTCCAACCCCGCCCAAAGGGCTTGCCGGTCCTGTCACCGGTTCTCACACACAGAGGGAGAGGGAGAGTGAGTGAGTGAGTGAGTGAGTGGTCTGAGAATGGGACCAGACCGGCAAGCCTTTCGGCCGGGGTTGGAGGTAAGTTGCTGCTATGTGTTTTTTCATTCTTTTAATGTGTTGGGAGCTGGCTGTATGCTTCACTTTGCAGCCTCAGCTCGCATTGTGTCCTTGGTTACCATGGCAACCTGATCTTTATGGCGCAGATCAAGGCTCTGCCCCCAAAACTAAAGGTCGGGATACACCACGCCAAAATGAAGAAATCCAACGGGGAAACTTAGAATATATTTTTTTTGGCGTACTGTACTTAGGTCCCAGAAAATCGGGCGTAACTCTTCAAGTACGCCGAAAAAATGCTTTGGGGAAAATTGAGCCCATTGTGAAACTGCCCATTGGCACTTTCAGCTCTGGTTGAATATTACCCCAATTGAATGGAGAAGAGAGAATAACAACTGCTCCCAGGCAAATAACCTCAGCGAGTACATTTGAAACATTAACAAGCTATTTTTCCTCTCTGGTTTCATTATTTACATCTCAGCACTCCATGAATGGGAAAAAATTCGCTACAGGTGTCAATAATGCAGTTTGCTAAAAAATCTGCGAAAACTATCAGCTTTCCTCACATTTTTTGTAATTGTTTACACCAGAAGGGAAATATGCTCTTGTGTGAGGGAATCAGAGGTGAAAACACTTGTCCAATTATTCCAAGCTCCAGCACATTAGTGCTCTTATCTACTGTACTACTGCCCTATCTGAGTTAAGATCAAACTTAATCACTGCAAGGCCATTTTCAGAGGTTGATGTAGAGATTTTGTTACTCATCCATTTTAACAGGACTGAATTCCCATTACACTGTTTTACTTAAAAAATGGAATTAACAACAACTTGTATTTATATAGCGCCTATAACGTAGTGAAAAATCCCAAGGCGCTTCACGGGAGTGTTATGAAATTAATAAAAATTGACACCGAGACGCATAAGAAGAAATTAACAGAGGTGACCAAAAGCTTGGTCAAAGAGATATGTTTTAAGAAGCATCTTGAAGGAGGAAGAGAGGTAGCGAGGCAGAGAGGTTTAGTCAGGGAGTTCCAGAGCTTGGGGTCTAGGAAACACAAGGCACGGCCACCAATGGTTGAGCGACTATAATCAGGGATGCTCAAAAGGGCAGAATTAGAGGAGTGCAGACACCTCGGGAGGTTGTGGGGGCTGGAGGAGATTACAGAGATAGGGAGGGGCGAGGCCAAGGAGGGATTGGAAAACAAGGGTGTGAATTTTGAAATGGAGGCATTGCTTAATCAGAAGCCAATGTAAGTCAGTGAGCACAGGGGTGATGGGTGAGTTGGACTCTGTGCAAGTTAGGACACGGGCAGCCGAGTTTTGGATCACCTCTAGTTTACATAGGGTAGAATGTGGGAGGCTAGCCAGGAGTACATTGGAATAGTCAAGTCCAGAGGTAACAAAGGCATGGATGAGGGCTTCAGCAGTGGATAAGCTGAGGCAAGGGTGGAGACAGATGATGTTACGGAGGTGAAAATAGACGGATATGTGGTCTGCGGATATGTGGTCGAAAGCTCATTTCAGGGTCAAATATGACACCAAGGTTGCGAACAGTCTGGTTCATTAAAGGTGATTGTGCACATTTCTGCTGTACCATTAACAGATCCATTGAAATTACCAAAACAATGTTTTGCATTAATAAAGGGGAGTGTGCTGCAACAAAGAATGATACAAAAAAAATGCGTGGGTAGATTTTCAATCCACCATCTTGCCATCCTCCATGAAGATTTTTTATTTAACTAATTGGCCTTATTGAAGAGTCTGGACTAGCCATTGGCAGTACTGCAGAAGAACCCTCTGCTCATAATTGACCACAGACTTTAGGCAAAAGAAAAGGGGCTTGGGAATAACCTTAATATGATTGCATGCCTATGTGGATGAATGCAACCCACTGATCTCATTTCATGTATCTAATAACACTCCCTGTGAAATAGTACATTTTGGGACAAAGAACAGAGAGTGGAAATATACCCTAAATGGTAAAAATTTTAATGTTTCAAAGGAAGAGAGAGAGATCTGAAATGCAGATACGCACGACTTTCTTTCAAAGGGGGAGTCAGACGATTTTTTTTTGTACAAAGCGCGATGAGAATGTGATATGGATCACCACAAGAGCTATTGAAATGGACTCAATCACAACCTTTAAGAGATAATTGGATAATCATGATGATGAAAAGGGGAAGAACTGGCCAGCTGCTTCTTGCATTTCGAAGCTTTCAAGCCAGTTTCAAAGATACAATGGAACATCGTGAACACTCACCATTTGATTAATAGCTCACATCTCATCCAGACCTGTCATACCCAATTAATGACTTAACGAGGCATCATCGTGTTAGTCTTGAAAAGTGCATTCTTGTACCTGGCTGGTTTCCAAATGAAAGCACCTGGCCTGTATACTGCAGAATCAGCTCACGGATAATAATTTGGTCTGCATGCTTGCATTCACTGACATCTAACCATCTCTCTGGAACCTACAAAATAAAATAACCATTGCCTCGAAAATGTTTATAATTTGACGAGCTAGAGGTCAAGAGTCGTTGAAAGAAAGGGTTTTGCATTTATATAGCTCTTCAAATCTTATGAATTACTTTTTGAAATGCAATCACTTGTTATGTACACAGCAGCCAATTTACAGACAGCTAGTTTCCAGAAACGGCAAATGACAGACGACCAGTTAAACTGTTGTTAGTGCTGTTTGGGGTGAGAAAGACATGTTGGAGAGGCACTCCCTACTGTCCTCTGAAACGTGATGAAAAGTGATCTTTCATTCCGTCTGAACAGCAACTCAACAACACCGCACCCTCTCAGTACTGCACTGAAGTGTCAGCCCAGATTATATGATTAAATCTTGAAGTGAGACGTGAAAGCAAAGGGGACAAAATTTCCCCCCTTTTTTTTAAGGCCCGTTACTACCAACGGGGCGGTAAGGCCTTATAGACCTGGGCAGGCGGAGAGTGCGACCCGACTGTAGTTGCCCCCCCGGGCCAAGGGCGACGGATTTCCGCCGCGCCTCGATTTTCTACCCCGCCCGGCGTTCCGACCCCATGTCAGCTGCGTGCCGACCCATTACCACCCGGCAGTGGCTCCTTTTCCACCGGTGCAGGGGAAATTGGCCTGCAGGAGCGCCGCCGCCGCCGGTTGGTGCCACTGACGGCTTTGCGAGGTGGGAAGTGGCCAGTGGCCAGGCGGTGGGGCCGTCCTTAAAGGGGAGGGCGCACCGCTGTGGCCGGCATTTCCTTTCAATTGTCGGCCGTGGGTTTGGCCGGGCTGCCCACAGGCTGCCCGGCATCCCCTCTTGGCTGCTGGCCCGGCCAAACCCACCATTCCCTGGTGGCCCAGTGGGCGCCACAGGGTCCTCACTAGACCTCACCGCATCCCTCCCCTTTAACTGAACGGGAGCGATGTGGCCGTCCGCGTCATCACCGCCACTCTGACGTGATCAGCGCGCCTGTAATGGACACCACCCCGCTCCCGACCCGAAACCGCTCCTACAGTGCCTCAAACAACGCCCCAAAGCCGTAGGAGATGGTGTCACAGTTAGAGAGCCGAATTTTCCGACTCTTTCCTCCGATTCCTGCCGGGCGGTAATTCGGATTATCCGTCCAAAATGGAGTGGAGGTCAATTTCCCCCCCCGCAAAGTCTTCTGACTCTGAGGCTACCAGTGAAGCCAAGCTTATACTTCATTGAGTCATTCCAAACTTTTCATCGTCAGGAGAGAATTGATCATATAATGTTACTGGCACAGAATTTGCCATTTTTGATTTTTCTTTTTCAAATATTTATTGACTTACACTTTAATAGCTATTCTACTTCCATCATTGCATGTAAGGCAATCCATGCTCTGATAACTCTGTGTAGTACATTTCTCCTGAACTCTCATTCCTTTGGTCATGATCTTAAATTTATGTCCTATAATTAGTGACAAACAACCAGTAGAAATAGTATCCCCTATTTATGTCATCAAAACCCATATTTGCTCAAATCAAACAAAGCATTTCCATCAAGCAAATAACAATAATAGTTCAAATGTATTACTTTTAGCCTCATCATCAAAGGCAGTCCCTCGTATCGAGGATGACTTGCTTCCACACCAAAAAGGAATGAGTTGACAGGTGTTTCAATGAAGGAGCTAATATTCCAGATCCCAAACTTGAAGGGTGGAAGGTGCCTGTGTGTGGATTTTTTTAATGTGGGGTGGCCGTTGCACACCAGCCACCACACGGGCTTGACAGAGCTAGGTCTTGGTCCAGTGACAAGGATTAACCAAGTCGACTGGAGACCAGCTCTGCTGCACGGAACTAGTGCGCGCACATATCGCAGTGTGAGCTGGCCCGTGCTGCCCCTGGGCCCTCGCCTCTTCTGGGCCCCAGACTCACGACTCTCCCGGTCCCGGTCACTTCCCTCTACAAACTCTTGCTGTTCCTTCACCCCTCCTGCTGCGCCTGCCCGCATTGCAATCAGCGACCTGGCTTCGCAGCCGTTGCCCTCCTGCAGTGGTATGCCGCTGCACGCTGCTCCCTCTGATGGCCCCGGCCTGCTGAAGGTCTTGCAGGCTGGGACCGCCTCCGATTTCCGGGCCGGGCCACCGCACACTGCTCCCGCTAATGCGACCTTTCAATCACAGTAAATATATGAAAATGTTATCATTTAAATCAGGTTAAATCCCGATGTCTGCCAGAAGATGCATTTGCCTCACAATGTTATGCAGATTGGTAAATGAATGTAAACATTACTCCTACTTTTGCTGCTGTAATATTTGACAGGGACACTTCTGACGGGATTGGACAGGTTAGATGCAGGAAGAATGTTCCCGATGTTGGGGAAGTCCAGAACCAGGGGTCACAGTCTAAGGATAAGGGGTAAGCCATTTAGGACCGAGATGAGGAAAAACTTCTTCACTCAGAGTGTTGTGAACCTGTGGAATTCTCTACCACAGAACGTTGTTGAGGCCAGTTCACTAGATATATTCAAAAGGGAGTTAAATGTGGCCCTTACGGATAAAGGGATCAAGGGGTATTGAGAGAAAGCAGGAATGGTGTACTGAAGTTGCATAATCAGCCATGATCATATTGAATGGTGGTGCAGGCTCGAAGGGCCGAATGGCCTAATCCTGCACCTATTTTCTATGTTTCTATGTTTCTATGTTACAACAGGTCATTGTGATGACAGGACAATGGCAGTGCCACAGTGATTGAAAAGCACATGATCATCTGTGCGCACTTGTATGTCTATAAAGAAGTAAAACAAAAATAGCGTTCCCCATGTAGAAGGCTGTCAATAATTAAAAGGACAGGCACTCTAAAAATTCAATGGGTCAAAGTTTAGGTTAAAATTACATTTTCATTAATATACCAAAAATAACTGAGTCGCAGCAACTTTGGGACTGTGATCCAGTTTGGCACTCATTCTTCATTAATGGCAAAATTGTAATCAAATAGTTCTACTCAAGAAGAATACACAAAACCGCTGTCCAGATTGGTTTAATGTTGAGGTATAATGGGATAGTTATATCAAGAACATTGAATATATCTGTAAGTCATGTGGTCTAACAGATGTTTGCACAGCTGTGTGGAGATATCTACACTGTCCTAATGTGCAGCCATTATATTATCATTACTAGCCATTTATCAGCCAGTCAGATTTTGTGATAAATACTATTTGTAGAGTTGTTTTTCAGCAAAACTACGATTTGCAGCTTATTTACATAATGAATTAATAGATCAAAAGTGATAGCACAGATTGGGTTTTTATTTCATGTGCTCAGTTCTTCATCCACAGGGTGTTGGCATAAGTTACAGGAACTTACGGCACAGTGTAAATAATGGCGTAACTCACTTATGCCACAACTTCCTTGGACTTTTTGGTGGCAAATGGACCCAATGCCATACATGTGCCATTCCAATGGTACAGGTCTGCAGGAAATTCTTGGCCAATCAAACATTTTGGTTCTGCAAACATTTCAACAACTGCAGTTCAGCTTGGCTACACTATTTGTGCCTAAGTTGTTGCCAGAAACAGTACTTTTCCTCCAACTGGTGTCTGCTAATGGGGATTTTAAAACAACGTGGCTTTCATCCTGTTAGAGTTGCAGGAATTTCTTGTCTCATGTCTTGCTTCTCTCGTAATGAGAAAATACTTTGCAGTCTATCAAAACTGTTTTATTTCTAATTGTCTGGGTCACTTGCCAACGGCCTCGTCTCACCTGAAAAACAGGCTGTCAGCAGTTGAACATTTGGGGGCTTCTCGGGCACCCCACTGACATCCAAGGCTTGCCTGATGCAATTTTCAGGAGGGTCTGTAAATGGGAGAGCAACACAACCGTGGTTTCCGGTGCAAGGCTGCATAAGTAGCAAACCAAAGTCCTCCTCAAGAGGACATCTGAATGTAATTTTCAGCCAAAATTTATCGGGCTAGACTTTCGCTAAAGGCCCTCGACGCCCGATTGCCCGCTGAGAAGAATCGCTAACGTTCGGCGAGAAAAGCTGGCGAGAATTTCCATTTTTATGATTAAAGTAAATAAAACTAATCGCCCGGCGAGAAAATGGGCGTTGTACACTCATTGTCGGCTGTTTTCTCGTCGGGTAAGTAGAACATTAGCAATGTGGACGGTCGTTACCGGAATGGACGGTAAGTGCTAAAATTTAGTCCGAGGCTGCGGTTGGGCCTAGGGAGGGGGGAAAACTTGAAAAAAAATGTCATTAAAAAATTTTTTTTTAAAGTACAAAGCATTCCCAAGACAGATTTATACCTAATCGCCATGTTAAAATTAAAAAAAAAAAAAAACAACCTTTAACTTACCTTCCTTTGCAGGGTCCCCCCTTCCCGCCCTGTTTAAGCAGCTTTTACAGTGCAGGTCTCTCGGCGATCTGGACATCGGTGGTTGAGGCCAAACGTACACCTTGGCGGTTGTTCTTGGTGTTGCACGCCGGCGGTTTGGTCCCGGCGGGCGACTTCAGATGTGGGCGATGTCATGTATGTAACCTTCATGTAACTGTAACCTTCATGTAACAACACTGCATACTATATACACCTAAGAAATTGCACAGCTTGACCACAAGCTGAACTTGTGGGAGACACTCCGAGCCTGGTCTTTCAGGTATATAAGGGGAAGCTCCACCCACCTTCATCACTTCTTGGTCCTGTGAATAAAGGTCAGGTCACAGGGAGTGACTTTGTCTGCGGAATGTGCCTCGTGTGAATTTATAGTTGTGTGTAAGGACACAACAGGCGATACCATGAAGAAACTTAAGTGGAAATTTTCACCGGGCGGAAAAATAGCTGTACCGCCGAGAAAATCGCTGACAATGAAGCCGAAAGTCTGCCCCATAGAGTGGCCATTGTGCACCTTCTGTCCGTTTGTATGAGCTCGTGAGCGCCCTAACCAGCGGTCCTTGGTGATCACTGATGGCAGCTCAGGGAAAGGCCCAGAAATACTTTACAGGTGCAACAGGCATATGAATTAAAATTGCTTGTGTAAATCTAGTAGGATGTGTACACTGATCATTCTAATTTATTTAATGGCTATCTGTTGTTATCAGAGAATATTGCATCACATCTAGTGTTACTTAGAGAAAAATGAGGAGAACTGACTTCACGCTATTTTTGAACGGCAGTCATATTCCTCCCCAAACCTTACCCCTCCCCATTGGATTTATATAGCACCTTTCACAACCTCAGAACGTCCCGAAGGACTTCACAGCCAATTAAATATTTTTTTTTAAATGTAAAGACTGTAGGAAATTTGACAGATAATTTGCACAGAGGGGTAAATGGCCTGATTATCTGTTTTACTGGTGGTGGTTAAGTGATAACTATTATCTCGGACATCGGGAGAACTCCCTTGCTCTTTGAATAGTGCCACAGGATCTTTTGTGGGGCCTCAGTTGACTGTCTCATCTGAAAGATGGCACCTTCAACAGTGCTGCACTCCCTCAGTAGTGCACTGAAGTATCAGCCTAGATTATGTGCCGTAGTTTCTGGAGTGGGGTTTGAACCACTGGGGTTTGACCTACTGACTTAGAGGTGAGATTGCTACCTCTGAGCAAAGGCTGACACCTATTATTAGGTCTACTTTTCTCTAATTAAATAACACTAGTGTGATGCAATATTCTCTGATAACAACAGGTAGCCATTAAATACATCAGAATTATCAGCGTACATTTCCTACCAGATTTACACAAGCAACTTTAATTCATAGGCCTGTTGCACCTGTGAGGCGATTGCACAAGAAATGGATACATTTAATTATAAAGGGGCTCTTAGGAAAATACTAAAAACAAACAGGCAATAAAAAGGTCACCAATAAAGAGGCTCGGAAATAAACTGGAGAGTTGTCAATTAATAAGCTTCTGCAAAACCTACAGACATGATAATAACATGAAACCGCCAGGGAATGAATTGGCAAGCACTTGGGAAAGGAAAAGACCAACCACTTCTTGAGGAGAGCGGTATTTGTGAAAATTCACGGTGCTTGTGTTGCAAATGTGGTAGAGGATAGCTCCCTCCTGTGTATCTCATGTTTTGGGAGCATCCAAATCAAAGTAAAAACTTAACTTACAAATGTTGAAATCTGTAACAAGGGTGGAGCCGAGTATGGACATAAAAGGAGAAATTCGTTTGGGGACAGGGGGCATGGCTGAGGTACTAAATGAACAATGGGAGATGGTTCATGCACAGAGTAGATTCATTCCCATGAGGGGGAAAGGAAGGGCATCAAAGCTGGAGAACTGGAGGGTTGCTAATGTTATAGCACTATTCAAGAAGGGGGGCGAGTGATAAACTAGGAAACTACAGGCCAGTCAGCCTAACATTAGTGGTGGGATCAGAAAGATGGACACGTGGCTCAAAGAATGGGTTTCAACTCATGTGGCACTGGCACCAGTACTGGGGTAAGAGGGAGCTGTTCTGCTGGGACTAGTGTCCGAGCGAATCGAATAACTAGGATTGCACAGACGGCTTTAAGCTTAATAATGGGGTGGAGGATTCAGATGAGCGGAAATTTAAAAAGTCAAAGAGCAAGGAGAAGGCAACAGACTGAGCTTATGGCTCAGGTAGCAATCCAAAGATTCTCACGTATTCTCAACCTGACGTTTGTCAGATGCCCCATTTTTCTGCTTCATCCCACTCTCTATCTCGTTTGTCGTCCACGGAGCTCTGCCTTTGGTTGTCCTATCTTTCCTCCTCATGGAAATGTACCTCGCATGTACCTGAACCCTCTGCTCTTTATAGGCAGCGCAGAGCAGGTCTCCAGTTATCCTGATTCAACCTGTGCCACTGGATAAAGGCCTAGCTCTGTCGAGCCCGTGTGGTGGCTGATGTGCAACGGTCACCACACGTTAAAAAAATCCACGCACAGGCATCTTCCACCCTCTCAATTGGAGTTCAGGACTGGAACATCGGATCCTTCATTGAAACATCTGTGAACTCTTGCAGAGGCAAGTCATCCTCGTTCGAGGGACCACCTATGAAGATGAGTGGTGGGAAAATTATTGTAAACCATTAACAGGGACAAAATACATTTTAATTTCGAAAGGCATGTGCAAATCAAGGACAACCAATACGGATTTGTTAAATGCAAATTGTATCTGACTAACCTCATTGAATTCTTTCGTGCGGTAACAGAGAAGGTTGATCAAGGTAGTGTAGTAGATGTTGTATATATGGATTTTTGGAAGACATTTGACAAAGTGCCACACAGGAGGCTTGTTAAGAAGCTGGAAGCCCATGAAATGAAGGGGAAAGAAGTGATGAGGATATGGAGTTGGCTCAGTGACAGGAAGCTGAGGGCGGTGGTGGATGGACGTAGTTTGCAGTGTTGTTCCCCAAGGGTCAGTTTTGGTCCATTACTCTTTGCAATTTTTATAAACAATTTAGACTCGGGTGTAGGGGGCAGCATTATTAAGTTTGCAGATGATACAAATCTTGGCAATGTAATATATGATGCTGAGGATAGCTGTAGACTTCAGGATGGCATCGGCAGGATGGTGAAAAGGGTAGGAGCAAGGCAGCTGGGGTTCGATGTGGAGAAGAATAAAATGATGCACTGTGGGAGATCTAATATGAAAAGACAGTATACTATAAATGGCATATTTTGAAAAGTGTAGATGAGCAGATAGACCTTGGTGTCCATAGACACAAAGCCGTAAAGGTGACAGGGCAAGCTGATAAGGTGGTATATGGCTTACCTGGGTTTATAAATAGAGGCATTGAATATAAAAGCAAAGGGATCATGCTAGAAATTTATAAATCACCGGTTAGGCCTCAGCTGGAGTATTATGGACAGTTCTGGTCACCACATTTCAGGAAAGATGTAAAGGCCTTGAAAAGGGTACAGAGGAGGTTTATCAGGGTGTTACCAGGGATGAGGTTGGAAAAGTTAAGACTGTTCTCCTTGTAATAGAGAAGGTTAATATAGAAACATAGAAAACAGGTGCAGGAGTAGGTCATTCGGCTCTTCGAGCCTGCATCACCATTCAATATGATCATGGCTGATCATGCAACTTCAGTACCCCACTCCTGCCTTCTCTCCATACCCCTTGATCCCTTTAGCTGTAAGAGCCACATCTAACTCCCTTTTGAATATATCCAACGAACTGGACTCAACAACTTTCTGTGGTAGAGAATTCCACAGGTTAACAACTCTCTGGGTGAAAAAGTTTCTCCTCATCTCGGTCCTATATGGCTTACCCCTTATCCTTAGACTGTGACCCCTGGTTCTGGACTTCCCCAACATCGGGAACATTCTTCCTGCATCTAACCTGTCTAAGCCCAACAGAATTTTATATGTTTCTATGAGATCCCCTCTCATTCTTCTAAATTCCAGTGAATATAAGCCTAGTCGATCCAGTCTTTCTTCATATGTCAGTCCTGCCATCCCGGGAATCAGTCTGATGAGCCTTCGCTGCACTCCCTCAATAGCAAGAATGTCCTTTCTCAGATTAAGAGACCAAAACTGCACACAATATTCAAGGTGTGGCCTCACCATACACACCATACATTAAGATGCGACCTAACAGAAGTTTTCAGGATGATGAGAGGTTTTAATAGAGTCGAGAGAGAAAAATGATTCCCTCTGGTGAGTGGGCCCATAACCAGAGGTCAGAGATTTAAAATCATTGGCAGAAGATGTAGCACGGAGATGAGGAGAAGTGTTATTACTCAGAGAGCTGGCGGGATTTGGAACTCTCGGCCTGAAAAGGTGCTGGAGCTGATTCCATAAATAATTTTCAAAGGGAGTTGGACGGGTACTTGAGGGCTGTGGGGATCTGGAACTCGCTGCCTGGAAGAGTGGTGGATGCAGAAACCCTCACCACTTTTAAGAGATGGTTGGATGGGCACTTAACGTGCGGTAACCTGCAGGGTTACGGACCTAGAGCTGGTAATTGGGATTAGTCTTTTGTTGGACAGGGCAGATATAATGGTAAGTACTGCAGGGAATAGAATATGGCCAGGGTGATCTCCTGGACTAGTGTTGATCGCCTCGATGGGTCGGAGAGGAATTTTCCCAGATTTTTTTCTCCCTAACATGGCCTGGGTTTTTATCTGTTTTTTTGCCTCTCCCAGGAGATCACATGGCTCTGGTTGAGGTGGAGTTTAGAATGTTTCAGTATAAGGGGTGTCGCAGTTGTGTGAGGTGGACTGGTTGGACAGGGTGCTTTTTGCCTTTCCGCCATTGTTCATAGGTTTATATGTAACCTTCAGGGCTGCTGACCGAGGGCCGTGCGGCTCTTTCTCGGCTGGGCGCGGACACGATGGGCTGAAATGTTTCTTTGAGGAATTTACAGGAATACGGACAAAAGCAGTGATGCGGGATTAAGCATGACTGCTTCTGTGTTGTGAGTTTCTATGCTTCTCTTATTCAAAACTAGAGCTCCCCCGATCAATAAAGATATAGAGGTTAGATACAGAATAAAGGCCCCGATTTTCCGCATTCACGATTTCTGGCGCCCACGTAATATAACGTACGTTTTTTTCCTCCCGTTTGTGCAAAAAAAACATCACTTTCCACAAAGCAGAATTTATTTTTAGCGCCGCGTTACCCGAAGGCAATTCTGGGGGCGGAGCTTGTAGTGTGTGCCAAAAAATCACTGCGCATGCGCTGAAAACAAAATTGCCCCCATCGGTCAAAGTCATTGTTTGTAAAATGAAGCACTGCATTCCAGAATTGAAATGTTCAATAGATGTCTCTGTAAACATGCTCCTTCCCTAATTTATATGTGCAAACTGCCTCGCTTACTGCAATAATTCATCAGAGTTTATTTCCCATTGGAAGACAGAGTAAATTTGCAATTGGATTGACGAGTTTTCATTAAAGATCAAATGAGATTTGTTTGAAGCATTCTGATAGGGCAGCACAGAGCTGCAGTCATGAATATTTCTGTTTAGGGCAACAAAAAACAGAAAAACCTTCTACACCAATGAAGTCCGCAAATTAGAGCCCATCTAAACAGTTTAAGTAATGTATTTTTGAGCAAGGCGGCTTTAAATTCTTCTGTGGCAATGGAAAAAGCACTGATCATGGCTCAGGGCCCCCTTATTTCCATTCAACAGGAGATATTGTGCAACGTAATCAGAACACGAATGACAATGCACCATTAAGATGTTTTATTTCCACTCCCTTTCTCCCCTTCCCCTCTATCGCAGCCCCCCACCCCCCGCCCCCCCACCACTCTCAATTCATTAATAACAAATCAACATTTAGAAATTTTACATTTTAGGTAGTTTTGTACAGCAACTTAACTGAAAATACTAATCACTAAAAAGAGATATTAGACACTTATTCTGGGAGCGGGGATAGTATTCGGCCCGGGATTGCAGCGGGCCAGCGCTGATTTCCTTAACTTAAGGTAGGCTTTTTTACAACGGTGGAGAAACATAAGAAACATGGAAAATAGGAGCAGTAGTAGGCCATTCGGCCCTTCGAGTCTGCACCGCCATTCAGTATGATCGTGGCTGATCCTCTATCTCAAAACACCATATTCCCGCTTTTTCCCCATACCCCTTGATGCCCTTTGTTTCTAGAAATCTATCTATCTCCCTCTTAAATATATTCAGTGTCCAAGGTGTCTCTGCGACGTTTTGAAAAAAAAATCGTTGCTGGGGAAACTGGCATAAATGGCTAGAAACGGCGCAGAATCCCTTTTCATCGCAGACCAGCGGCAAAATATCTGCCGCTGACAGTCGGCACTGGTGCAAAACCTTTGGAGAAAATCTCAAATGACCGATTACGCCAAAAAAAAAAATCGCTGGGCGCCAAAAAAAACGGCGGCCAATGATAGCAAACATTGCCCCCATAGATCTCTACACTCCCCATCAAACACCCAGGGCAAGTAAGGCAGAAAAAGGAGGCTTATGACAATTGTAAGGTCCATAATACAGCAGAGGGACAAGCTGAATATAGAAAGTGTAGCATATGTCGGCACCTTTAGTGATGACTCCACGAGGCAGGGTGTGATACTTAAACTGTGTGAACCTGTAGCCCTTTATTTGTAGCTCTTGAGTGAGGACAACAAGCTGTGAGTTCCTTTTTATACTGGGTTACCTGCCGTGTGCAGGTAACCCTTAGGTCTCCAGCAGCAGCACCCTCTGGTGTACAGATAAGGTGTGTACAGTATAAGGGTACATTCAGTGTGGCATAACAATGTTACAGACATCACACAGTAAACAGGCATGCATACACAACAATACTCCCCCCTAAGCATTTTTCATATCCTTCTTGTCATGACCAGGGGAGGTGATCAGTGGTGGGCTATGGGAGGTTGTGGTGAGGGTCTTGTGGTTGCCAGGTGTGACCCCTGTGCTTGAGGCTGGCCTCGTACGTTTCCCCTCCCTCGCACACACAGACCATGTGGGTGTCACTGTTGTGGGGTGGTGGGCAGGGCCACAAGACTGGGTGAGCTCCTTGTCCACCAACTGGGCTGAAGGTCAGGTCATCCCAGGGTTTGCCAGGGAAGCTGGAGGGTATTGGCCTCATGCTCCAGGGTGTTGGCCCTGGTGGCCAGGGGTTGTAGAGCTGGCCTGGTGCAGGTTGCCATTGGTGGTGGCTGGGCTGCCCATTGACCACTGTCCCTGTTGTGGGTCTGCTCCCACTGACTGTGTGTGTGTCCTGCAAGGGGCATCACATTCGTTCCACATGGTCAGGTAGCCTGTTGGACCTGGGGGTCTTCCACAGGGGGATTCCATTGGCATCAGCATGGTCCCTGTAGGACCCAATGTCCTTTGGCAGTGTCCTACCGGTATACATGATACCTTGGCTCTGATCACACATAGTCGAGCCTGCATTATACATTCTAGAATTTGCATCACTTTTGAGTGTCCTGGTTTCAACAGACATGTTTACATTAGGCATTTCACATTCTCTATCATTATTGTTATGCATAATAAACTTGTTCTTAACCTTACTGACACCTGCATTCATCTCATTAGTCACATTAGTTAAACCAGCATCACAATTCATTGTTACATTGCATACATTTTCATACTTGCACCCTTTAATCGCATCTTTAGCTTTAAAGTCTGTGTACTCAAATAGTTGAAACTTCCCCTTTAATTTCTTTGGTTACCGGTCTCCTTTAAAGGAGCCTTCAAATCCAATTGGCTGCTCGGTGTCATGTGATGCTCCTCCATGCTCACTTGTGGCATGGCGGCGGCCAATTTGATTACAAATGTTTCTCCTTGTGCTGCTGGTACTGCAGCCATTTCCTGGCTTTCCTGCAGGTGGACTGTGGTGGTCTTTTCTTGCACAGGGCCACTTCGCCTGATGTGGACCCGGTTCATCCAATTCCTGCCCAGCAGCGTGGGACCGTTGCCAGCTACAATCCACAGGGGGAGTTTGTTCAACACGCTGCCCTGGGAGACCTGGATGTCTACGCTGCCAATGATTTGGATTTTACCTTTGGTATAGGTGAGCAGCTTCGCCTGGACAGGAGACAGTTTTGGTTGATCGGCAGGATTCATCCAAATTTTTTCAAAGGTCATTTGGCTCATTACAGACTGGCTCGCTCCTGTGTTGATCTCCATAGAAACTGGGACCCCATCGATGTCTACTTTCATCGTCCACGGAGAACTTTCGGTAGAGCAGGTATGAGTTCCATATTCTTCTTCCAGGGGTTGAGCAACTTCACCTTCATTTGTGTCGGAGCCTCGGTGATCAGCCAACTCATCAGAGACACGGTGAGTAAAGCTTTTTCTGTACATCCTTTGAAGGTGCCTTTTCTCTTTGCATGCATATTCTTTGTAGCGGCACTGGTGGGTCCTGTGATTTCCTCCACAGCGTCAGCACGGGGCTAGCCGGTTTGCCCCATGTGGTGGACTCAGGGTTGTGGGACTCGGGGCAGTGTTTCTGCCCTTAGAAGTATCAATGTGGTGCACCGCTGTTGTCGGTTTAGAGTCCCTTAGGCACGGTGCAGCCAGTCTCCTTAAGTGTTCCAATCTTTCTACAAAAGCGTCCCAATCTTCCCCATCGGTAAATTGCTGAAAGTTGCTGAGATTCGACATGCTGAGCATGTGGTTCGTGACCTCGTATTCCCGTCACCAGTTGTAGTGTATGTAGGCACCTTTAGTAATGACTCCATGAGGCAGAGTATGATACTTAAACTGTGTAGACCTGATGCCCTTTATGTGCAGCTCCTGAGTGAGGACAACAAGCTGTGAATTCCTTTTTATACTGGGTTACCTGCAGTGTGCAGGTAACCCTTAGGTCTCCAGCAGCAGCACCCTCTGGTGTACAGCTAAGGTGTGTACAGTATAAGGGTACATCAGTGTGACATAACAGTGATACAGACATCACACAGTAAACAGGCATGCATACACAACAGAAAGCACAGAGGAGATCGAAAAAAAGAGAATAAAAGGGGCAAGGAGAGTGTATGAGAATAGGTTGGTGGCTGACATGACAGGGAACCCAAAGTCCTTTACAATCACATAAATAGTTGTCAAAGGAAGGGTGGGTCTGATTAGGAACCAAAAAATGAGATCTTCTTGTGGAGGCAGAGGTCATAATTGAGCACTTTGCATCTGTCTTCACTAGACAAGAGGATTCTGCCAATGTAGCAATAAAGGAGGAGGGAGTAGCGATATTGGATGGGATAAAAATAGATAAAAAGGAGGTACTTAAAAGATTGGCAGTCCTCAAAGTAGAAAAGTCACCTGGTCTGGATGGGTGCATCTAGGTTACTGGTGGAAATTGCAGAGGCTCTGGCCACAATCTTCTAATCCTCCTTAGATTTGGGGGTGGAGGTTTGCAAATATTACACCCCTGTTTAAGAAGATAAACCCGGCAACTGCAGGCCAGTCAGCCTAAGATCTGTGGTGTGGGAACTTTCAGAGACAACTATCTGGGAGAAAATTAATTGACAATTGGAAAAGTATGGGTTATTGAATTACCGTCAGCATGGATTTGTTAAAAATCAATCCTGTTTGACTAAGTTTGATTGCGTTCTTTGATGAAGTAACGGAGACGGTTGATGAGGGTAGTGTGGTTAACATTGTGTATATGGACTTTCAAAAAGCATTTGGCAAAGTACCACATAATAGACTTGTTAGCAAAATTAAAGCCTATGGGATTCAAGGGACAGTGGTAGCATGGATACAAAATTGGCTAAGGGACAGAAAGCCGAGAGTATTGGTGAATGGCTGCTTTTCAGATTGGAATGAGGTACATAGTGGTGTTCCTCAGGGTTGATATTCAGACCTCTGCTCTTTTTGATATATATTAATGATCTGGACTTGGATATCGAGGGCAACATTTCTAAGTTTGCAGATGATGCTAAATTCTGAAATTTAGTAAACAATGAGGAGGATAGTAACAAACTTCAGGAGGACATGGACAGACTGATTAAATGGGCAGACACATGGGCAAATGGCGAATGGAATTTAATGCAGTGAAGTGTGAAGTAATATATTTTGGTATGAAGAATGAGGAGAGGCAATATGAACCCAGAGAATTGTGAACCTGTGGAATTCTCTAGCACAGAAAGTTGTTGAGTCCAGTTCATTGGATATATTCAAAAGGGAGTTAAATGTGGCCCTTACGGCTAAAGGGATATGGAGAGAAGGCAGGAGTGGGATACTGAAGTTGCATGATCAGCCATGATCATATAGAATGGTGGTGCAGGCTTGAAGGGCCGAATGGCCTGCTCCTGCACCTATTTTCTATGTTTCTATGTAAATGGTGCAATTTTAACGCATGTGCAGGAACAGAGAGGGTATATGTATACTGTAATGTATTTGCTTCATGGGTTCGTTGCTTAAGAATTCAAAGCAACACATTGCTATTAAGGACTCGTTGGTTTATTAACCAAGGTTTAACAATCAAATTAAACATCAGCAGTTCATCCACTTGGCTCACAACTGCATACTTCATCGTGGATGAACTAGACTCAATTGACTAGGCTTATTGGCTGAATTTTCACCACCATTCTGTGCCGTTTTTTTGGCCTATGCTGTGTTTTTTGTGCAGGCTAAAATCTGCAAGTTTCACAAAAGTTTCTGCCCCATTCTAAAGTAGGCACGTCCAATTTGTTTAGTTCTGTTTTTTTTTACGTCACTGGGGGCGGAACCTGCTGGGCGCGCCATTTCTGGCCATTTAAGTGAGTTTGGCCAAGTATGAGTTTTTTCGAAAATGGAGCACTGCACCCTTCTGAAAAACCTTACCTACACTTAAGGAAATCGGCGCAGAGAAGAAAAAATCGGTGGAGAGAAGAAGCCATTGTTTCAGCGGAGCTGAAGACATGGCACCGGGGGGGGGGGGGGCAGGGGGCCTTTCGGCCTGGGATAGAAGTGGGCAGGTAGGGGGGGGCCTTTCGGCCTGGGATAGGTGTGGGCCGGTGCGGGGGCCTTTCGGCCCGGGATAGAAGTGATTGGTGGGGGGAGGGGGCGCATCATGGGGTGATGGTTGAGTTTAAAAAGAGACAAATCCATTTTTTAAAATTAGGCTCTTGGAATGCTTACACCTGTTATGAAAACAGAAGTTCTTGGGGAGAGAAAAATCAGCAATGACAGTACAGGGTGAATTCAGCATCCCTCGTTACCCTGGCAACCTCAGTTTTTCAGTGCAGCCCTCAAGCTCCACCCACAGAGCTTAAGGACATCTGCACCACTCCAAAAAGTAAGGATATGCCGGCGATATTTGGAACTTTGTTTTTGACGCAATCGGGCCACTAAAAAATCAGACGTACCTCTACAACTGCACCAACTTAAATCAAATTAAAATTTGGTTGCCGGGGGTGATGATGCACTCCAGTCCCTCCGGTGCCCATCTCTCGCGGAAGGCCGCGAGCGTACCGGTGGACACCGCATGCTCCATCTCCAGGGACACCCTGGACCGGATGTAGGTGCGGAAGAGAGGCAGGCAGTCTGGCTGAACGACCCCCTCGACCGCCCGCTGCCTGGACCGGCTGATGGCCCCCTTGGCCGTGCCCAGGAGCAGTCCTACGAGGAGGCCCTCGGATCTACCCGCTCCCCTCCGCACAGGGTGCCCAAAGATCAGGAGTGTGGGACTGAAGTGCAACCAGAAATTGAGGAACAGACCCTTTAAATAATGGAACAGTGGCTGCAACTGCAACAGCTCTACAACTCTTTTGTTGCAACAGCTCTACAACTCTTTTGTTGCAACAGCTCTGCAACTCTTTTGTTGCAACAGCTCTACAACTCTTTTGTTGCAACAGCTCTACAACTCTTTTGTTGCAACAGCTCTACAACTCTTTTGTTGCAACAGCTCTACAACTCTTTTGTTGCAACAGCTCTACAACTCTTTTGTTGCAACAGGTCTACAACTCTTTTGGGGGAGAACAAAATAAACATTAGATCAAGTGCTCACTGATCTGGGGGACACTCCAGACATTTTTAACTGCCCCTTTATTTTTTTTTATGGTTTTTGTTTTTTTTTGTGTTTTTTGGGGGATTTTTTGGGGGGCATTAAAACCATATATTTTACAAGTGCCCCCTATAAAAGGGGAGGGGGACACTAAAACCGACAATTAAAACAAATTAAACTTTAAAACATATAAAATCAAATTAAAATTTGATTGCCAGGGGTAACGATGCACTCCAGTCCCTCCGGCGCCCACCTCTCGCGGAAGGCCGCGAGCGTACCGGTGGACACCGCGTGTTCCATCTCCAAGGACACCCTGGCCCGGATGTAGGCGCGGAAGAGAGGCAGGCAGTCGGGCCGAATGGCCCCCTCGACCGCCCGCTGCCTGGACCGGCTGATGGCCCCCTTGGCCGTGCCCAAAGATCAGGAGTGTGGGACTGAAGTGCAGCCAGAAATTGAGGAGCAGCCCCTTCAAATAATGGAAGAGGGGCTGCAACTGCAACAGCTCTACAACTCTTTTTGGGGAGAAAAAGTAAACATTAAATCAAGTGCCCCCCGATCTGGGGGACACTCCAAACATTTTTCAAGGCCCTTTTTTGTGTTTTTTTGGGGGGTTTTTTTGGGCACTAAAATCATATTTATTCAAGTGCCCCCTATAAAAGGGGAGGGGCAACAGCTCTACAAACCTGCGAGCATACTCACAGGTGCATACACAAATCTTTGAAGGTGCAGGACAGGTTGAGAAGGCTGTTAAAAATACATATGGGATCCTTGGTTTTATTAATAGTAGAGTACAAAAGCAAGGACATTCTGATAATCCTTTACACTGTGTAGGCCTCAGCTGGAGTATTGTGTGCAATTCTGGGCAGCACATTTTAGGAAGGATGTCCAGGTCTTGGGGCGGGTACGGAAGAGATTCACTAGAATGGTACCAGAGATGAGGGACTTCAGTTATATGGAGAGACTGGAGAAGCTGGGGTTGTTCTCCTTAGAGCAGAGAAGTTTAAGAGGAGATTTGATAGAGGTGTTCAAAATCAGGATTGGTTTTGATAGAGTACATAAGGAGAAACTGTTGCCATTGGCAGAAGGTGGGTAACTAGAGGACACAGATTTAAGATGATTGGCACAATCACCAGAGATGACATGAGAAAATATTTCTTCACACAGCGTGTTGTTGTGATCTGGAACGTGCTACCTGAAATGGTGATGGAAGCTGATTCAATAGTAATTTTCAAAAGAGAATTGGATAAATACTTGGAAGGAATAAGGGGTTGCCCATTTAAAACTGAGATGAGGAGGAATTTCTTCTCTCAGAGGGTTGTAAATCTATGGAATTCTCTGCCCCAGAGAGCTGAGGAGGCTGGGTCATTGAATATATTTAAGGCGGAGATAGACAGATTTTTGAGCAAAAAGAGAATAACGGGTTATGGGGAGTGGGCGGGGAAGTGGAGCTGAGTCCATGATCAGATCAGCCATGGTCTTATTAAATGGTGGAGCAGGCTCGAGGGGCCAAATGGCCTACCCCTGCTCCTATTTCTTATGTTCCTAATAATTACAAGGCTATGGGAAAAGAGCAGGGGAATGAGATAGCACTATCAATGGGCCAGCACACGCAGAATTTGTGGTCGGTATGATGGCATACTCTCAGAGTGCGCTAGTCAAAAGGCCTTTCAAATTAACTGCAAGTTCAGATCTCCACTAAATCCCGAACTTGTGATCCGTCAAGTTCCAATTAAATGCACACTGTGACTGTCAAATCCTCATTGCTGCTGAAAAATTGGACTTATTGCCCATTAGCAGCACAGTAATCACGCTGGAAAATTTTACAGCTGGTGCAAGCAGGCATAGGAGCCGGTTTACACAGTGTAAGGGGAAGGGGGCTGAGAAAAATACATAAATAATTAAAAACAAACACATAAAAGTGCCAGGTATCAACTTACCAGGCAGCAGTAAGGGATGAGATGTTTTAATTTTTTAAAAATCTTGTAAAGTATTCCCTGTGCTTTTTAAAGCCAAATACTGCACTTGTCAAATAGATATTCACACCATTTAATTTAAAATTTGATTGATGTTGTGCATTGGAGATTTCTGTTTCCTGATTGGCTGAGTGAAAAGAGCACTGCCCCTCGTGATCCCAGGTACGCTTAAGCATGGCGGTGCGCCCTGGGAGAGAAACATAGAAACATAGAAAATAGGTGCAGGAGTAGGCCATTCGGCCCTTCGAACCTGCACCACCATTCAATATGATCATGGCTGAGCATGCAACTTCAGAATCCCATTCCTGCTTTCTCTCCATACCCCTTGATCCCTTTAGTCGTAAGGGCCACATCTAACTCCCTTTTGAATATATCTAATGAACTGGACTCAACAACTTTCTGTGCTAGAGAATTCCACAGGTTCACAACTCTCTGAGTGAAGAAGTTTCTCCTCATCTCGTTCCTTATCCCTTATCCTTAGACTGTGACCTCTGGTTCTGGACTTCCCCAACATCGGGAACATTCTTCCTGCATCTAACCTGTCCAATCCCCTCAGAATTTTAATATGTTTCTATGAGATCCCCTCTCATTCTTCTAAATTCGAGTGAATACAGGCCCAGTCGATCCAGTCTTTCTTCATATGTCAGTCCTGCCATCCTGGGAATCAGTCTGGTGAACCTTCGCTGCACTCCCTCAATAGCAAGAATGTCCTTCCTCAGATTAGGATCCATGGGCCACTACACTGCGTGCAACTCTGTAGCATTTCATAGCACTGTTTCATTTGGGGCTTTGCAACAGGTAAGTGCGAATTTCATTTGAATGTCGGTGGCGTACTCCTTAGCTACACTACGGACCACAATTTCAGGGTCATTAAAATGAATGCTACAGCGTAACTTGGAAGTTTCATGTAGGACACAAAAGTATAGAAGAGCGATTAATAGAAGTTTTCACAGATTCGATGGATATAAACTGTGGTGTTCCCACAGGGATCAGTGTCGGAATAACTCTCTCTCTAAGAATAAATATAAATAAATTTGCTGAAATTGGGCAGAGGGGACAAGGTATCTAAGTTTGCAGAAAGCACAACAAGAGACAGTTAGAATATTGTGTGCTGTTTTGGGCACCCTACCTTAGGAAAGATGTCAAAGGCATAGAAAGGATATAAAGGAGACTTTCTAAGATTATACCAGAAGTGACAGATTTTAGTTATGAGGAGAAACTGGAGCTACTCGCACCAGAATAAAGAAGATTAAAAGGAGATCTGATAGAGGTGTTCAAAATTATGAAGGGCGTTGATAAGGACACTTGGAAAAAACTATTTTCACTGATCAGTGAGTCGGCATCTATAGGGCAAAAATTTAAAGGGAGCGATGTTAGATTTATTTTTGTAAAGAGATTTGTTCGATAGAGTTTAGGGCATCCTAAAGGCTGAAATCCTTTTTTCATATATTTTCAAAATCTGATGCAATGAGATAAACAATGCATTATTGATTATCAATCAGGAGCAGTGACCCTGGCTGATTCTGTCTGTCCTGACAGAGCTAGCTAACTAATAATGCAGCCTATATGACATTAATTCTATTTTATTTTCACTCTCTGTACGCCCATACAATGTTTGCCAAACATTCTTCTATGAAGGCAGTGCCCGTTTAATTCATATATGTCTCTGGCGAGTATGTAACCAGATCCTATTCTCAGCATTATCTTAACTAGGAGCATAAATATTGTACCAAACCTAATGCATCACTTTGCAGGCTGGCATATGTTGTGTCAATAGAGACGACTCCATGGGTTTATGTTTTATGCAATTTACATTCCACAAGGGAGATGTACGGGCCATTCCTACAAGGGTAACAAAGAGAAAAAGAAATATGTATGATAAAAATACCACATTGTTAGTCTTTGTTTCCATACTCCCCCCACCCCCCACCCCCCACCCCCCGATTATTAATGCCAGAATTCTGTAATTGATATATTTCCTGAGCACACTCATTTTGATACCATTTGTAGAGTAATTCAGTATCGATAAAATGAGGATTTGGCATAAGACTTAACAAAATAAAACAGATTCTAACAGAGTTGTTAACACAACAAAGCTAATTTGTGTTGCTGTGTTCTTTGTTGGTGTTAATTCTCCCTTTCTGGCTTCAGTCATGAAGTATGAATATATTTTTAAGATAAAATGCAAGGTGGTGCCTAGGAATCCTTTGGTTACGATGGGATCATTTTGTATGCAAACTTTATTCAATTAATTGTCAAATGCAGGGCTCAAGCCAAATTATGGAAGAGCAGTGGTTTATTACCATAGAATTCATCATCATAGGCAGTCCCTCGAAACGAGGATGACTTGCTTTCACGCAAAAAAGGATGAGTTCACAGGTGCTTCAATGAAGGACCTAATATTCCAGGTCCTGAACTACATCCTGAAGGGTGGAAGATGCCCTGTGCGTGGATTTTTTTAACGTGGGGTGGCTGTTGCACACCAGCCACCACACGGGCTTGACAGAGCAAGGTCTTGGTCCAGTGGCGAGGGTTATCCAAGATGACTGGAGACCTGCTCTGCTGCACGGACCGAGTGCGCGCACACATATCGCTGTGTGGGCTGGCCCGTGCTGCCCCTGGGCCCCTGACCCCGAACTCACGGCCTCCCCTGGGCCCCGATCACGTGCCTCTACAGTATCTGCTGACGCTTCAATCACCGCCCTCGACCTTGCTGACGTCACTCTTCGCTGCCGTCATCCTCCTGCACCAGCTCGCGCTGCTCCCAGAGGCCTCCACGCTGCTCCCAAGCCGCCACTCACCGTTCCTTGTATGGCCCCGACCTGCCGCTGGTGTTCTCACGCAGGTCGGGACCTCCACAGGGCCAGTATTCACTCCTATTTTCCATTACAGCAACAATTGTCAGTTGTGTTTGAAGTTCATTCGCTCAGCAACACTATATTTTCATGTAGTCATAAATAAGCCTTTGTTGTTTTTCCAGTCTTTCTGTCACTGACTACTTGATCTTTTCAACACCAATACAATAGAAATACTACCTTATTTTTAATCTACTTTCTGTATTGTTAAATATGGATATCTCATGGATTCCCATTAATTTACAAAACATGTACCTTTATAATAGCTCATTATGCCCCGATTTTCTTTGACTGTACCATTAGTGCTCAAGAACATTACCGTAAATATAAAAAAATGGAGATATTTATGCTGATGGAGGAAGGAGTGCCAGCTGTGAGATCAACAGATGTTCAGAAGCAAAAACATATTCTATAGCAATTCATGACTACACTTGGAAGATAAATATTTATACAGTCCAAATATTTGTTTTCAAATTGAAAACTGTTTAAATATTAACACATATTTGTCAAAACATTCCAGTAAACATTATCAACCTGATATGCACTGAGATTTGAAGACAGTTACATTATTCTTGCATAATTGCCTGTGATCCATAATTATGCAGATACAACGAATGCCCCTAAATACATCTTCAGGGAACAATTATTACACTAAATTTCTGATTTTCTTTTTAAAATCAACATTGGGTTTGATTCCACCCTTCATGACAAGCAACAGCTAAAAATGAGCTGAGAACAGAGATCAAAAAAAAGTATTAAACCGCTTCATCCTTTAAAGCAATCACTATCCAAGATGTGTTTACACTTTTGTTACAGAGGACTCTGATAAAACAGCAATGCCCATCTTTTTCTACTGAGTCCAACATACGAGTACTGGAAGTTAAAACACATCTGTCAAATGCAACATCTTTATGGAGACCTCTAAGACCTAAATGTGCATGAATCAATTGCTGCACAAATGTTACTTATCATCGTCAAGAAGTAAACTAATACAGGATTGTACCTTTTGTGTATATTGTTTGGGTCTTTGGAAGAATTCTATGGTAGAAAATATCAATTACTGTAACAATTCAAAATAATTGTTTTTCAAAGACTCTGGGCCCGAAATTGGTGAAGGGCCCCGCCCACCCAAAGGACCGCTGATGGCCACTGAGGTACCTGACGGTACTTTGGGCGGGATATTCATCGGGAAGGTCCTTCAAAGGGCAGCGGGCGGCAAATGAGGGACTAACGCTGCCAATCTGGGCGGCAGCCGGCGGGAACTCCCAATCTCGGTGGCAAAAGTGCTTGCCGCCCAATGGCCCAAATGGCCTGTTTCTGTGCTGTTTCTATGCAATATGTACCTATGGCCCTCACCATGTTCCTTTGAATGGTAATTGGGAGTTGCTGATGCAGAATCATTTATCTATAGCTCTCCAGGGAGACTTCTCTATCTTCTGACCTGCAGAAGCCATGTGCAAGTGTGCGGTCTTTAAAGCTTTATCTCAGACAGTTGCATTCTTCATTTTCAGCAGTGATTAACCACTTTGTTATCTACGGTTCTTGGGAGAAATTAATCAAATGTTCATTCAGGCAGGCCAGCATAATTTTTCATGGCTAATTGTCTGTAATAATATTGCAATTCTAAAGGGGGTGCATAAACAGAGAGACCTGGGGGTATATGTGCACAAATCATTGAAGGCGGCAGAGCAGGTTGAGAAAGTGGTTAAAAAAGCTTACAGGATCCTGGGTTTCATAAATAGAGGCATAGACTACAAAAGTGTGGAAATAATGATGAACCTGTATAAAACACTGGTTCGGCCCCAACAGGAGTATTGTGTCCTATTTTGGGCAACGCACTTTCGGAAGGATGTGAAGGCCTTAGAGAGGGTGCAGAAAAGATTTACAAGAATGGTTCCAAGGATGACGGACTTCAGCAATGTGGATAGACTGGAGAAGCTGGGGTTGTTCTCCTTGGAGCAGAGAAGGTTGAGAGGAGATTTGATCGAGGTGTTCAAAATCATGATGGGTCTGGGCAGAGTAGACAGAGAGAAACTGTTCCCATTGGCGGAAGGGTCGAGAACCAGAGGACACAGATTTAAGGCGATTGGCAAAAGAACCAAAGGCGTCATGAGGGAAAACGTTTTCACGCAGCGAGTGGAATGCACGGCCTGAAAGGGTGGTGGTGGCAGACTCAATCGTGCCATTCAAAACGGAATTGGATAAGTACCTGAAGGGAAAAAAAAATTTGCAGGGCTCCGGGGAAAGGGCGGGGGAGTGGGACTGGCTGAGGGGCTCTTGCAGAGAGCCGGCACGGGCTCGACGGGCCGAATGGCCTCCTTCTGTGCCGTAACCGTTCTAAGTGCCACCGAGGATGGAGACAGGCCCACGGAGGGTTGAAGACCTGCAAGGAAAAATCATCAGGAAAAAAAAAAACCCTCGGAAGACCTTCAGGGAACCCCCATTGAGGTAAGTTGCTGTGGGAAAAAAAAAATGTTTACTCACCTTTTTTTCAGGATCTTCAGACTTGCCGTCGGGGACAGACCGGCCCCCAGCCGGCGGTCCTTCCCCGTTCTGGCGCCGACTCCCGCCCGATCAATCTGGGAGCTCGGCGGGCGGGAGCTCAGTTGCGCCGCTTGGCCATCCGCTGTCGTCAATGGGCGGTTCCCGCTGGTTCTCCCCTCCCACCCGCTCCAACCCACATCGAAAATGGTGGATCTTGCAGACGAATGTCGGTGCCAGCGGGCGGCAGTGGGCGGTGTGTTAATCAATTCCGGGCCCTCTATTTGGAAAAGAGCCCCATGGCACCCTTTACATAATACGAGACATCATGCACAAGGAATGGCATTGACCCTGTATGTCCAATGCCTCCACAGATCATGCAGTCTACACTTTAAATGAGCTCCACCCCACCACTGAATCTCATAAATTTCTGCATAAATATATACTGATCCCCAAAGATTATTGTGCAAAACCCTAGGATATTCATTTATCTTTATCTTTGCATGATTCAACACTTGTCAACTGCCCTCTACACACAGCACTGCCTTTCCTGCACCAGCACTAGGGCCATCCTGCTGCTTGAAGTATTTCACAACTTGAAGATGTAGTATAGCCTATCCTGGGAGGCAGCAGAAGCAAAGGATGCCGTAAGCTTCAAGAGGGTGATGAAAACATTTTGGCAGAAAGAGCTATTGAAGGGTACATGTGCTAAAGTGGGGCATGTAGATTTGTGACCCCCCGATAGATAATAATAGTTTTTTCCGATCTTGTACAATCATAGAAGAGTGACATCAGCAAGGTCCAGGTCGGTGATTGGAGCGTGGGCAGGTACAGCAGGAGCAGCGAGAGACTGTGGAGGGATGTGATCAGGGCCCAGGAGAGGCGTGAGTTCAGGGCCAGGGGCCCAGGGGCAGCACGGGCCCAGCCCACACTGTGCGATATGTGTGCGCACCAGGTCAGTGCAGCAGAGCAGGTCTCCAGTCGTCTTGGGTAACCCTTGTCACTGGACCAACACCTCGCTCTGTCAAGCCCGTGTGGTGGCTGGTGTGCAACGGCCACCAGACTTCTAAAAAAATCCACGCACAGGCATCTTCCACCCTTCAGGATGTAGTTCAGGATCTGGAATATTAGGCCCTTCATTGAAACACCTGTGAAATCATCCTTTTTTGGTGTGGAAGTAAGTCATCCTCGTTTCGAGGGACTGCCTATGATGATGACAATCATATATTCCAGAGGACATGGGTTACATTGATCTCCCAGGGCTTGCTTTATTGCTTTTGACTAAGAAGAATTTCCCAAAGATTTTTCCACAGGTTTTTTGGCCTCCCCAGGGGTTACCATCACCAGTGATGGGGAAAGTAGTTCAACCATGTGTCTAATCCAACAGGGAGGGAACAGAGAATTGATGAGTCTGATGTTGTTTTTTTTTACGCTGTTCTTCATATGTTTGAGGATTCATATCTCAGTCCATACCCAATCCCATTCTCAAACATATATTCATCCAACTTCATTTTCATTGGTTTTGCTGGGAATCCAGCCCAAGGAATGGGAACTTGTCTGGGTCCATTTTCGGGCTAGGTTTGGCCCGAAACTGTGGTCAGCACTTGTCCCAACCGGGAGCTCCAAGGGGAGCCCAAAATCTTGCCTCGGGCCTCATTAATGGCCCTGAAATTCCGAGGTGGGCTTCCCGCGGGTAAATTCTGAAAAATTAGAAATAAACTGCGCACTTAACCTGGAGCTGTTGCGCACGTTGGGACTCCCGATCCACAGGCCTCCTTTCCCAACGACGCGCAGCACGTGCACGTCAGGACGTCCGCAGGAGTCACATGTGCCTGGACACCCAATCACAGGTAAGTATTTTCTCATTCATAGTGATAGGAGATTGGTAAAATACAAATCTCCTATTACAATGAATGAGAAAAACCCCAAAACGCGCAAACACTATACAAAACATTTAGAAAACACCTCACACAATAAACTAATAGAAATTAAAAATGTTACACATGTTTTTTTTAAATTCCCGATTTTAAAAAAAAGTTAGGGTTAGGCTTTAAAATAAAATTATCTGAGTGGGCAGGGTTTTACATGAATGTGTTTTTTAAATTTTTATTTTAATCATGTTTTTTCTATGTTTTTAAACTCTTACGCCTGTAAAAGTAAACTATACGCCTGCTTTTTCAGGCACAAGATTTTAAAGAAATTTGCAGGGCAAGATATGCGTAAAAATCAGAAATCTTGCCCTGCAAGTGTCCTCACTCCCGAGATATGGAGGATCTGTCAAGCCAGGAACTTGACAGATCGGAAAAGCCAGTTTTCAGCGCATGCGCATTGCGCACTGAAAACTGGTTTTTCCGATGCCTTCCCGGGTCCGTAGAAACTTCATACGGACCCAGGACGTCGGAATTTCAGGGCCAATAATTTTTGCGCGAGCTGCCAGTGAACAAAAGATTTGGAAGTGGGGTTAGGAACAAAGCGTTCTTTAGATACAAAATGTATGAAACTATGGGTGAGGTGCAAATATCAAGCAGGCCAAGTACAGAGGAATCGGGATAGATGGGATTGACAGGTGACAAATGTGATTTAATATGGACTAATACAAGGTGAAGAAAAGGAAAATAAGCAATGGAATACAAGATGAATGGTTGTAGACTATAGGAAAGGGACCTGGGAATAGCTTGTTAAATGTGAAAGTAATAAGGGAGGAAAACAAGATTTTAGGATGTACAACCGGAGGGGTAGAACATAAGTCCCAGAGGTTCCACAAACAGCGGAAGGAGCGCACAACAACCCAAGCACCCCACCTACCCGCTCCTTCAACCACCGTCTGCCCCACCTGTGACAGAGCCTGTCGGTCCCGCATTGGACTCATCAGTTACCTGAGAACTCGTATTAGTGTGGAAGCCATTCTCGATTCCGAGGGACTGCTCCAAAAGAGTACTTTGCACAATTCTGGTCACCATGGTTCAATAGGTCTTCCTGGCTTTGGAGAGGGTTAGAAGGAACAGACTTGATCGTGAAGATTAGGAACTTGAGCTACAAGGAAAGACTATGGGGCTGGTAATACCTAGACAGTAGAAACATAGGCTTCAATTTTATTCCAAATCGCCTGGCAAAAACGGGGCAGTTTCAGGTCAGACACATGTGTACACTCGCCTGATTTTACACCCTATTGAAGGCCGGCGGAAGGGTTTTGGACCATGAAATCCACAGGCAGGTCAGGAGCAAGTATGATTTTTCCTAATAGATATTGCACTTTATGCCATTATCGTGGATGAGGAGGAACATCACAGGATGGTCCAAATGAGACTCGGGCAGCATTTATTACAAGAAGCATCATCGCACGTGTCACACTGAAGTTATCTTCTGTGGGACAATGTTTACAATTGGCACAATAGCCTTATCTCTTTCTCTCCTATTTTCAAGTGAAGGGACATTTTCTTAAACCACTACCCATCCTTACCACATGACAACACTTGATCATTGCAATCATCATCACTTGACTGAAGATGTCAGCATCACATAAGTGCCTTCAGCAAGAACCAAGTGCCACATCAGTGAACATTCTATTTTAATACAGTAAATTTCAAAGTGCAGGCAAACAACCTACTATTTCTTAACAGCATGCTTCCCCTGGGTGTCTACATGTGCCTTTTATCTATTCTCATGCTTCTTCTCGGTGCCATCTGAGGGTTATAAGAACATAAGAAATAGGAGCAGGAGTAGGCCATACGGCCCCTCGAGCCTGCTCCGCCATTCAATAAGATCATGGCTGATCTGATCATGGACTCAGCTGCACTTCCCTGCCCGCTCCCCATAACCCCTTATCCCCTTATCGTTTAAGAAACTGTCTGTTTCTGTCTTAAATTTATTCAATGTCCCAGCTTCCACAGCTCTCTGAGGCAGCGAATTCCACAGATTTACAACCCTCTGAGAGAAGAAATTCCTCCTCATCTCAGTTTTAAAAGGGCGGCCCATTATTCTAAGATCATGCCCTCTAGTTCTAGTCTCCCCCGTCAGTGAAAACATCCTCCCTGCATCCACCTTGTCAAGCCCCCCATAATCTTACACGTTTCGATAAGATCATCTCTCATTCTTCTGAATTCCAATGAGTAGAGGCCCAACCTACTCAACCTTTCCTCATAAGTCAACCCCCTCATCCCCGGAATTAACCTAGTGAACCTTCTCTGAACTGCCTCCAAAGCAAGTATATCCTTTCGTAAATATGGAAACCAAAACTGCACGCACTTTTCAGCTGTGGCCTCAACAATACCTTATATAGGAGCAAGACTTCCCTGCTTTTATACTCCATCCCCTTTGCCATAAAGGCCAAGATACCATTGGTCTTCCTGATCACCTGCATACTATCCTTTTGTATGTGGGAGGTGGTTGGTTGCTCATGCTTCACAAATGGCTCATGGGACTGATGTGGGCCTCATCTCATGGCCGCTTGTTCCTGGCATGCAAGGGCTGCTGGCTGCAGTCTGGGGCTTGCTTCTGGGCAGCCTGTCCTGGCTTTCCATGTTCCACTGGCATGGTGCTCTGAAGGGGAAGTCCGAAGGCCTGGCATGTGCGACTGCCCCAAGAGACCGCAGGATCAGGTAGGTGGACTTCAGCCATCGTCATTCCACTGGGCCCTGGAACCACTAGTCAGCGGGACGGCTAGTCTAATGGCAGCAATCTGATCCTGAAAGTCTTTAGATAGAGCCACTGCCATGGTTAGAGGCCACAATTCATGGTTTTCTCCTTTTTGTCCCCCGCAGTCTGAGCTTCTGCCGCTGATTCCAATGAAGCGTCCTTTCGCTCCATTGGTGCCTGCAAGGAAGTTAAAGCTCTGTGATGTTGTTGCAAGGGACAGCTATAAAGGCTTGTCAATGGCTGCATATCTTCGGAGATTAACTTCAGAGGCAACATGTCATGATGTTCCTCAAATATTCTTCTTTTCAGGCCAGAACTTTTCTGGGTCCTATGACTCCAAATTAATTGGCAGCCTTTCCCTCAGCCTCTGCTGGCCCTCACTCCAATGGTCACCTCATGCTCTGTGAATCATCCAGTATCTCCTACTCACTACCACTGTACAATTACTTCCCAGGTGACAGCCTGGGCTGGTGCCTGGGAGAGAGGAAGCAAGTGGGCAGGAGAGGGTTGGGCAAAGGGTGAAACAGCTACCCATTGGTGCGTCAGCTGCAGCTTATCCTCTGCCGCATCATCATCATCACCGCCATCGCCGCAATATGTAAAAGGTGGAGACAAAAGGGGGAAAATTCAGTTGCGCCCCGTTTAGGGGGCGGCAGTAACGCTCGCTCGCGAGGCGCGAGACTTTGTGCCAGGTGCAGCTGTCTTGCCCCTCGCGAGAAATTGGGGTTACCGCCCCCGAAAGGAAGTGGACCGCAAAATAACACCCTCCACTTCCTTTCTGGGGCGCTAGCGGGGTGGGCGTGTCGGGAGCAGGGGTGCAGCGCTATGCACGCATCATCATAGGCGGTCCCTCGAAACGAGGAAGACTTGCTTCCACGCCAAAAAGGGATGAGTTCACAGGTGTTTCAGTGAAGGAGCTAATATTCCCGGTCCCGAACTACACCCTGAAGGGTGGAAGATGCCCTGTGCGTGGATTTTTTTAACGTGGGGTGACCGTTGCACACCAGCCACCACACGGGGCTCGACAGAGCGAGGTCTTGGTCCAGTGGCAAGGGTTACCCAAGACGGCTGCGTCCACTGCCGCATAGGAGGGGTTCTTCTCTTAATTAACAAGCTGCAATCTCTGCATTATCAAAATGGTCCTACCTGGGAGCGGAGGTTGCCATGCCAACAGCCCGGCACTCAAGCCGATTTTTGCTGCGCTCCGTTGGCGATTGAAATGCGGGGTCTGTGCCGCACCCCACGTTCAAACCGCCAACGGAGTGCAACAAAAAAAATCGGGCCTTTTCTTTTTAAAAGCACTGCATCTCCCCTTTAACTATTGCCCCGCGAGCGGCCTGCCCCCGGTACACGATCCCTGAAGCTATCGCTGTCATCGCCCGGCACAGCTTCAGCCGGCGATACCCAGTTTAGGGTCCGTGGCGATAACGGCGCACTGCGCACGGTGATGACACCATGATCGCCCAGCGCAGCGGAACGGGACGCTGTGAGTTACCGCCGCCTCTAAACTTGGAAGTCCGAATTAGTGAAGTTCTGTGTCCTTCTTCTCGGGCTTGGTGCCAAGCCCTGCTGTCTTCGGGATCCAGATGGTGTTGCCGCAGTTATAATTCTGTACCAATATAATAAAAATAGTGCTAAGACATGCGGTGAAGTTATTTGAGCGTGAAGTGAAAGAGCCAGGCACAGTTACTCTCTTGTGTGCTTGTACCCTAGTCAGCTGCTGAAGAGTGCAGGCAGAACTGTCTTTTTAAGGGCATCACTAAGTTTCCAAACAGTTCAGCCGCTTACACCCAATTTACACGAGTTGTACACCAATGTTTGCACCAACACAAATGCAAGTGAGCATACCCTGGAAACTGACATGTAACACCCTCTCCAGGCCATCTTTTTGAAAGGGCAACACTGGTCTAACTAATTTCGAACGCCTCGAGCCTCGTCGTCGAGAGCATGCAGAAATCAAACACAGGCAGCGGAAAGAGCGTGCGGCAAACCTGTCCCGCCCACCCTTACCCTCAACGACTATCTGTCCCACCTGTGACAGGGACTGTGGTTCTTGAATTGGACTGTTCAGCCACCTAAGGACTCATTTTTAGAGTGGAAGCAAGTCTCCCTCGATTCTGAGGGACTACCTATGATGATGTTAATTTCGAGGAAATTATAGGCCTAATCTCAACAAATATTGAAGATCACCAGTTTTTATTTTCACCACATTTTGAAAATAAGAAAAATTAGACTTGGTTTACTGCATGAAAAATGTTTTTTTTAAACCTGCCTTCAGGGACTAGTCTATGGCTACGATATATACATTATACTTTAGGAATCAGCAATTAGTTAGAAATGTTCTTCAAGAGAGCCTGGGAGCTAGAATAATAGAGTTTTACTCTTATCCGGGGAAACCAAGTTTGAATCACTGTCACAATTGATATTCACATTTGAATTTTTTTTATTCGTTCATGGGATGTGGTCTTCGCTGGCAAGGCCAGCATTTATTGCCCATCGCTAATTGCCCTTGAGAAGGTGCTGCTGAGACAACTGAGTGGCTTGCTGGGCCATTTCAGAGGGCAGTTAAAAGTCAACCACATTGCAGTGGGTCTGGAGTCACATATAGACCAGACCGGGTAAGGGCGGTCGATTTCCTTCGCTAAAGGACATTAGTGAGCCAGATGGTTTTTTATGACAATCCGGTAGTTTCATGGGGCTCAATTTTCCCCAAAGCATTTTTGTTGGTGTACTTGAAGAGTTACGCCCAATTTTTTGGGGCCTAAGTACGTTGGATTTCTTCATTTTGGCGTGGTGTAACCCGACCTTTAGTTTTGGCGGTGGAGCCTTGATCTGCGGCAAAAAAATCGGGCTGCCATGGTAACCAGGGACAGAATGCGAGCTGAGGCTGCAAAGTGAAGCATACAGCCAGCTCCCAACACACTAAAATAATTGAAAAACACATAGCAGCAACTTACCTCCAACCCCGGCCGAAGAGCTTGCTGGTCCGGTCCCGTTCTAGGTCCGCAGGCACACACACACACACACTCTCTCTCTCGCTCACCGGGGACCGAGAATGGGGACCGGACCGGGAGAACGGGGACTGAGAATGGGGAACGGACCAGGAGAATGGGGACCGAGAATGGGGAACGGACCGGGAGAATGGGGATCGAGAATGGGGACCGGACCAGGAGAATGGGGACTGAGAATGGGGAACAGACCGGGAGAATGGGGACTGAGAATGGGACTGGACGGGGAGAATGGGGATTGAGAATGGGACTGGACCGGGAGAATGGGGATCGAGAATGGGGACCAGACCAGGAGAATGGGGACTGAGAATGGGGAACGGACCAGGAGAATGGGGACCGAGAATGGGGAACGGACCGGGAGAATGGGGTCCGAGAATGGGGAACGGACCGGGAGAATGGGGACCGAGAATGAGGACCGGACCGGGAGAATGGGGACTGAGAATGGGACTGGACCGACAAGCCCTTCGGAAGTGTGTCCGGGCATCTGCTGCGCCGATTTCCTTAACTCTCCGGAAGGTTTTTCTGCAGAGGCTGGTCTAAGCACAACTGGAGTAACTCTCAGCTGGCCAAACTTCCCTCAATGGCCAGAATTGCCGTGGAGGCCTGGTTACGCCCCCTTTGGCTGAAAAAAAACTGACCTAAAGAAATCGTCACTCAGTTACACTGGTGCAAATTGATTGGGGAAAACTGTGCTTTTTCAACTTAGGCCAAAAAGAGCAGCTTGCTCCAAAAAAAACAGCACAAAACTCTGGGGAAAATTGAGCCCACGGTCACGATTACTGATACTAGCTTTTTTTAAAATTCCAGATTTATTTAATGAACTGAATTTAAATTCCCGAGCTGCCGTGGTGAGATTTGAACTCACAAGACTCTGGATCATTGGCCCTGAAATTGCGGTCGGAGGCTTCCCGCGGGTGGATGTCTCCGACACAAATTTTTTTAACGAAAGTGGTCCCGGAGGAAGGTAGACTTGCGCTCCGAGGCCCCCATTCGCAATCCAGCATAGGGGCCCACGTCAAGCAGAGTCAACATGGTTTTATGAAAGGGAAATCGTTGACAAATTTGCTGGAGTTCTTTGAGGATGCAACGGACAGAGTGGGTAAAGGGGAACCAGTAGATGTCATGTATTTGGATTTCCAGAAAGCATTCGCTAAGGTGCCACATAAAAGGTTACTGCACAAGATAAGAGCTCATGGGGTTGGATGTAATATATCAGCGTGGATAGAGGATTGGCTAACTAACAGAAAGCAGAGAGTCGGGATAAATGGGTCATTTTCAGGTTGGCAAACTGTAACTAGTGGGGTGCCACAGGGATCAGTGCTGGGGCCTCAACTATTTACAATTTATATTAATGACTTGAATGAAGGGACCAAGTTTAATGTAACCAAATTTCCTGATGATACAAAGATAGGTGGGAAAGCAGGTTGTGAGGAGGCCACAAAGAATATACAAAGAGATATAGGTCCCAAGTTTCCCTAATAAAAAATAATGGCGCTCACTTACCTGGACGCCCGTTTTTATTTGGCCCCTCAGCGCTGAAAATAGAAACCTAAGTTTTCTTGCACCATGCACACCTTCTGTTGCCGGTGCTACCCGAGCTGATCTCGCAGGGCATGGCTTCCCGTGTGCACTGGAGCCGCACCGAGCATGCCCTCCAAAAAAAAGGGCAATTAATTGCGCATGCGCAAAAAAAAATGTTTTTAAAACACAGTGTGTGGGTGGAGGACCTTCGGCCGGGGGTTAGCAGCGGCTGCAGTCGACGTCCTGGAGAATCGGGAGAAGGCTGCATTGGATGATTAAAGAAGAAGACTCCGATTTGTCTGCTACTTTTTCAATCCTGGTAATACATAAACAAAAATGTTGTCTGAAATTGCTCTCTCCGACAGTAAAATAAGTTTTATTCCCATTAACAAAATCTTCAACCGAGCATGTCACTTTAATTATATCACGCATGGACATGGTAATTGTAAAAGGTTTCCCTGCACTTTGTGGAAAATTTGGGTGAGTGAGAAGATTGCAGGAAAAAGGTAAAGATTTTTTCTTTCACTGCAAGCTGACATTTATCATCGCAGGAGCAGCAGTAACGGTAAGTTTACATTTATTTCTATTTTTATACTTGCCTATAGTTATTGTTGGCTTTTTAAATTCCCTAAAAGTTTATTTATAAGAGGCAGGGAGTCCCTTCGGCCGGGGATAGGATCGGGCCAGCACGAATTCTCTAACTGCAGGTAAGGCTTTTTCCTGCGGTGTGTGTAGGGTCTGTGCGCCGGTTTAAAACATTTTGTTGGTGGGGAAAGTTTGCCTTATGTACAGAAATGTCGCATAACCTTCTTTGACATGTACACCAGTGCCAGGGTGTATGGCGTCAAACATTCTGGCGCTGGTAGTAGACGTCGGCGCCCTGACACTGGGGAATCTTTGAACTGGGCTTTGGAGCCAAAAAACTCACTGAGTGCTGAAAAAACCGTGCCCAGTGCTGGGGAAACCTTGGGCCTATAGATAGGCTCAGTGAGTGGGCAAACATTTTGCAGAAGGAGTATAATGTGGGAAAATGTGAGGTTATCCACTTTGGTAGGAAAAATAAAAAAGCTAATTATTATTTAAATAGGGAGAGATTACAAAATTCTGCAGTACAGAGAGACCTGGGGGTCCTTGTACAAGAAACACAAAAAGTTAGTGTGCAGATACAGCAAGTAATCAGGAAGGCAAATGGAATGTTGGCCTTTATTGCAAGGGGAGGGTGGAGTATAAAAGTAGGGAAGTCCTGCTACAAATGTACAGGGCGTTAGTAGGACCACACCTGGAGTACTGCGTACAGTTTTGGTCTCCTTATTTAAGGAAGGATATACTTGCACTGCACGCAGTTCAGAGAAGGTTCACGAGGTTGATTCCTGAGATGAAGGGGTTGTCGTATGAAGAAAGGCTGAGAGGTTGGGCCTATACTCATTGGAGTTTAGAAGACTTAGAGGTGATCATATTGAAATGTATAAAATTCTGAGGAGGCTTGACTGGGTAGATGCAGAGAGGATGTTTCCCCTTGTGGGGGGATCTAGAACTAGGGGCCATAGTTTCAGAATAAGGGGTCGCCCATTTAAAATGAAAATGAGGAGGAATTTCTTCTCTCAGAGGGTCGTGAACCTTTGGAATTCTCTACCCCAGAGAGCTGTGGAGGCTGGGTCATTGAATATAATTAAGGTGGAGATGGACAGATTTTTGAAAGATAAGGGATCAAGGGTTGTAGGGAGCGAGCAGGGAAGTGGAGTTGAGGCCAAGATCAGATCAGCCGTGATCTTATTGAATGGTGGAGCAGGCTCGAGGGCCCAAAGGCCTACTCCTGCTCTTATTTCTTATGTTCTATGTTCATGCTGTAATCTCCAGTGTCTCTGAAAAGTTCATGCTTTTTGTCAGTTAGGCTGCTGCTGAATATGTCCCACTGAGGGAAAAGCTGAGTGGATTAGAGCCAAGGGATCCTATTATCTATCTCGGAGCGTTGATCATCCTCCTACAAGTGGAAATAAAGATTGAATAAAGACAACTAAAAGAAGGGTGGAAGTAACCTAGGCACAAGTCATGTTTTTCTTTCTGATAGTGTAAGGAGAGTCCACCAAACATTGAACAGACAATGGGGAGAGTAAATGAGTTGAAAGCAAATGTCCCTTAAACTGAATGCACAGTATCTTAATTATCAGTGTAAATGCATTTCATACAAAATTAAGTATAAACATAGGCACAAGAGAAAGCCATTCAGCCCCTAACGCCTGTTCCGCCATTCAATTAGATTATAGCTGATCTGTATCTTAACGCCATCTACCTGCTTTGATTCTCTAGCCCTTAATACCCTTGCCTAACATAAATATTTGACTATTTGAGTGTAACTCATTGACATTTAATAACTGATAAATTCTTAAATGTTCAGGCTCATCTGTCTCTTTATGTGATTAATTAAATAACATTAATAAGCAATGCACAATAGAATCATAGCAATAAATTATTTACAATGGTTTGGAATCTGAAAATCAGCAATGGACCATATTTGGGAAGAGCAAATGTGTTCAGAAATATTTCTGGAAGAACGACATCTTGAAACAGCAATTTATTGCATTTTCATTCCATTTTGTTTCAATAGCATTTCAATGTTTTTAAAATTCTTAATTTCTGAAGGTTAATTGCTATTTATGCATAAGGCCAATTGCAAGAGAGTAGGACTAAACATATTAGGAGAAAATATAATTTATTTCATTTGGGATCATTCCAAAGTATTATGGGTAGTCCTGTTCATTAGCAAATACTTGAACAAGAATAAACGAGAGCCTTTAGGACAGTTTATGCAGTATCTGAAGATTTTTGGATATCTTGTATGAGAAAGATTTTATTACATTTTCCTGGATTAATGAGAGAATATCGTAATTATTATGGCCCTCAGCGACTTTATTTATAGGGATAAAACTGAACATCTATTAGATAAGGAAAAGTACTCATAAATTATTGGTGATTTTATCCCTTTCATCATTAAATTGTGATGATGGAGAGACCTTACATTATCTTGGCATTATGTGACTGAAGCTCTTTCTATGTGAATACACTCTAGCACACAATGACATGGATGGCTGTATTGTTTTCAAAAAATAATTGAAATGAAAAAACAACTATAAAAAGCTTATAACAATAGTGTTAGATTAAGTAAAGGCTAATTTAATTTTTAGAAATTGTATTCTTCCTAAATCAAAAGAGAGTGCAAACATTTTCAAACCTTTCCAACCGTTGTTGAAATACTAATCCAATTACTGTGTCATATTCACAATTATTATTTCTCTTTACAATGCTTACATTTTCAGGGAAATTCAGTCTACAAGGCAAGCAATGGTGAAACTACTGGGCGTGCCACTAACACTTTAAACTTATAACAGAGATCAAAATATTAGCATTTTGAAAAAAAAAAAATAGCATTCATCACAATAGCAGTTTCATAATTATCTCCTGGAAAAATGTAGTGATTTTGCATAGAAAAATTTTCAAAAGTATTTCCTGAGGATTCATCTCATTTCTATCTGTTTTTATACTAATTTTATACCCTTCTCTACTGAAGGTACCATGGGTACAGTTCTATGGTCATCAACATTCCTCTGATATTTCATCCAAGTGACTATTCTTCATGTCTGAACCAAGCGAGTGAATGTCAGCAGTATTTGCCAGTGGAGGCCATAAAAGTCAAGCCCACTTATGTCCTCACTTGGGCCGCACTTTTGCCGGCGCTCAGTGGATGGAATTGATGACGGGTCAGAAGTGAAATTGACAATGATTGACAGTGGGTCGGGAACCTAAAGGCAAATCGTGCACACTCCACTTTCCCAATGTCAGGTCTGCCCACACTGATCAGACCCGACCGGCAGTTTGAAGGGGAGGCAATTGAAGCAATTATTGGCTTTGTTTAGAAGCCTTTAACAATGAATTTTTATTTACCTTTTAACTTTAACAGGTCTCTTCCACCCATTGTGTCAGCTGTGGCTCAGTGGGTGGCACCTTTTGCCTCTGGGTCAGAAAGTTGTGGGTTCAAATCCCTCTCCAGGGACTTGAGCACATAAATCTAGGTTGACACTCTAGGGGAGTGCTGTACTGTTGGAGGTGCTGTCTTTTAGATGAGATGTTAAAGCGAGGGCCAGTCTGTTCTCTTAGGTGGATGTAAAAGATCCGATGGTACTGTTTTGAAGAAAGAGCAGGGGAGCTATCCCTGGTGATCTGGCCAATATTTATCTCTCAATCAACATAACAAAAACAGATTATCTGGTAATTATCGTACTGTTTGCGGTGCGCAAATTAGCTGCACGTTTCCTACATTACAACAGTTCTTCATTGCTGTAAAGCATTTTGAGACGTCTGGTGGTCATGAAAGGTGCTATACAAATGCAAGTCTTTCTTTCTTTATTGGAAGGGAAGAGAACCCCCCTACATGCTGTGACTCCCTCCATAAGCATATAAGAACATAAGAAATAGGAGCAGGAGTAGGCCATACAGCCCCTCAAGCCTGCTCCGCCATTCAATAAGATCATGGCTGATCCGATCATGGACTCAGGTCCACTTCCCTGCCCGCGCCCCATAACCCCTTATTCCCATATCGTTTAAGAAACTGTCTATTTCTGTCTTAAATGTATTCAATGTCCCAGCGTCCACAGCTCTCTGAGGCAGCGAATTCCACAGATCCACAACCCTCTGAGAAAATAAATTTCTCCTCATCTCTGTTTTAAATTGGCGGCTACTTATTCTAAGATCATGCCCCCTAGTTTTAGTCTCCCCCATCAGTGGAAACATCCTCTCTGCACCCACCTATGGAGGGAGTTATGAGAAAGTCTGGCTGCAGCTGTGCAGCTCTGTGCATTGCTTGTCAGTGTTTGCTGTAGAACACTGTCAGCGCAAATGTCAAAGCAAATTTGCGCATGGTTCCTTTAAGGAAATCGGTTGATGACGTATCCTTCCCCTCCTTCAATAGGTCGGGAAACGTGCTGGGTGGGCTTAACAAGCCCAATGAATGGAAAGTCGTGATGGAGACAGGGGCGGGGCTGGGACTAGCCATCGACATCACCCGCCATGGACCCGCCGAGGCAGGGAAAATCGCAGCCTTGGTGTCTATGTGTATCCATGTTCCAGCTCAGGTCAGCTACCTCAGCACAACTTAGGACCTTCTGTGAGACTTAATACATTAGCAGCCAGTGCAATTGTCCATTACCCCATTAGGAGAGCTTTCACATGTCATCTCTATACTTGCACTACTGACGACCGTGTAGGAGAAGTGTGCACCAATTGTCCTAAGTGCTGGAGCAAGCAGGCTAAACACTGAGGACTACGTTTTCGAAACAGAATAAATTCAATATTCTAACCAGATAGATGTTTAGTCAATACATTGTTAGAAACTGTTAAGATTCCACAATTCCTCCTGTGTGCCCAATCAAATAAAATACAGAAGATCAGCATCACTGATAATTAACTAGTGTGTTTATTTTAAAATGCTGATTCTGGTGATACTGTCATACCAGGCATTGAGATGCCAATGTGTGGTGCCATGGATTAAAGGGATGCCAGCTTTGCCAGCCTACTATTGCTGAGTTCCCGATTATAACTGTGTTATGTGGAGAGATGCTGACTGGAGGGAGCTGCCACCCAGTTGGGTGGAAGAGAAGGGAATTCTCCATTAGGATATAATCAGCTAAGTCGTGGCCTATCATGGCTAGGCAGGCCACATTGGCCGTATGCCAGTCACGAGACTCCCAAAGCAAGCGCTCTACTCGGAACTCCTTCACGGCAAGCGAGCCAAAGGCGGGCAGGGGAAATGTTACAAGGACACCCTCAAAGCCTTCCTGATAAAATGCAACATCCCCACTGACACCTGGGGTTCCCTGGCCAAAGACCACCCGAAGTGGAGGAAGTGCATCCGGGAGGGCGCTGAGCACCTCGAGTCTTATCGCTGAGAGCATGCAGAAATCAAGCGCAGGCAGCGGAAAGAGCGTGTGGCTAACCAGTCCCAACCTCCCCATCCCTCAACGACTATCTGTGAAAGGGACTGTGGCTCTCGTATTGGACTGTTCAGCCACCTAAGGACTCATTTTAAGAATGGAAGCAAGTCTTCCTCGATTCCGAGGGACTGCCTATGAGGCTGCAGAGTGACTTGGATAGGTTAGGTGAGTGGGCAAATGCATGGCAGATGAAGTATAATGTGGATAAATGTGAAGTTATCCACTTTGGTGGTAAAAACAGAGAGACAGACTATTATCTGAATGGTGACAGATTAGAAAAAGGGGATGTGCAACGAGACCTGGGTGTCATGGTACATCAGTCATTGAAGGTTGGCATGCAGGTACAGCAGGCGGTTAAGAAAGCAAATGGCATGTTGGCCTTCATAGCGAGGGGATTTGAGTACAGGGGTCAGGGAGGTGTTACTACAGTTGTTCAGGGCCTTGGTGAAGTATTGTGTACAGTTTTGGTCTCCTAACTTGAGGAAGGACATTCTTGCTATTGAGGGAGTGCAGCGAAGGTTCACCAGACTGAATCGCGGGATGGCGGGACTGATTAGGAAAAGGGGAGGTGCAAAGAGACCTGGGTATCATGGTACATCAGTCATTGAAGGTTGGCATGCAGGTGCAGCAGGCGGTTAAGAAAGCAAATGGCATGTTGGCCTTCATAGCAAGGGGATTTGAGTACAGGGGCAGGGAGGTATTGCTACAGTTGTACAGGGCATTGGTGAGGCCACACCTGGAGTATTGTGTACAGTTTTGGTCTCCTAACCTGAGGAAGGACATTCTTGCTATTGAGGGAGTGCAGCGAAGGTTCACCAGACTGATTCCCGGGATGGCGGGACTGACCTATCAAGAAAGACTGGATCAACTGGGCTTGTATTCACTGGAGTTCAGAAGAATGAGAGGGGACCTCATAGAAACATTTAAAATTCTGACGGGGTTAGACAGGTTAGATGCAGGAAGAATGTTCCCAATGTTGGGGAAGTCCAGAACCAGAGGTCACAGTCTAAGGATAAGGGGTAAGCCATTTAGGACCGAGATGCGGAGGAACTTCTTCACCCAGAGAGTGGTGAACCTGTGGAATTCTCTACCACAGAAAGTTGTTGAGGCCAATTCACTAAATATATTCAAAAAGGAGTTAGATGAGGTCCTTACTACTAGGGGGATCAAGGGGTATGGCGAGAAAGCAGGAATGGGGTACTGAAGTTGAATGTTCAGCCATGAACTCATTGAATGGCAGTGCAGGCTAGAAGGGCCGAATGGCCTACTCCTGCACCTATTTTCTATGTTTCTATGTTTCTATGTTCAGCCAGGAACTCATTGATTGGCGGTGCAGGCTCGAAGGGCTGAATGGCCTACTCCTGCACCTATTTTCAATGTTTCTATGTTTCTCTAATGATGGCTCTGTCATGGCTCTGTTGGCTGCAGGAGGGGCCTTGCCTACTGAGAAGTGCGAGAAGACAAAATGGAATGTGCAAGTCCTCACACATTTAAATAATACAGTAATGTTAAGTTTTCGAACAATGTATCGTGCTCGTACCCATATTTAAAAAATACAATGGCCCACATTTTGCGGGTGGATGTCTTAACCTGCAAAGAAATCTATGATCTTACCTGTTGGTCGAAGTAGTTCGGCAACTTGCGGTCCTGGGCCTCTACGCGTATGCCTGCATAGAGCCCCATGTATCCCAGGAGCTTCGCAAGCACCCCTGGGATAACGTGGGCCAGCCCAACCAGTGAAAATAGAGGGACCCCTTTTCATCATCATCATCATAGGCAGTCCCTCGGAATCGAGGAGGACTTGCTTCCACTCCCAAAGTGAGTTCTTTGATGGCTGAACAGTCTGCTACGAAAGCCACAGACCCTGTTACAGGTGGGATAGGCATTCATTGGGGAAAGGGGTCGGTAGGGCTGGTTTGCCATGCACTCCTTCCACTGCCTGCGCTTGGCCTCTTCATGCTCCTTGCGTCGAGGCTCAAAGAGCTCAACGCCCTCCCGGATGGACTTTCTCCACCTCGGGTGGTCTGTGGCCAGGGAGGCTTTGAAAGTGTCCTTATAACGTTTCCGCTGTCCTCCTTTGGCTCGTTTACCATGAAGGAGCTCCGCATAAAGCACTTGCTTAGGGAGTCTCGTATCTGGCATGCGTAGTATGTGGCCTGCCCAGCGAAGCTGATCGAGTGTGGTCAGTGCTTCAATACTGGGGATGTTCGCCTGGTCGAGGACACTGATGTTGGTGCATCTGTCCCCCCCAGGAGATTTGCAGGATCTTGCGGAGACATCGATGGTGATATATCTCCAGTGACTTGAGGTGCCTTCTGTACATCGTCCATGCCTCACACCCATACAGGAGGGCGGGTATTACTACAGCCCTGTAGACCATGAGTTTGGTGGTAGATTTGAGGGCCTGGTCTTCAAACACTCTTTTCCGCAGGCGGCCGAAGGCTGCGTAGGCGCACTGGAGGCGATGCTGAATCTCCGCATCAATGTTCGCACCATGGGCCTTACGCTTAACATCCATAAGACAAAGGTCCTTCACCAGCCTGTCATCGCCGCACAGCACTGCCCCCCAGTCATCAAGAATTACGGCGCGGCCCTGGACAACGTAGACCATTTCCCATATCTCGGGAGCCTCTTATCAACAAAGGCTGACATTGATGCTGACCCCTATTCATACTTATGGAGCTACCATAAGTATGAATGGGAATAACCCAAAAACACACAAACACATTAAATATAGTTAAAAATCATATTACATATTTAAAATTAATTGAAATGCAATTTAATTAAATATTTTATACAAAAATTTATTTTTTTGAATTTTTTAAAATATATTTTAATAGGGGCTAAACTAAACTTACCTTAATAGACAGGGTTTTTAATGTATACATGAGTGATGACATTTTATTTTTATATTTTTTAAAACTCTTATACCTGCTTTTACCAGTGCAAGAATTTCAAGGGCACTCCCTGGGCAAATAGCCCAAATCTCCGCCGCGGAGGCCCTTTTCCCGGGGATGCGTGCGATCTGGCAACAGAATTCTTGAAAGATCGCAAGTTCCGGTTTTCAGCGCATCTGCAGTGCATGCCTATACCCGGAACCTGCGGGGTCCCTAAGGGTGTGTGCACACCTCGTACACACTCGTAGGGGCTGCAAATTTAGCCCCAATGCCTGGGTTAACCTCACTCTGCCTTCCATAAACATAATTTTCCACGGAAAGAAAGTATCGCAGTTTGAAACATAAATCATATTGAAGGACTTTTAAACAGTTTCGTAACAGTTCATTACATATCATTCTGTATGACATCTACTCTTTCACGCTACTGTTCATATGCTAATTGGTTACACTAAAAAGCAATGATAAATCAAGTGTAGTAGTGTACCAAGAAACAGAATGAATTCAGACAATAGAACAATCGCCTGAGGTAACAGATGGTGCCATGAAATGTTTAACCCCAACTTTCCACAACTTAATTAAATGGACATGTACTGAAGGATATTTATGGTACAATAAGCTAGTCAAGGCAGAATTATGATTCTATTTAAGCATATGAGGAAAGGAGTGACATTAACCTGCTGCAGAAACACTCCAAGCAGCCGATGCATTTGGTGATTTAAAACCAAACTTTTGGTATTTTGGTTTCCAATTGAATTGTCCAATGTATAAGATTATGAGGGGGCTTGACAAGATGGATGCAGAGAGGATGTTTCCACTGATGGGGGAGACTAGAACTAGGGGGCATAATTTTAGAATCAGGGGCCGCCCATTTAAAACTGAGATGAGGAGGAATTTCTTCTCTCAGAGGGTTGTAAATCTGTGGAATTCGCTGCCTCAGAGAGCTGTGGAAGCTGGGACATTGAATAAATTTAAGACAGAGATAGACAGTTTCTTAACCGATAAGGGATTAAGAGATTATGAGGTGCGGGCAAGGAAGTGGACTTGAGTCCATGATCAGATCAGCTATGATCATATCAAATGGTGGAGCAGGCTCGAGGGGCCGTATGGCCTACTCCTGCTCCTATTTCTTATCTTATCTTTTGGATATTATTTCTCTTTAAATTATTGGATCTCATGTAAATTATAACTAGATGATAGTCTTATTGAGGCACTCCTGTGTTGTGGAACCAATGATCGTGTAACAGGTTGGTCCCTTTTGGTCGACAAATGTCATTCAGTCTCACTCCCATATGGTGCCATAATTGAGGTCGGGTTACTATAAGAAGTATGGTAAAAGTAAGTTTCTCCTATTTACCCCATGGAAAACCTGAACAAACATTTTTAGAGATTAGCTCTTTTCACACATGATGCACGATTACTACAGGAAAAATGTTAAAGTTCCTTCAATACGTCTAGAAGAGATTCCTTCAGATACATGCAGCAACATTTATTAGAAGAACCATTAATTTAAAGACCAATAATATTCATTGGACGATTCAATTGGAAACCAAAATACCAAAAGTTTGGTTTAAATCACCAAATCATTTTTGCCACAGTAACATTTTAATAAGCCTGTCAGTACTGTACATCATCATCATAGGCAGTCCCTCGTATCGAGGATGACTTGCTTCCATGCCAAAAAGGGATGAGTTAACAGGTGTTTCAATGAAGGACCTAATATTCCAGATCCCGAACTAATCCTGAAGGGTGGAAGATGCCTGTGCTTGGATGTTTTTAACGTGGGGTGGCCGTTGCACACCAGCCAACACACGGGCTTGACAGAGCGAGGTCTTGGTCCAGTGGCAAGGATTACCCAAGACTATCTGGAGACCAGCTCTGCTGCACAGACCGAGCGCGCACATATCGCAGTGTGGGCTGGGCCGTGCTGCCCCTGGGCCCTCATCTCTTCTAGGCCCCAGACTCGCGCCTCTCCTGGGCCCCGGTCACTTCCCTCTACAGACTCTTGCCGCTCCTTCGCCCCTCCTGCTGTGCCTGCCCGCACTGCAATCAGCGACCTGGCTTTGTAGCCGTCGCCCTCCTGCAGCAGCACGCGCTGCTCCCTGCAGTAGTATGCCCCCGCACGCTGCTCCCTCCAATGGCCCCGGCCTGCTGATGGTCTAGCAGGCCGGGACCACGCCGATTTCTGGGGTGGGCCACTGCAAATCTGACATTTATAGAATTTGCTATCTTTCTTCCATAGAATATTTCTTTGTCTCATACGTCTTTCCCCCTGCCCATAACCAAATCCCAAATAAAATCCTTCCCCCCCTCCCCGTGGTAAGTTGCTTAACTGAAGGCTTGCAGCAGTCGGAGGGTTAAAGTACTAGATATTCCTTTCAGTCCTTTTAAAATAGCAAAAGGACAATCACAACATTCTCCATGCAGAGTTTTATAAAATAGAACGAGACATGTACAGAACACACTGATTAAGCTGTAATACGTAATGTTCTCTGATTGAACCAATAAAACATAACCTTGAATTTATTTTAATTTCGAATCACAAATCTCACAATAATATACAGTTTTCCTAAAGTCATGTGGAATGGCATAAGTCACTAGCAGTGCCAGTCTGAAAAGCCAGCCAGGCCTGGAGTTTGCACTACTTTTTATCATTATAATGGCCCTGAATTTGCGGTCAGCAGTGAAGCAAAGGGTTTTGCCGCTGGCCCCGAAATAAGCTTCCTCATAGCTCTCGCGATCTCTGTGTCGAGAAGTTCTGGTTTTCCTACGCGTAATTCAAATCAAACAGAAGTTAATGGGGATTCCCTAACGCGAGCTTCTGTGACTTCAACAAGCTGTCTAAGCAGCCAATCAAAACACAGAATTCTCACAGACAGCGAACCAGGAAGTGGGTTAGCTGCTAAAAATGTTCGAGTGAGCAATACCAAGATTGGGGCCCTCAAAAGGGGAAAAGGCAAACCTGAAATTAAGATGAACAAAATTTAAAATTTTTAACTTTTTTTAAAGTTCCTTAAAATTTAAATTTTTATTAAAATGGGTACATTTGACACTGCATAAAATGAAACTTATTTTTTCAGGGCCATAACCTTTGTTTAGCAGTCAATATGCTGTTAAAACCCCAGTGACACCTTATTCAACTTTTAGTGGGGTATTTAACAGTGGTATTACTGTGGAAGAGCCCACGTTTTCATCGTTTCCATGATTTGAGAGATTTCACTGAGTGCTGGCACTGTGTGTGTGGGGTGGGGGGATGGCGGGGGTGGTGGTGGAGGGGGATTTGGGCAGGGGGGCACAGCTCAGCCTGTCATCATTATAGGCAGTCCCTTGAAACGAGGATGACTTGCTTCCATGCCGAAAAGGGATGAGTTCACAGGTGTTTCAATGAAGGACCTAATATTCCAGATCCTGAACTACATCCTGAAGGGTGGAAGATACCTGTGCGTGGATCTTTTTTACATGTGGTGGCCGTTGCACACCAGCCACCACACGGGCTTGGCAGAGCTAGGTCTTGGTCCAGTGGCAAGGGTTAACCAGGACGACTGGAGACCAGCTCTGCTGCACGGAACTAGTGCACACCCATATCGCAGTGTGGGCTGGGCCCGTGCTGCCCCCTGGGCCCTCGCCTCTTCTGGGCCCCGATCACATCCCTCTACAAACCCTTGCCGCTCCTTCGCCCCGACCTCGCCGCTCCTGCTGTGCCTGCCCGCACTGCCGTCGCCCTCCTGCGGCAGCACGCGCTGCTCCCTGCAGTGGCATACCGCCGCACGCTGCCCCCTCCAATGGCCCCGGCCTGCTGATGGTCTTGCAGGCTGGGACCGCGCGGATTTCCGGGCCGGGCTGCCGCGCGCTGCTCTGTGGAGGAGCAGTGAATGACAGACCACAACTTCAGCATTTCTGCATGAGGCTATGCATGTGCTAAATCCCAATGTTGTGGTCAGTTTCAAAGGCAAAATGACGGTGAACGCTGCAAGTTCAGCGTCATTTGGACTGCATCTTTCGGGACATTATATCATGCTGATGTAATTGGCATTGATAGTAAAATGAGGGTTCAAGTCAAAAAACCACTTAATGTAATTCCTATTATTAACTGTGGAACAAGGATGTTTTGTACTATTTTATCTTATGGCATTGTATTACTTCTCTGTACAAGTACTAAAAGCAAAGGAGGTAGCAAATCCTTCTGTCAGAAAATAAATTAAAACACTGAAAACATTGCATTTTGCAATAATAAAAACTGTCAACTTCACTATTATTTCTGAATTTTAGAATGTTGATGAACTTCTTGGCCTGCTCATTGTTGACCCACCCATCGCTTTCTTGTCTGTGGGTGACCATGGACTTGTTTGAATCTGGTGGGAGACTCAGAGCTTTGCCTGCAGGTGTCGATGAAATGTTGTTTAGAGTCCAAATGAAGAATGTGAAGCATGGTACAGAGCTGCCTTAGAACAGCAAAGGATATTCTCTTCAATTGTATCAGATGTCATACACTTTCAAGAACCAAAAACTTTGCACTTGATACGAATACTGCAAATAAAATTCGGCAGCAGGAGATTTTCCTTAAATAAATACTTCGGACATTTAGCTTTGATATTTTCTCACTTAAACACAAGCATTTGCATCAATGTCAAAACGTGACCAGAGTTTTGTAGTGTACAAAACATAAATGCTTTGACACCTGCCTTGAGAGAGCCTCAAAAGAACTTTGTGCTTTTGGTATTTTGAAGGGATGTAATATTATTGCTTGTTTATAAAGTCCCATACTCCCTTCACCCCATTCTTTTCAAGCTTCATTGCTACCCTATGCCATTGTGAGCTTACTTCAAACATGTTGTTTGGAAATCCATTCTTAGCCTTGTTCCTAATTTAGTAACCTCCTCCTGCTTTATGTCCTTCTGCTCCTCTAATGCTGCCTCTCCTTGTGGCCTGCTCCATCCACTTCATCAACCACTACACTCCCACTCACTTAAACTCCCTGCTCAGTCTCCTCTGCCTTCTTTCAAAAACCTTCTCAAAACCCTCTTTGGTGTTGAAATTCGCTTTATAACGTTGGACGGTAAGCGGCGTCGACATCTCGTCCTACATTCAGTCAGCTCTTTGGCAGAGGAGCCAAGAGGCAACACTGCGCCAGTTAACGCCACCTGCGTGGTGAAGTCATCCAGCGTACAACGCCTCTTTGAGGCCTCTCTCACGATATTTGCTTTGTATAGCTGCTGTAACAGGCGGCCATACAGACAGGAAAAAGTGGTTGTAAAAGAGCAGATTTCGGGCAGAATTGTCCAGTAAGAAAGTTAAGTTTTTATCTCTTTAATTATTTTCATTAGTTTTAAGAGTAGGGATGTGTGTGTGTGTGTGTGTGTGTGTGTGTGGATCGGAGAAGTTTAGTTCTTTTTTTTTCACGTTTTTTTTCTAGCAAGGCGGCAGCCCCCCGTTGTGAAATTCAGTCGACCCCCGGAGCTGCCGCCCGTGGGTGAGTGCGCAACGCCACTTTTCAGCGCTGCTCGCTCATCTTTGGGCGTAAAAACTGAATTTAGGACTTTGAGGCTGTGCCTAACGTCTGGAGCTAAAACCAGCTCTCAGGCAGTGACACTGCCTCAAAAATGGCCATAACGGATTTCGACCCTTTTGTCTTTGCCCAGTACCGTCTCCATTTTTACTCCCTGCTTGACACCTACAGTGTTGTCCTCCTTAACACAAAGTGCCTCAGGGTGTCTCCCTGCCCAACAGGGAACACTAGAGAATACAAGTATTGTTGTTCTCTCTCACTATCTAAAGCATTATCGTCCACTTACTGAAATAAGCAAAAATATATGTTTTCTTTAACTATGTCTGTTACGCAAAACTGACGCAGAGAATATGCTATATATTTGGTTCCCTAAACAGCAAGGAATGAAAACTTAAATTGAGAAGCAACTTAATTTGGGCCAGAATCAAAATTCTGCGGATGGTGGATATCTGAAATATAAATAAAATGCTGGAACTACTCAGCAGTGTGAATTAACGTAAACTGGCCCAATTGGAAATAAAAACAGTAAATGCTAGAAACGCTCATCAAGCTAAGCTGCTTCGTTGGAGAGAGAAACAGAGTTAACGGTTCCCGTTGATGATCCTTCATTAGAACTGATGTTGCCTGGCCTGCTGAGTGCTTCCAGCATTTTCTGTTTTGATTTCAAATTGAGCCAGTTTGGGTTAAGTCACAAAGGCCTGAATATGACCTAATTCGGACCATTTTAAGTTTAGATGTCCTGGTAGCCTCTGTGCTCATCAACATAAAGATATATAAAGTGTTAGGAATTGGAACACTTTCCCATTTCAAGCTCCCGGTATCAGCATCAAGTAGTTCCAGGTCAGGTACAGCAGAGCTCCCTCTCAGGGGCAGTTTTATGCAGTGGATTCATGACTCTTGGGAACATGATTGAGATTGCCCAGGGCGATTGATGAATCGTACAGTCATTTTGTGACTGCAGAATCACTGACGTTGGGAATACAAATATGGCATCAGCAGCTGAGTGCTGTACTGGAGTATGACTTACAGATACTGACACAAAGGTTCGGATCCATTGAGGTCAGACGTTCATATTTATTAGGTGGATCCCAAATTGCTTTGCATAGCTCTTCCATTATAAAAACAAATTTAGATGCCAATGTTATCGAGGGTGTTAACTTTGGATCAGCATATTGCGTGATTGGATGCTGCACTTGATTAATGTGTTGCCTGGGTTCAGGCAAACTCCTTCACGGCAAATGAGCCAAAGGTGGGCAGAGGAAATATTTCAAAGACACCCTCAAAGCCTCCCTGATAAAGTGCAACATCCCCACCGACACCTGGGCGTCCCTGGCCAAAGACCGCCCTAAGTGGAGGAAATGCATCCGGGAGGGCACTGAGCACCTCGCGTCTCATCGCCGAGAGTGTTATATATGAATAAAGAGTCTGACTGGACACTGTGAGCTCAAAGTAAAGTGTGACCGTGGTCTTTTATTGCAAGTCTCCAGAGTGTCTCTCCAGCCTGTGAGGCCTCCTTAAGTACCTGTGCTCCCAAGGGATTGTGGGATCCCTTGGGACTCCAGGGGTTGAGCCTTCTGGTGGCTGTACAAGGTATATACAAGTTTACATACATAACAACACTCCCCCCAAAGCCAATAGTGTAACTATTTACAAGATGAGCCGATTTGGGGCCTTTCTTTCCCTGGTTGATGGTTTCGGTGCAAATGCTGGTTTTGGTGAATCGTTTGTTGGGCCCTCGCTGGGCTGCTGTGCAACTGGCCTTGCTGGACTGCCTGGTGTGGTGAGTCCTGCTGGGCTGCTGCGGGTGATGGGCTCTTCTTCGTGGACAACCGCAGTGTCGGTTGCCACTGGTGTGTATGTTGGGGGGTCAAAGAAGGTAGGGTCCAAAGTGGGTTGCTCAGGATAGTCCGCGAATCTGAGTTTGATTTGGTCCAAGTGTTTCCGGTGAATTAGTCCATTTGAATGTTTGACCTTAAACACCCTGCTCCCCTCTTTGGCCACAATGGTGCCAGGAAGCCACTTGGGACTTTGTCTATAATTCAATACAAATCCAGGATCATTGATTTCAACTTCGCGTGACACATTAGTGCTATCATAATATCTACTTTGTTGAAGCTGCCTGCTCTCTATCAGGGTGAGAGCCTTGTCTTAAGTCCCCTTTTCATGAGCAGTTCAGCAGGTGGAATCCCAGTGAGCGAGTGGGGTCTCGTGCAGTAGCTTAGCAGGACTCGGGATAGGCGAGTCTGCAGTGAGCCTGCAGTTACCCTCTTCAAGCCCTGCTTTATAGTTTGCACTGCTCTCTCTGCCTGACCATTGGACGCTGGTTTAAACAGGGCAGATGTAACATGTTTGATCCCGTTACGGATCATGAACTCTTTGAACTCGGCACTGGTAAAACATGGCCCGTTGTCGCTCAACAGGACATCAGGTAGTCTGTTCCTGGCAAACATAGCCCACAGGCTTTCAGTGGTGGCAGCGGACGTGCTTGCCGACATTATCTTACATTCAATCCATTTGGAGTACGCATTGACAACCACAAGGAACATTTTACCCAAAAACAGGTCTGCATAGTCGACATGGATCCTGGACCGCGGTTTGGAGAGCCAAGACCATAAACTTAGTGGCGCCTCCCTGGTTGCATTGCTTAACTGCGAGCATGTGTTAAATCTGTGCACGCAGGACTCTAAGTCCGCATCGATACCGGGCCACCACACGTGGGATCTGGCTATCGCTTTCATCATTACGATGCCTGGATGGGTACTGTGGAGGTCACTGATAAAAATGTCTCTGCCCTTCTTGGGGATCACTACCCGATTGCCCCACAGAAGACAGTCTGCTTGTATAGACATTTCATCTTTGCGCCGCTGGAACGGCTTTATTTCTTCCTGCATTTCCACTGGGACACTGGACTAGCTCCCGTGAAGCACACAATTTTTTACTAGGGACAGTAAGGGGTCCTGGCTCATCCAGGTTCTAATCTGTCGGGCTGTGACGAGTGATTGCTCACTCTCAAATGTTTCCATAACCAAGACTAAATCTGCGGGCTGTGCCATTTCCACCCCCGTGGTGGGCAATGACAGCCCACAGTTTTCTGTGCCAGGCCTGTGGCGGATGGTGTAGTTGTATGCGGACAACATGAGCGCCCATTTCTGGATGCAGGCCGATGCATTCATATTTATCCCATTAGTTTCGGAAAACAGTGATATTATTGGCTTATGGTCTGTTTCCAATTCAAAGTTTAGCCCAAACAGATATTCATGCATTTTCTGTACCCCATAGACACATGCTAACACTTCTTTTTCAATCATGCTGTAGGCCCTCTCAGCCTTAGACCGACTTCTGGATGCATAGGCAACCAGTTGCAATTTCCCAGATTCGTTAGCTTGATGCAATACACACCCGACGCCATATGACGACGCATCACATGCTAGTACCAAACGCTTACATGGATCATACAACACAAGCAATTTGTTTAAGCATAACGATTTTCTAGCTTTTACAAAGGCATTTTCTTGGCTTTTGCCCCATACCCATTTGTCTCCTTTACGCAGTATGGCATGTAGTGATTCTAACAGTGTGTTGAGACCTGGTAAGAAGTTACCAAAATAGTTCAGGAGTCCTAGAAACGACCGCAGCTCCCTCATGTTCTGTGGCCTTGGTGCGTTCGCGATTGTCTCCGTCTTCGAATCGGTGGGCCTAATGTCGTCCGCCGCGATTATTCACCCCAGGAACTCCAATTCAGGCGCCAGCAAAACGCACTTCGAGGATTTCAACCTGAGCCCCACGCGGTTGAGTCGACTCTGAACCTCCTCCAGGTTCTGCAGATGCTCGACTGTATCCCGACCTGTAACCAAGATGTCGTCCTGGAAGACCACCATGCGCTTTCCATGTTTCTCTGGAATATCACCACGGCTGATCGAATTCCAAACGGTTATAAATGAAGAGACCGTTGTGCGTGTTGATGCAGGTGAGGCCCTTCGATCATTCCTCCAGCTCTTGCGTCATGTCGGCCGAGGTCAAGTCCAGCTTCATGAATGTCTTTCCTTCCGCCAGCGTAGCAAAAAGGTCATCAAGCTTTGGTAGTGGGTATTGATCCTGCAGGGAGAAACGATTGATAGTTACTTTGTAATCGCCACAGATTATGACGGTGCCGTCTCCCTTGAGGACGGGAACAATCGACTGGCCCACTCGTTGAATTCGATCGGCGAAATCATGCCCTCTCCTTGCAGCCGGTCCAGCTCGATCTCTGCCCTTTCTCTCATTATGTATGGTACTGCTCTCGCTTTGTGATAGATGGGTCGCGCCCCTGGAATTAGGTGGATCTGCACTTTTGCACCTTGGAACTTCCCAATGCCTGGTTCGAACAGCGAAGGAAACTTGTTTAAGACCTGGGCACACGAAGTGTCGTGAGCGGGCGAGAGTGCTCGGACGTCGTCCCAGTTCCAGCGTATCTTTCCCAGCCAGCTCCTGCCGAGCAGCGTGGGACCATCGTCCGGTACCACCCAGAGTGGTAGCTTGTGCACCGCTCCATCGTAGGAGACCTTTACAGTAGCACTGCCGATTACAGGAATCTGTTCCTTTGTGTAAGTTCTCAGTTTTATGCGAATGGGAGTCAGGAGTGGCCTTGAGGCCTTGCTGCACCACAATTTTTCAAAAGTCTTTTTGCTCATAATGGACTGGCTCACGCCCGTGTCCAGCTCCATTGACACCGGGAGTCCATTTAATTCAACCTTCAGCATTATCGGGGGACACTTTGTGGTAATGTGTGCACCCCATATACCTCTGCCTCCTCGGTCTGAGGCTCTGGTTCGTCATGATCTGCTGTGGATCTGTCCTCCTCTGCAACTTGGTGGTTTGCAGGATTAACAGGGTTTGCAGCTCACCTGCCCCTACGTTGGAGTGTCCCATTGTTCCACAGCCCTTGCAAACGTATCCTTTGAAGCGGCATGAATGGAAACGATGATCACCCCCACATCACCCTTGATGGTGGACTCTGAGACATCTGCAGACGTGCAACTGCAGGCAAGTGGGGCCTGCCCTGTACGTTGCGATTTGAAAACAATATCACTTTGTTCACAATACTTGTAGCAGCATTCGTGTGCTGTGAGATTTGCTTCGTATTGTCACTGGTGGCAATGAACGCCTGGGCTATCGCTATGGCCTTACTCAAGGTTGGAGTCTCTACAGTCAAAAGTTTGCGAAGTATCACTTCATGGCCAATGCCAAGTATGAAAAAGTCTCTGAGCATGTGCTCCAAATGTCCTTCAAATTCGCAATGTCCTGCAAGGCATCTTAGCTCGGCGACATAGCTCACCACTTCCTGGCCTTCAGACCTTTTGTAGGTGTAGAAACCCGTACCTCGCCATCAGAACACTTTCCTTCGGGTTCAGATGCTCCCAGACCAGTGTGCACAAATCATCGTACGATTTCTCTGTGGGTTTCACTGGAGCAAGCAGATTTTTCATGAGGCCATACGTTGGTGCCCCGCAGACGGTGAGGAGAATCGCCCTTCGTTTGGCAGCGTTCGCTTCTCCTTCCACCTCGTTGGCCACGAAGTATTGGCCGAGTTGCTCCACGAAGGTTTGCCAATCATCTCCCTCTGAGAATTTCTCCAGGATGCCCACTGTTCTCTGCATCGTTGGGTTCATCATCTATATCTTGTCGCCAGTTGTTATATGAGAATAAAGAGTCTGACTGGATACTGTGAGCTCAAAGTAAAGTGTGACCGTAGTCTTTTATTGCAGGTCTCCAGAGTGCCTCTCCAGCCTGTGAGGCCTCCTTAAGTACCTGTGCTCCCAAGGGATTGTGGGATCCCTTGGGACTCCAGGGGATGAGCGCTCTGGTGGCTGTACAAGGTATATACAAGTTTACATAGATAACAGAGAGCATGCAGCAATCAAGCGCAGGCAGCGGAAAGAGCGTGTGGCAAACCAGTCCCACCCTCCCTTACCCTCAACGACTATCTGTCCCACCTGTGACAGGGACTGTGGTTCTCATATTGAACTGTTCAGTCACCTAAGGACTCATTTTTAGAGTGGAAGCAAGTCTTCCTCGATCCCGAGGGACTGTCTATGATGATGATGAGTTCAGGTACAGCCCAGACTGATCACCTCTGTTTTCTACTCCTGAAAAGTGTATATGAAACTCAAGATTGGTTTGGATAAATTAGGCTCTTAACACCCTTCACCGCCCCACCCTGCTCCTCCCCCACTCTGAAGTCTGTGTGAAATTTGCCCTTCTCAATCATCAAGCTGTACTCTCATGTCTTGCTGCACATTGCGGGACATTGAATAAATTTAAGACAGAGATAGACAGTTTCTTAAACGATAAGGGAATAAGGGGTAATGGGGAGCAGGCAGGGAAGTGGACCTGAGTCCATGATCGGATCAACCATGATCGGATTAAATGGCGGAGCAGGCTCGAGGGGCCGTATGGCCTTCTCCTGCTCCTATTTCTTATGTTCTTATGCTCTGGTCTTTCTTTTAATATTGCTCGCGGTTACTTTCTCTGTTCTGTTTCGAATCTTACATACCCGAAGATAGTTATCATGGAGAATTCTCTTTGAGGTTGAAGAGCTCGAGTTTATCAAATTGTTGCTCATCGTTTTTCCCTCAAGAATTAGATAGTGTGGATAATCCCCATGTAGCATGATTGTAGTCCCATTTCATAATGCAATTAGACAATTATTTTTGAAGATGCTAATTTCAAAACGAGCAGATATTTTGAAAGATTAGAAGAATTAACGGTTGTACAGTGAGACAGGCCAACACGCTGCATTATGGTGTGGTATGCCCACATTCCTCGCCACCAATATTCTCTAATCTTACTGCACACTGTTGGGGGAGGAAAGCAAGGTGAACAAAAGCCAGGGATTCTCCACTTGGAGAGAGGGAAAGACACAGGGGAAATTATCCTTGTGCCATCTTCCACATTCACCAGAGGCTGCTGTCACATCAGTGCGGGCTGAGATCGGGAGCCAGTTATCCACTGCCTTTTTGTCCCGAGAGGGCTTGAAAGAGGGGAAAAGAGAAAATCCTTACAAGAAATGATGGCACTAATTGAGCAAATCACCCCTATCCTAAATGTAAAAATTATATTTGTGTAATATCTTCATGTGTCATCTTACCTGATTCATTGAAACAGACTGTATTGTAGCTTATATCGTGAACAATTATATGGGAATGAATTGGACATTGTGTGGAATCCCATGTTAATGTGCTCATTCTGCAAATTTATCGTGATAGAAAATGAAACTTCATTATCTATTAAATGTACAGTGCAATTTTTAAATAGCCCACTCCTGTATTCACAGGACCAAAGGAATTCATTTCCTTTCTTTTGACAAGATAAATGTATTGAAGACACTTTACTTTGAGTCGAGATAATAAGTGTGGCAAGAGAAGTGCTCGGTGTACTAAATCTTAGTTATTCACAGAAAACCGTTAATAAAATGAACCAGTTGTGCAGATACCTACAATGAGGGCTTATTCTTTTTCCATCTCAGTGAATAAGAATTTTCAATCCAAACATGTCTACGGGTCACGAGGCACTTTGACCAGACATGCAGCTATGATGTACATTAGGCCTAAAGATCTGCAGGGACATGATTCCAGAAGTAATGCCAGGATTGTTCCCACTGTAGAACTCAGCCTCTGACCCTGCCAAAGCTCACGGAGTCACCCTCCCTCGTAGCCTCACCCTCTCCCAACCCTGACAGAGACCATCATCATCATCATAGGCAGTCCCTCAGGGTCGAGGATGACTTGCTTCCACACTAAAACTGAGTTCTCAGGTGATGGATGAACTCATTTTAAACAGTAGAAGATGCCTGTGTGTGAATTTTTTTAACGTGGGGTGGCCATTGCACACCAGCCACCACACGGGCTCGATGGATGGAGCGAGGTCTTGGTCCAGTGGCAAGGGGATCCAAGACGACTGGAGACCAGGCTCCGCGGCATGTGCCAACACATACACACAAACTCAAACACACTCCTACTGTCCTCTTTCCCTCCTCCTTCCCACAGGACCTCTCTCTACGCGGCATTCATAGTACGCAATGTGAGCCTCACCATCTCACAGCCTCGCTATTGGCCCATGCTGCACCTTCCCTTGGTCTGTCCACGCTGCTCTATCTCTGGTCTCCGACCTCTCCATTCCTCCATGCCTTGTCCGTCCTCTCCTCTCCGCTTCCGACCTTCGCTCCTCGCCACTTCCGACCCCCGCCCCTCGCCGCTTCCGACCTCCAACCCCCGCTCCTCGCCGCTTCCGACCTTCCGACCCCCGCTCCTCGCCGGTCCCGACCTCCGCTCCTCGCCGCTTCCGACCCCCGCTCCTCGCCGCTTCCGACCCCCGCTCCTCGCCGCTTCCGACCCCCGCTCCTCGCCGCTTCCGACCTCCAACCCCCGCTCCTCGCCGCTTCCGACCCCCGCTCCTCGCCGCTTCCGACCCGCGCTCCTCGCCGCTTCCGACCCGCGCTCCTCGCCGCTTCCGACCCGCGCTCCTCGCCGCTTCCGACCTTCGCTCCTCGCCGCTTCCGACCCCCGCTCCTCGCCGCTTCCGACCTCCGACCTCCGCTCCTCGCCGCTTCCGACCCCCGCTCCTCGCCGCTTCCGACCCCCGCTCCTCGCCGCTTCCGACCTTCCGACCCCCGCTCCTCGCCGCTTCCGACCCCCGCTCCTCGCCGCTTCCGACCCCCGCTCCTCGCCGCTTCCGACCCGCGCTCCTCGCCGCTTCCGACCCCCGCTCCTCGCCGCTTCCGACCCGCGCTCCTCGCCGCTTCCGACCCGCGCTCCTCGCCGCTTCCGACCCCCGCTCCTCGCCGCTTCCGACCCGCGCTCCTCGCCGCTTCCGACCCGCGCTCCTCGCCGCTTCCAACCCCCGCTCCTCGCCGGGACCGACCCCCGCTCCTCGCCGCTTCCGACCTTCGCTCCTCGCCGCTTCCGACCTTCGCTCCTCGCCGCTTCCGACCCGCGCTCCTCGCCGGGACCGACCCCCGCTCCTCGCCGCTTCCGACCCCCGCTCCTCGCCGGGACCGACCCCCGCTCCTCGCCGCTTCCGACCTTCGCTCCTCGCCGCTTCCGACCTTCGCTCCTCGCCGCTTCCGACCCGCGCTCCTCGCCGCTTCCGACCCCCGCTCCTCGCCGGGACCGACCCCCGCTCCTCGCCGCTTCCGACCTTCGCTCCTCGCCGCTTCCGACCCGCGCTCCTCGCCGCTTCTCACCTCCTCTCCTCGCCGGGACCGACCCCCGCTCCTCACCGCTTCCGACCCGCGCTCCTCGCCGCTTCCGACCCCCGCTCCTCGCCGGGACCGACCCCCGCTCCTCGCCGCTTCCGACCCGCGCTCCTCGCCGCTTCCGACCCGCGCTCCTCGCCGCTTCCGACCCGCGCTCCTCGCCGCTTCCGACCCCCGCTCCTCGCCGCTTCCGACCCGCGCTCCTCGCCGCTTCCGACCCCCACTCCTCGCCGGGACCGACCCCCGCTCCTCGCCGCTTCCGACCCCCGCTCCTCGCCGCTTCCGACCTTCGCTCCTCGCCGCTTCCGACCTTCGCTCCTCGCCGCTTCCGACCCGCGCTCCTCGCCGCTTCCGACCTTCGCTCCTCGCCGCTTCCGACCCCCGCTCCTCGCCGGGACCGACCCCCGCTCCTCGCCGCTTCCGACCCCCGCTCCTCGCCGCTTCCGACCCGCGCTCCTCGCCGCTTCCGACCTCCAACCCCCGCTCCTCGCCGCTTCCGACCCCCGCTCCTCGCCGCTTCCGACCCCCGCTCCTCGCCGGGACCGACCCCCGCTCCTCGCCGCTTCCGACCCGCGCTCCTCGCCGCTTCTCACCTCCTCTCCTCGCCGGGACCGACCCCCGCTCCTCGCCGCTTCCGACCCCCGCTCCTCGCCGCTTCTCACCTCCTCTCCTCGCCGGGACCGACCCGCGCTCCTCGCCGCTTCCGACCCGCTCTCCTCGCCGCTTCCGACCTCCAACCCCCGCTCCTCGCCGCTTCCGACCCCCGCTCCTCGCCGCTTCCGACCCCCGCTCCTCGCCGGGACCGACCCCCGCTCCTCGCCGCTTCTCACCTCCGCTCCTCGCAGGTCCCGACCCCCGCTCCTCGCCGCTTCCGACCCCCGCTCCTCGCCGGGACCGACCCCCGCTCCTCGCCTCTTCCGACCCCCGCTCCTCGCCGGGACCGACCCCCGCTCCTCGCCGGGACCGACCCCCGCTCCTCGCCGGGACCGACCCCCGCTCCTCGCCGCTTCCGACCTTCGCTCCTCGCCGCTTCCGACCTTCGCTCCTCGCCGCTTCCGACCCCCGCTCCTCGCCGCTTCCGACCTTCGCTCCTCGCCGCTTCCGACCTTCGCTCCTCGCCGCTTCCGACCTTCGCTCCTCGCCGCTTCCGACCTTCGCTCCTCGCCGGGACCGACCTTCGCTCCTCGCCGCTTCCGACCTTCGCTCCTCGCCGCTTCCGACCTTCGCTCCTCGCCGCTTCCGACCTTCGCTCCTCGCCGCTTCCGACCTCCGCTCCTCGCCGCTTCCGACCTCCGCTCCTCGCCGCTTCCGATCTTCGCTCCTCGCCGCTTCCGACCCCCGCTCCTCGCCGCTTCCGACCTTCGCTCCTCGCCGGGACCGACCCCCGCTCCTCGCCGCTTCCGACCCCCGCTCCTCGCCGGGACCGACCCCCGCTCCTCGCCGCTTCCGACCCCCGCTCCTCGCCGCTTCCGACCCCCGCTCCTCGCCGCTTCCGACCTCCGCTCCTCGCCGCTTCCGACCCCCGCTCCTCGCCGCTTCCGACCCCCGCTCCTCGCCGCTTCCGACCCCCGCTCCTCGCCGCTTCCGACCTCCGCTCCTCGCCGCTTCCGACCTCCGCTCCTCGCCGCTTCCGACCTCCGCTCCTCGCCGCTTCCGACCCCCGCTCCTCGCCGCTTCCGACCCCCGCTCCTCGCCGCTTCCGACCCCCGCTCCTCGCCGCTTCCGACCCCCGCTCCTCGCCGGGACCGACCCCCGCTCCTCGCCACTTCCGACCCCCGCTCCTCGCCGGGACCGACCCCCGCTCCTCGCCGCTTCCGACCTCCGCTCCTCGCGGCTTCCGACCTCCGCTCCTCGCCGCTTCCGATCTTCGCTCCTCGCCGCTTCCGACCCCCGCTCCTCGCCGCTTCCGATCTTCGCTCCTCGCCGCTTCCGACCCCCGCTCCTCGCCGGGACCGACCCCCGCTCCTCGCCGCTTCCGACCCCCGCTCCTCGCCGCTTCCGACCTTCGCTCCTCGCCGCTTCCGACCCCCGCTCCTCGCCGCTTCCGACCCCCGCTCCTCGCCGCTTCCGACCCCCGCTCCTCGCCGGGACCGACCCCCGCTCCTCGCCGCTTCCGACCCCCGCTCCTCGCCGGGACCGACCCCCGCTCCTCGCCGCTTCCGACCCCCGCTCCTCGCCGGGACCGACCCCCGCTCCTCGCCGCATCCGACCCCCGCTCCTCGCCGCTTCCGACCCCCGCTCCTCGCCGGGACCGACCCCCGCTCCTCGCCGCTTCCGACCCCCGCTCCTCGCCGCTTCCGACCCCCGCTCCTCGCCGCTTCCGACCCCCGCTCCTCGCCGCTTCCGACCCCCGCTCCTCGCCGCTTCCGACCCCCGCTCCTCGCCGGGACCGACCCCCGCTCCTCGCCGCATCCGACCCCCGCTCCTCGCCGGGACCGACCCCCGCTCCTCGCCGGGACCGACCCCCGCTCCTCGCCGCTTCCGACCCCCGCTCCTCGCCGGGACCGACCCCCGCTCCTCGCAGGTCCCGACCCCCGCTCCTCGCCGCTTCCGACCCCCGCTCCTCGCCGGGACCGACCCCCGCTCCTCGCCGCTTCCGACCCCCGCTCCTCGCCGGGACCGACCCCCGCTCCTCGCAGGTCCCGACCCCCGCTCCTCGCAGGTCCCGACCCCCGCTCCTCGCCGCTTCCGACCTTCGCTCCTCGCCGCTTCCGACCTTCGCTCCTCGCCGCTTCCGACCCCCGCTCCTCGCCGGGACCGACCCCCGCTCCTCGCAGGTCCCGACCCCCGCTCCTCGCCGCTTCCGACCCCCGCTCCTCGCCGGGACCGACCCCCGCTCCTCGCCGCTTCCGACCTTCGCTCCTCGCCGCTTCCGACCTTCGCTCCTCGCCGCTTCCGACCCCCGCTCCTCGCCGGGACCGACCCCCGCTCCTCGCCGGGACCGACCCCCGCTCCTCGCCGCTTCCGACCTCCGCTCCTCGCCGCTTCCGACCCCCGCCCCTCGCCGCTTCCGACCCCCGCTCCTCGCCGGGACCGACCCCCGCTCCTCGCCGCTTCCGACCCCCGCTCCTCGCCGCTTCCGACCTCCGCTCCTCGCCGCTTCCGACCCCCGCCCCTCGCCGCTTCCGACCCCCGCCCCTCGCCGCTTCCGACCCCCGCTCCTCGCCGGGACCGACCCCCGCTCCTCGCCGGGACCGACCCCCGCTCCTCGCCGCTTCCGACCCCCGCTCCTCGCCGGGACCGACCCCCGCTCCTCGCCGCTTCCGACCCCCGCTCCTCGCCGCTTCCGACCTTCGCTCCTCGCCGCTTCCGACCTTCGCTCCTCGCCGCTTCCGACCCGCGCTCCTCGCCGCTTCCGACCCCCGCTTGTCGCCGGGACCGACCCCCGCTCCTCGCCGCTTCCGACCTTCGCTCCTCGCCGCTTCCGACCTTCGCTCCTCGCCGCTTCCGACCTTCGCTCCTCGCCGCTTCCGACCCCCGCTCCTCGCCGGGACCGACCCCCGCTCCTCGCCGGGACCGACCCCCGCTCCTCGCCGGGACCGACCCCCGCTCCTCGCCGGGACCGACCCCCGCTCCTCGCCGGGACCGACCCCCGCTCCTCGCCGGGACCGACCCCCGCTCCTCGCCGCTTCCGACCTCCGCTCCTCGCCACTTCCGACCCCCGCTCCTCGCCACTTCCGACCCCCGCTCCTCGCCGGGACTGACCCCCGCTCCTCGCCGCTTCCGACCCCCGCTCCTCGCCGGGACCGACCCCCGCTCCTCGCCGGGACTGACCCCCGCTCCTCGCCGGGACCGACCCCCGCTCCTCGCCGGGACCGACCCCCGCTCCTCGCCGGGACTGACCCCCGCTCCTCGCCGGGACCGACCCCCGCTCCTCGCCGCTTCCGACCCCCGCTCCTCGCCGCTTCCGACCCCCGCTCCATGATGCTTCCTACCTCTGCTTCTCCCGATCCTGCTCCCGACCCCTCCTCTAGGGGTAGATGCCGCAATAAACAGCCAGCATTCTCATGACCTCTAATTTTGTCGCTCACTTTGCTTTTTGTCTCCCTCTCGAGAACGTTTTTTTTGATTTGCCCACAGCTCCAACCTCGCGCTCCAAGCTCCAAACAACTCCTCTTGCTGGCCTATGATGTTCAGTCTGTGTGGGGGTGCCGGGGAGGCGGGGGGGCAGGGGCGGGAAATGGTGGCAGGTACCCCCTTCCAGCAAGTGGTAGCTGGCGCCCTCAGTATCAGGGGTCTGCTTAAAACATTTCATTAAAATAATTCCTCTGCAATCTGCAGGGGTACATGCCCCAAACCTGCCCTAATCTCCACCAGAATCCCCTTTGGGGCCTGCTTGTGCCTTCATGCACACAGGGGGTTATTAGCAAAAATGCAAATGTACAGAATTGGTGCCAACCTCAGGGATATGGATTGAAGATGGGTAAATCGAGTAGAGATAGCGATCAGCCATGATCAAATTGAATGGTGGCACAGGCTCGAGGGGCTGAATGGCTTACTCCTGTTTCTATGTTCCTGTTCATTTGAAAATAGCATGTCCCTGTTGCACCACACCATTTATTACACACAAAGTACCTTTCCCTATAGAATAGCACATCCATATTTAATAAGTTGAGCAAATCTTTCCAATTAATAACCTTAGGTTCCCATTTGTATCATTTGGATCATCAAAAATAATTGCAAACACATTGACAGCGTATCTGCATTAAGGGAACATTTCAAAGACATTGGTATAATAAATAAGGCTGGATTGATCAAAGTCAGAGATGGTTTAAGAACATAAGAACATAAGAATTAGGAACAGCAGTAGGCCATCTAGTCCCTCGAGCCTGCTCCGCCACTCAACAAGATCATGGCTGATCTGGCCGTGGACTCAGCTCCACTTCCCCGCCCACTCCCCATAACCCTTAATTCCCTTGTTGGTTAAAAATCTATCTATCTGTGACTTGAATACATTCAATGAGCCAGCCTCAACTGCTTCCTTGGGCAGAGAATTCCACAGATTCACAACCCTCTGGGAGAAGAAATTCCTTCTCAACTCGGTTTTAAATTGGCTCCTCCGTATTTTGAGGCTGTGCCCCCTAGTTCTAGTCTCCCCGACCAGTGGAAACAACCTCTCTGCCTCCATCCTGTCTATCCCTTTCATTATTTTAAATGTTTCCATAAGATCACCCCTCATCCTGAACTCCAACGAGTAAAGACCCAGTCTACTCAATCTATCATCATAAGGTAACCCTCTCATCTCCGGAATCAGCCGAGTGAATCGTCTCTGTACCCCCTCCAAAGCTAGTATATCCTTCCTTAAGTAAGGTGACCAAAACTGCACGCAGTACTCCAGATGCGGCCTCACCAATACCCTGTACAGTTGCAGCAAGACCTCCCTGGTTTTGTACTCCATCCCTCTCGCAATGAAGGCCAACATTCCATTCGCCTTCCTGATTACCTGCTGCACCTGCAAACTAACTTTTTGGGATTCATGCACAAGGACCCCCAGGTCCCTCTGCACCGCAGCATGTTGTAATTTCTCCCCATTCAAATAATATTCCCTTTTACTGTTTTTTTTTCCCAAGGTGGATGACCTCACATTTTCCGACATTGTATTCCATCTGCCAAACCTTAACCCATTCGCTTAACCTATCTAAATCTCTTTGCAGCCTCTCTGTGTCCTCTACACAACCCGCTTTCCCACTAATCTTTGTGTCATCTGCAAATTTTGTTACACTACACTCTGTCCTCTCTTCCAGGTCATCTATGTATATTGTAAACAGTTGTGGTTCCAGCACCGATCCCTGTGGCACACCACTAACCACCAATTTCCAACCCGAAAAGGATCCATTTATCCCGACTCTCTGCTTTCTGTTAGCCAGCCAATTCTCGATCCATGCTAATACATTTCCACTGACTCCGCGTACCTTTATCTTCTGCAGTAACCTTTTGTGTGGCACCTTATCGAATGCCTTTTGAAAATCTAAATACACCACATCCATCGGTACACCTCTATCCACCATGCTCGTTATATCCTCAAAGAATTCCAGTAAATTAGTTAAACATGATTTCACCTTCATGAATCCATGTTGTGTCTGCTTGATTGCACTATTCCTATCTAGATGTCCTGCTATTTCTTCCTTAATGATAGCTTCAAGCATTTTCCCCACTACAGATGTAAAACTAACCCACCTATAGTTACCTGCCTTTTGTCTGCCCACTTTTTTAAACAGAGGCGTTAAATTAGCTGCTTTCCAATCCGCTGGTACCTCCCCAGAGTCCAGAGAATTTTAGTAGATTATAACGAATGCATCTGCTATAACTTCCGCCATCTCTTTTAATACCCTGGGATGCATTTCATCAGGACCAGGGGACTTGTCTATCTTGAGTCCCATTAGCCTGTCCAGCACTACCCCCCTAGTGATAGTGATTGTCTCAAGGGCCTCCCTTCCCACATTCCCGTGACCAGCAATTTTTGGCATGGTTTTTGTGTCTTCCACTGTGAAGACCGAAGCAAAATAATTGTTTAAGGTCTCAGCCATTTCCATATTTCCCATTATTAAATCCCACTTCTCATCTTCTAAGGGACCAACATTTACTTTAGTCACTTTCTTCCGTTTTATATATCTGTAAAAGCTTTTACTATCTGTTTTTATGTTTTGCGCAAGTTTACTTTCGTAATCTATCTTTCCTTTCTTTATCGCTTTCTTAGTCATTCTTTGCTGTTGTTTAAAAATTTCCCAATCTTCTAGTTTCCCACTAACCTTGGCCACCTTATACGCATTGGTTTTTAATTTGATACTCTCCTTTATTTCCTTGGTTATCCACGGCTGGTTATCCCTTCTCTTACCGCCCTTCTTTTTCACTGGAATATATTTTTGTTGAGCACTATGAAAGAGCTCCTTAAAAATCCTCCACTGTTCCTCAATTGTGCCACCATTTAGTCTGTGTTCCCAGTCTACTTTAGCCAACTCTGCCCTCATCCCACTGTAGTCCCCTTTGTTTAAGCATAGTACGCTCGGTTGAGACACTACTTCCTCACCCTCAATCTGTATTACAAATTCAACCATACTGTGATCACTCATTCCGAGAGGATCTTTTACTAGGAGATCGTTTACTATTCCTGTCTCATTACACAGGACCAGATCTAAGATAGCTTGCTCCCTTGTAGGTTCTGTAACATACTGTTCTAAGAAACAATCCCGTATGCATTCTATGAATTCCTCCTCCAGGCTACCCCATGCGATTTGATTTGACCAATCGATATGTAGGTTAAAATCCCCCATGATTACTGCCGTTCCTTTTTCACATGTCTCCATTATTCCCTTGATTATTGCCCGCCCCACCGTGAAGTTATTATTTGGGGGCCTATAAACTACGTCCACCAGTGACTTTTTCCTCTTACTATCTCTAATCTCCATCCACAATGATTCAACATTTTGTTCATTAGAGCCAATATCGTCTCTCACAACTGCCCTGATATCATTCTTTATTAACAGAGCTACCCCACCTCCTTTCCCTACTTGTCTATCTTTCCAAATTGTCAGATACCCCTGTATGTTTAATTCCCAGTCTTGGCCACCCTGCAACCACGTTTCTGTAATGGCCACCAAATCATACCCATTTGTAATGATTTGTGCCGTCAACTCATTTACTTTATTTCGAATGCTGCATGCGTTTAGGTAGAGTATTTTAATACTAGTTTTTAAACCATGATTTTTAGTTTTGACCCCTCCTGCAGCCCCTTTATATTCATACATATTGTCCCTTCCTATCACCTTGTGGTTTTCACTTACCCCAGTGCTACTCTGCTCTGTTGTCTCCTGCCTTTTGCATTCTTTCTTGGGGTCCTGCTCATCTGAGCTCTCACCCACTCTAACTAGCTCAAAGCCCTCTCCTGGGTTCTGAATACTCCTCGCATTGAGGCACCGAGCTTTCAGGCTTGCCTTTTTTTTACACTTTGACCCTTTAGAATTTTGCTGTACAGTGGCCCTTTTTGTTTTTTGCTTGGGTTTCTCTGCCCTCCACTTTTACTCATCTCCTTTCTGTCTTTTGCATCTGTCTCCTTTTTGTTTCCCTCTGTCTCCCTGCATTGGTTTCCATCCCGCTGTCATATTAGTTTAACTCCTCCCCAACAGCACTAGCAAACACTCCCCCTCAGACATTGGTTCCGGTCCTGCATAGGTGCAGACCGTCCGGTTTGTACTGGTCCCACCTCCCCCAGAACCGGTTCCAATGCCCCAGGAATTTGAATCCCTCCCTGCTGCACCACTGCTCAAGCCACGTATTCATCTGAGCTATCCTGCGATTCCTACTCTGGCTAGCACGTGGCACTGGTAGAAATCCAGAGATTACTACTTTTGAGGTCCTATGTTTTAATTTAGCTCCTAGCTCCTTAAATTTGTCTCTTAGGACCTCATCCCGTTTTTTACCTGTATCATTGGTACCAATGTGCACCACGACAACTGGCTGTTCACCCTCCCTTTTCAGAATGTCTTGCACCCGCTCCGAGACATCCTTGACCCTTGCACCAGGGAGGCAACATACCATCCTGGAGTCTCAGTTGCGGCCGCAGAAATGCCTATCTATTCCCCTTACAATTGAATCCCCTATCACTATCGCTCTCCCACTCTTTTGCCTGCCCTCCTGTGCAGCAGAGCCAGCCACGGTGCCATGAACTTGGCTGCTGCTGCCCTCCCCTGATGAGTCATCCCCCTCAACAGCACTCAAAACGATGTATCTGTTTTGCAGGGGGATGACCGCAGGGGACCTCTGCACTACCTTCCTTGCACTGCTCTTCCTACTGGCCTTCCATTCCCTATCTTGCTGTGGACCCTTTACCTGCAGTAAGACCAACTCGCTACACGTGCTACTCACATCATTCTCAGCATCGAGGTTTCTCCTGAGTGAATCCACCCTCAGCTCCAATTCCGCAACGCGGACGGCCAGGAGCTGGAGGTGGATACACTTCCCGCACACGTAGTCGTCAGGGACACCGAAAGTGTACACATTTGAGTACTTTACACACTTGAGTATCATGCAAGGTAAGCAAAATTTCTGACCCCGAGAGCCAACCTTCCCCGTATTTACCTAGCTAAACATTAACGTGCGTCCCCCTTTGAAATGCAATGCAGTTTACAGGCGAATTCAGTCATTACAATCCGGTCACAGCATAGAGGGGTCCGACGCCCCTCCTTTACTCTGTTTTCACAGTAAAATAACGATACATGGTCAAACACAACTTTTAGTACAGTAAAAATAAAAGGTACATAGTCAAACACGATCTTAAGTAACGCCCTTGCAACACTCGATATTTGCATTCCACAGCAGGTAAAATTAAAGACAAATGAAACATGGTAGTATGGTGTCACCCCGCACCGGCGCGATTCCCAAGTTCGGCCAGGGAGTGTGCAGCACCCTTTGGTTCCTGACCTGACGGCCCCTGCGTTTCACTCAGCAAGTGAGACACCATAAATAAAGAATAATCGTGAGTTAATAGATAAGTAAAGTGTAGGAAGCGATTCTGATCCAGACTGGGACTTCTATATTTCTGAAAATGTCCCACCAAGGCGGAAGTGTAATCTCGAGAATCTTTCTCCCAATCTCAATTGTTTTTTGTTCTAGAGTATAGGAATGTTTTTGCGAGATTATTACAGCTTTTAGCAGAGCGGTAAGATGTTCGGGTAGAGGGGGAATTGCATAGCAGAGCGTCGGCGGCAGTCGGGAGCAGCGTCGAGGAGGTGCGTGGAGAGGCCTATAAAAGGCACAGCAGGGAATCGGGAGCAGCATCGAGGAGGTGCGTGGAGAGGCCTATAAAGGCGGGACTTGTGCAGCTACAGGGAGAAGGCAAAAAAGAAGTTGAAAGAAATCAAAAGGTGACGTCACAGCCAAGAGGGTAAGTGATTGGCTGGTGATTGGTGAGTAGTTTTTCTTTTTTCTCTTCTATATCAGTGAGTAACTTTTAACATTGTTGTTGCCAATTTAAGTGTATCTAAGGGTTAAGTCATGGCAGGAGAGCTCGGTAGGGTGTTATGCTCCTCCTGTACCATGTGGGAACTCAGGGACGACTCCAGTGTCCCTGACGACTATATTTGCAGGAAGTGTATCCACCTCAAGCTCCTGACGGTCCGCGTTGCGGAGTTGGAGCTGAGGGTGGATTCACTCTGGAGCATCCACGATGCTGAGAATGCCGTGAGTATCACGTGTAGCGAGTTGGTCGTACCGCAGGGAAAGGGTCCACAGCCAGATAGGGAATGGAAGGCCAACAGGAAGAGCAGTGCAAGGAAGGTAGTGCAGGGGTCCCCTGCGGTCATCCCCCTGCAAAACAGATACACTGCTTTGGGTACTGTTGAGGGGGATGACTCATCAGGGGAGGGCAGCAGCAGCCAAGTTCATGGCACCATGGCTGGCTCTGTTGCACAGGAGGGCAGGAAAAAGAGTGGGAGAGCGATAGTGATAGGGGATTTAATGGTGAGGAGAATAGATAGGCGTTTCTGCGGCCGCAACCGAGACTCCAGGATGGTATGTTGCCTCCCTGGTGCAAGGGTCAAGGATGTCTCGGAGCGGGTGCAGGACATTCTAAAAAGGGAGGGAGAACAGCCAGTTGTCGTGGTGCACATTGGTACCAACGACATAGGTAAAAAAAGGGATGAGGTCCTACGAAACGAATTTAAGGAGCTAGGAGCTAAATTAAAAAGTAGGACCTCAAAAGTAGTAATCTCGGGATTGCTACCAGTGCCACGTGATAGAGTAGGAATCACAGGATAGCGCATATGAATACGTGGCTTGAGCAGTGGTGCAGCAGGGAGGGATTCAAATTCCTGGGGCATTGGAACCGGTTCTGGGGGAGGTGGGACCAGTACAAACCGGACGGTCTGCACCTGGCCAGGACCGGAACCAATGTCCTAGGGGGAGTGTTTGCTAGTGCTGTTGGGGAGGATTTAAACTAATATGGCAGGGGGATGGGAACCAATGCAGGGAGACAGAGGGAAACAAAAAGGAGGCAAAAGCAAAAGACAGAAAGGAGATGAGGAAAAGTGGAGGGCAGAGAAACCCAAGGCAAAGAACAAAAAGGGCCACTGTACAGCAAAATTCTAAAAGGACAAAGGGTGTTAAAAATACAAGCCTGAAGGCTTTGTGTCTTAATGCAAGGAGTATCCGCAATAAGGTGGATGAATTAACTGTGCAAATAGATGTTAACAAATATGATGTGATTGGGATTACGGAGACGTGGCTCCAGGATGATCAGGGCTGGGAACTCAACATCCAGGGGTATTCAACATTCAGGAAAGATAGAATAAAAGGAAAAGGAGGTGGGGTAGCATTGCTGGTTAAGGAGCAAATTAAGGTAATAGTTCGGAAGGACATTAGCTTGGATGATGTGGAATCTATATGGGTAGAGCTGCAGAATACCAAAGGGCAAAAAACGTTAGTGGGAGTTGTGTACAGACCTCCAAACAGTAGTAGTGATGTTGGGGAGGGCATCAAACATGAAATTAGGGGTGCGTGCAATAAAGGTGCAGCAGTTATAATGGGTGACTTTAATATGCACATAGATTGGGTTAACCAAACTGGAAGCAATACGGTAGAGGAGGATTTCCTGGAGTGCATAAGGGATGGTTTTTTAGACCAATATGTCGAGGAACCAACTAGGGGGGAGGCCATCTTAGACTGGGTGTTGTGTAATGAGAGAGGATTAATTAGCAATCTCGTTGTGCGAGGCCCCTTGGGGAACAGTGACCATAATATGGTGGAATTCTGCATTAGGATGGAGAATGAAACAGTTAATTCAGAGACCATGGTCCAGAACTTAAAGAAGGGTAACTTTGAAGATATGAGGCGTGAATTGGCTAGGATAGATTGGCGAATGATACTGAAGGGGTTGACTGTGGATGGGCAATGGCAGACATTTAGAGACCGCATGGATGAACTACAACAATTGTACATTCCTGTCTGTCGTAAAAATAAAAAAGGGAAGGTGGCTCAACCGTGGCTATCAAGGGAAATCAGGGATAGCATTAAAGCCAAGGAAGTGGCATACAAATTGGCCAGAAATAGCAGCGAACCCGGGGACTGGGAGAAATTTAGAACTCAGCAGAGGAGGACAAAGGGTTTGATTAGGGCAGGGAAAATGGAGTACGAGAAGAAGCTTGCAGGGAACATTAAGACGGATTGCAAAAGTTTCTATAGATATGTAAAGAGAAAAATGTTAGTAAAGACAAACGTCAGAATCTGCAGTCAGAATCAGGGGAAGTCATAACGGGGAACAAAGAAATGGCGGACCAATTGAACAAATACTTTGGTTCGGTATTCACTGAGGAGGACACAAACAACCTTCCGGATATAAAAGAGGTCGGAGGGTCTAGTAAGGAGGAGGAACTGAGGGAAATCCTTATTAGTCGGGAAATTGTGTTGGGGAAATTGATGGGATTGAAGGCCGATAAATCCCCAGGGCCTGATGGACTGCATCCCAGAGTACTTAAGGAGGTGGCCTTGGAAATAGTGGATGCATTGACAGTCATTTTCCAACATTCCATTGACTCTGGATCAGTTCCTATGGAGTGGAGGGTAGCCAATGTAACCCCACTTTTTAAAAAAGGAGGGAGAGAGAAAACAGGGAATTATAGACCGGTCAGCCTGACATCGGTAGTGGGTAAAATGATGGAATCAATTATTAAGGATGTCATAGCAGCGCATTTGGAAAGAGGTAATATGATAGATCCAAGTCAGCATGGATTTGTGAAAGGGAAATCATACTTGACAAATCTTCTGGAATTTTTTGAGGATGTTTCCAGTAGAGTGGACAAGGGAGAACCAGTTGATGTGGTATATTTGGACTTTCAGAAGGCTTTCGACAAGGTCCCACACAAGAGATTAATGTGCAAAGTTAAAGCACATGGGATTGGGGGTAGTGTGCTGACATGGATTGAGAACTGGTTGTCAGACAGGAAGCAAAGAGTAGGAGTAAATGGGGACTTTTCAGAATGGCAGGCAGTGACTAGTGGGGTACCGCAAGGTTCTGTGCTGGGGCCCCAGCTGTTTACACTGTACATTAATGATTTAGACGAGGGGATTAAATGTAGTATCTCCAAATTTGCGGATGACACTAAGTTGGGTGGCAGTGTGAGCTGCAAGGAGGATTCTATGAGGCTGCAGAGCGACTTGGATAGGTTAGGTGAGTGGGCAAATGCATGGCAGATGAAGTATAATGTGGATAAATGTGAGGTTATCCACTTTGGTGGTAAAAACAGAGAGACAGTCTATTATCTGAATGGTGACAGATTAGGAAAAGGGGAGGTGCAAAGAGACCTGGGTGTCATGGTACATCAGTCATTGAAGGTTGGCATGCAGGTACAGCAGGCGGTTAAGAAAGCAAATGGCATGTTGGCCTTCGTAGCAAGGGGATTTGAGTACAGGGGCAGGGAGGTGTTGCTACAATTGTACAGGGCCTTGGTGAGGCCACACCTGGAGTATTGTGTACAGTTTTGGTCTCCTAACCTGAGGAAGGACATTCTTGCTATTGAGGGAGTGCAGCGAAGGTTCACCAGACTGATTCCCGGGATGGCGGGACTGACCTATCAAGAAAGACTGGATCAACTGGGCTTGTATTCACTGGAGTTCAGAAGAATGAGAGGGGACCTCATAGAAACGTTTAAAATTCTGATGGGGTTAGACAGGTTAGATGCAGGAAGAATGTTCCCAATGTTGGGGAAGTCCAGAACCAGGGGTCACAGTCTAAGGATAAGGGGGAAGCCATTTAGGACCGAGATGAGGAGGAATTTCTTCACCCAGAGAGTGGTGAACCTGTGGAATTCTCTACCACAGAAAGTTGTTGAGGCCAATTCACTAAATATATTCAAAAAGGAGTTAGATGAAGTCCTTACTACTAGGGGAATCAAGGGGTATGGTGAGAAAGCAGGAATGGGGTACTGAAGTTGCATGTTCAGCCATGAACTCATTGAATGGCGGTGCAGGCTAGAAGGGCCGAATGGCCTACTCCTGCACCTATTTTCTATGTTTCTATGTTTCTATGTCTAAATGTACAACATAATCCTGCAGGTTTGTAATGTTTTCTCTCACAGTGAGGTGGACAGTGGAGGGTTCAGGAATGGGAACAATCCGTTCCTGGGCCACTTGAACTGATGCCTCAGGTTTGAAGCAAAAACTGCTGTCACTCACCGGACACCAGAAGTGTCCATGTTGGTAGTGGGGCGACTGGTGGTGACACAATATGTCCCACCCCTGATGTATGCTACCTGTGGAGGGACATAGTCTTGTGCCATTACCTCCATGGTACAGTTAATAGGCTGTGTGCCAGCAGCTTTAAACCCACACTGTGACTTTGAATGGGCACTCAAGTACTGGGGACACAGTATTACGTGTGCACCCCGGCTCCGGAACCCGGAGAGGTCAGTACCTGTTACAGCGTGCTCCCACTTTATGACATAGGGTGGGACCGCTGTGAAACGAATGTGGGAACCTCCCTGAATAACTCCAATGTTTTCCACCCGGTATACCGGTGCGGGTCGGGCAGTCCTATCCATGACTGGCATCCTTAGTACTATCCCCATGATGGTGTGGTTAGATTTCCCACAGTCTACTGGGACAGGGTAGGCTTCAGAGGCTAGGCAGAGTTGGCATGGGCTTGGTGAATTACTGTACGGGTGGAGGGCTGCGAGGTGCTTCTTCCTGATCCAAGAGGGAACTGAACCTTGTCTTAAATCCTTCAGGTTGTTGTGCCCCTCGCCCAATTTCTTTTAAATGGACAGTCATAGCCTGGTCCTCGTGTAGCTCTGAGCCTACAACTGTGTTTTTTTGTTTCAGGATTTTCCTCAATTGGTTCTTCAGACCGTTTATCTGTGTTTGCAGTTCTATATCATCTAGGCTATTTATTACAGAGGATCTTGTATTGTAGGCAGTAAAAAAGTCGTTTATGATGCCCCTTCTAGGTCTCCCCATGCCCATGGTGTCCCTTGCATTTAGGGTGTATAAATCTGCTTTGTCTACATTCCCAAAGTCTAACTCGTAAAATTTCTTGAACATTTCTCTAATTAGGGCCTGGTATAGCAGCTCTGTTTCCTTCGGGCACCATGCAGATAAGTGTACCTTGGTAAGGTTTAAAATGACTGAAGCTACTGCATAGTGTACCCCCTGGTATAACACCATTTTGGTCGGTACCAATACTAATCCGTTCCCTGGTCCCTTGGTGGTGGTAGGACACCTTTCTATTACTGTGTGTATTGGCGGGTTCGTGGGCAGGGGTTTCTTAATGTGTGCTCTTAGTTCGGTGGCGTTAATTGGGAGTGGGGAGTGTGGGACCGTACATCCGTGTAGGCTAGAATCCCACCCCATCCCTTCCCCTTCATCTTGCCGTTGCCTAGCGAAGGCGATTGATGTGCCTGCGGGGCAAATGTTCTCTGATCCCCACATGCAAACATAAATTCCCCCCCTGTTCAGATTCCCACCACTTGTCCCAACACACTTTTACTCCTCCCTGTGTCTCCGTGATGGTGCGGTACGTATCATCACCGAGTCTTTCCCAGTCCGATTCCTGGTCCCACGCATCCTTGCTGAGCTTTCTGAGCCACCACCATCTTCCATGGGGAATTTTTCCTTTGCAAGTCAAATATATACGTTTTCCCTCCGTAACACTGACTCGGGCAGCGACGATCTGTAACCAGGGGCATGGAACTGAGGCCTCCCTGTAGGTAATCCCTTCCTGGCTGGAGAAACGAGTAGAATTAGATCCCATCCACCCTGGCCAACTTCCCTCGAGGGCATAAACGCCGAGTTCTTCCACACCCGGTGTGCCGCCCCCTGCAGTCACGATCGGTGCTCCCTCTCCTGAGCACCCATAAATGAGGGATTCTTCCACGTCTCCTCGGCCGCCGCTGCTCATCCTTTTAAGGGCGAGCAGGAACAGGACCCTTCTCATTTTGTTCTCTTTCCTGTAGGGGCACAAAAACAGATTGTCCAGCCCTGAGAAAAGCTCTCTGGCTTGACAAAGGTGACTGAGTTCCAATTTGGGCTCATTGCTTCTCAGACACACAATTACAGTCTTTAATTGACTGGCTGTCTTATTCGGTTCCCTATGGAACTGGTGTCTGCTTTCAACTGTTGTCTCACAGCCGTTTTACTCTTATTTTACCTTAATAGCTATACCGGTAGATTCTTCCTACTCCCGGGTGTTACCCGGCCTGTGCCTCTTTTAATAGCTGCACAGGTGGATTAATTCTCTTACCCTTGGATGGGCTTTTACATGTTTTCCCCAATAACTATTACATATGTTCCTATCATTACACAGATAATCGTACACTACGCTAGATCCTTACTAAACATACTTACTAAACTAAACTTGAATTCATAAAAGCACATATATATGTATATCAGCCACCCGTCTCCGGGTAGCCAGGTTAATTCCTGTCCTTCTCCTTGCTCCTCTGGCCTCTGGCTTTCCAGCGGGGCCGGTAGTAAGTCGGCCTGTACCGCAGGACCCGGAGTGTCCTGACCGGACGTGGGTCTGAGTCCCACACTATCGGGGGAACGCACCCTCCGGTGCTGCAGCACACCGCTCCTTTGGGGTTCATCTTGTCCCCTGGGGGTTTTGCCTGCCTAATAAGGATATCCTTCAGTTCCTCCTTCTCATTAGACCCTCGGTCCCCTAGTACTTCCGGAAGGTTATTTGTGTCTTCCTTCGTGAAGACAGAACCAAAGTATTTGTTTAACTGGTCTGCCATTTCTTTGTTCCCCATTATAAATTCACCTGAATCTGACTGCAAGGGGCCTATGTTTGTCTTCACTAATCTTTTTCTCTTTATATATCTATAGAAGCTTTTGCAGTCAATTTTTATGTTCCCGGCAAGCTTCCTCTCATACTCTATTTCCCCCCTCCTAATTAAACCCTTTGTCCTCCTCTGCTGAATTCTAAATTTCTCCCACTCCTCAGGTTTGCTGCTTTTTCTGGCTAATCTATTTGCCTCTTCCTTGGATTTAACACTATCCTGAATTTCCCTTGTTAGCCACGGCTGAGCCACCTTCCCCATTTTATTTTTGCTCCGGACAGGGATGTACAATTGTTGAAGTTCATCCATGTGATCTTTAAATGTTTATCATTGCCGATCCACCATCAACCCTTTAAGTATCATTTACCAGTCTATTCTAGCCAATTCACTTCTCATACCATCGAAGTTATCTTTCCTTAAGTTCAGGACCCTAGTCTTTGAATTAACTGTCACTCTCCATCTTAATAAAGAATTCTACCATATTATGGTCACCCTTCCCCAAGGGGCCTCGGAAAAGCCATTTTTCAGTGCATAATGCGCATTCGCTGAAAACCGGCTTTTCCGATCTGTCAAGCTAGAGCTCGACAGATCCTCCGCATCTTGGGAGCGAGGACATTTGCATGGACAAGATTGCGGTATTTATCCATATCTTGCCCTGCAAATGTTCTCAAAATTCTTGCGTCTGAGAAAAGCAGTCGCATAGCCGACTTTTACAGGCGTAAGAGTTTAAAACCATATAAAAATATAATTAAATTAAAAAAACAAATATTATTTTTAAAAACCCTGCTCACAACATTACATTTATTTTTAACCATAATTAAAAAAACTTTTAAAAAACTTGTATTTTTTTTCTCTCAGATATTTATTAACTTTAATTTCAATTAATTTTAATTATGTGAGGTGTGTTTTTTATTTTTTATTACATATATTTAGTGTCTTTGGGATTTTTTCTTCTCATTAATAGCAATGAGAACTGGTCGATACGGAGTTCCCATTGCTAGTAATGAGAAAGCTGTGGAATACTGTACCTGATTGGCTGCGCAGTCACACGTGACTGCACCGTCTGCGCTCGAACCTCGAGGACGGGAGCGTGCTTCGCAGCGCGGGAGGAGAAGGCCTCCCCACCGGAATCATAGCCTCCTCTGGGACCACCAGGCACTTGCGTAAAAATGTTTCAGCTCGGAGGCAATTGCCCGCGGGGATGTCAGCCCCATAATTTGACCCCAATTTGAATTTATTCATGAGCAGAGCAGACCGTCAGGATTAATGTCCCCCAGAAAGTCAAGCCAGCTGTAAACGCAGTGGTCATTCGGCAAGAGGAACAGAAGGTTTATTTTCTGATTAGTTCTGCTCTGTTTTTGAGCACAAACAGGGTGATAACGAGATAGCAGTGGGCAGTTCTGAACATTGTTAGCACTGTATAGGTATGATCAATAAAGACTGAGACAGAAACAAGCCACTGTGATGGGCAATACCTCCACTGAAGTAGAAATGACTCTTGCTGGAATTTCATGCTGTTTTGAAGCTTGTGTCTGAGAAGGTTACTAGTGCCAGTTTGATTTAGACCATCAGCATTACGTGGGCTCAATATGACTTTCACACCAGTACAAAAGGTGCAAGTATAATACTTCTGTTATACTTATCCTATTCCAATTTCAACTCCTGGCTCCAGTTTTGTGGAAGCACTGCAAAATGTTTTGGCCAGCTATCCTGATCACTTGCACCGGTTGTGGAAAAGGGCTTCGGAATCTCATGAATGTGTATTTGCCGCAAATGCTGCAAATGCCTGTCCTCGATCAGGCCGACATCCCCAGCATCGAAGCACTGACCACACTCGATCGGCTTCACTGGGCAGGCCACATAGTTCACGTGCCAGACACGAGACTCCCCAAGCAATTGCTCTGCGTGGAGCTCCTTCACGGCAAACGAGCCAAAGGAGGACAGCGGAAGCGTTACAAGGACACCCTCAAAGCCTCCCTGGTGAAGTGCGACATCCCCACTGACACCTGGGAGTCCCTGGCCGAAGACCGCCCAAAGTGGAGAAAGTACATCCGGGAGGGCGCTGAGCTCTTCGAATCTGAACGCTGCAAGCGTGAAGAGGTCAGGCGCAGGCAGCGGAAGGAACGTGTGGTAAATCAGTGCCACCCCCGCCCCCCCCCTTCCCCCGACGACTATCTGTCCCACCTGTGACAGGGCCTGTGCCTCTCGTATTGGACTGTTCAGCCACCAAAGACCTCATTTTAGGAGTGGAAGCAAGTCTTCCTCAATTCCGATGGACTGCCTATGATGATGATGATTAGCGTATGAAACCAATGGTGTGTTATACTTCACACTTTATTTACACATCTCACACATGCCTATCCAAGCACAGTCACTGAAACCAACTATAACTAGCGGAAGATTTCACTCAGTAACCGTGAATTGGGAAGGTCGGTGCATTGGGTGATAGTCCATGCAGAACCGTCATTGTAGCGAATGGTACACAAATGTGGTTTGGAGTTGTCATCTGGGAAATGTAGCAAGGAAACTACAATATATATTTGGGAACAGTTTAATGAAAATAACTTTGAGACACCACTCTCAGATTGCAGCCCAAAGAGTATGTGAACTGGGTGTACAGTTTCAGGCAGGCCAGGCCATTAGAGGGAGCAGCATGCAGTGGCCCGGCCCAGGAATCGGCACAGTCCCGGTCTGCAACACCATCAGCAGGCCGGGGCCATTGGAGGGAGCAGTGTGCGGGGGTATACCACTGCAGGGAGCAGCGCGTGCTGCTGCAGGAGGGCGACGGTTGATTGCAGTGCGGGCAGGTACAGCAGGAGCGGCGAGGTCGGAGCGAAGGAGCGGCAAGAGTTCGTAGAGGGATGTGATCGGGGCCCAGGAGAGGCTCAGAAGAGCCGAGGGCCCAGGGGCCGCACGGGCCCAGCCCACACTGTGCGATATGTGTGCGCACTAGGTCTGTGCAGCAGAGCAGGTCTCCAGTCGTCTTGGTTAACCCTTGCTACTGGACCAAGGCCTAGCTCTGTCAAGCCCGTGTGGTGGCTGGTGTGCAAAAAAATCCACGCACAGGCATCTTCCACCCTTCAGGATGTAGTTCGGTATACAGAATATCATTGAAACACCTGTGAACTCATCCGTTCTCAGCATGGAAGCAAGTTATCCTGGTTTCGAGGGACTGCCTATGATGATGATGATATAATTTCGTGCAGATATGAAGAAATGAGTTTATAATGCCTCTGATCCTCATGATAAACAACACATCCCAATTATTAGAGAAGTTTAAGCCACCAACTGATTTCCCAGTCTTTCATCCAAAACTTAAGCAGGACTTAAGCACGAGCCAGCAACTTGTTCCAGAGCTCTGTGACCCCCCTGTAAAAAATAGTTCCATGCTTACATAACCTCACGTCCCCTCATTTTATCTAACCTCTATAATTCCAATAGTCTACCCACATAGACACAATCTCCTCCCTTCATTATTTTAAGTACCTCAACAAATCTCCCCAAAGTCCATGCTTTACTAGAGTAAAAAGACCCAGCACTCTAAGCATATTATAATAATTAAAGGATTTTAAACAAATTATTAATTTAGTAGCCCTCCTCAAATTTTTTCCAGGGCTTCTACATGCCCACCATCTTAGAGGATCAAAACTGGACTCAGTATTCTAAATGAGCCTAAACAAGTTCTTGTACAAGTACAGTATAGTGCCTTTTGTTTTATTGACTCGTCCTAACAATACATCTTAATACTCTATTTGCTTCCACTATAGTCTTGTGGCATTGGCTCTGAACCTTTTGAGACTCATGTTCTATAACACTGATGTCTCTTTCCTGTTCAGGATCCTGAAATACATGCCTAGTGTTAGCACTACGCATGTGAATAACACTACATTTAGCTACATTAAATGTCATCTGCCAGACACGGGCCCATTCCCCCATCGCGTCTAGGTCTGATTGTCGTCATTTTTTCTCATCCGAGGTTCGAACACCAGCATGAAAACTGCAGACAGCTCCCCAATGCATTGGTTCAGATCATTAATATAAAGAGAGTGAAGAGCAGTGGTCCTAACACTGATCCCCGCGGGACGCTGTTACTAACTGGTATTCAACCTCTTAACATATCCTGTTTGTCTACAGGAGTCTCTTGCTCAAAGCGAGAGTGTTGCCATTTTTGGGAAACTGTGGGGGGTTTTCAGTAGCTGCTAAGAATTCAATTATTTTTTGATTGCTGGGAAAAGTATATATTGATCTACTGCTGAATTATAGAGGTTAGATAAAATGAGGGCTGGATTTTAACTTTGCAGTGTGCTGGGATCCAGGGGATTAGGTAATGTGTGGGAAAGCTGGAAGGAAGTCATCATCATCATAGGCAGTCCGTCGAAATTGAGGAACATTTGCTTCCACTCTAAAAGTAAGTTCTTAGGTGGCTGAACAGTTCAATATGGGAATTACAGTCTCTGTCACAGGTGGGACAGACAGTCTATTGTGTTCCGAACACAGATGAGACTGCACACAGGGAGATTAAAGTGACAGTGACCTCAGTCTTTATTAAGACACTCCAGAGTGAGGAACAGGCCTTAGTGGTCGGCTTATATACAGTGCTCCCAAGGGGTGAGGGGATCTTTTGGGACTTTAGGGGATGCGCTCCCTGGTGGCGGAACATGGAAGTGCATGCTTTACAGATGCACAACATCACTCCCCCTCCAAAGTCAAAGTGAAAACTATTTACAAGGTGAGGCGGTCGGGAGCCTTTCTTTCCCTGGTGGACCGCCTCGGTACAAATGTCTGTTCCGGTGTGTTGGCTGTGCCCTCGCTGGGCTGGCGTGTTGTTGGCCCTGCAGGGCTGCTGGGTGAGCCTGGCCTTGCTGGGCTGTTGGGCGTGATGGGTTCGATTTCCTGGTCCGGGGTGGTGTCATTGATCCTTTGGGTGTGTGTTGTGGGCTCAAAAAAGGTGGTGTCTGCTGTGGGTTGTTCAGGGCAGTCTGTGAACCGCAGCCTCGTTTGGTCCAGGTGCTTTCTGCAAATTTGTCCATTGTCTAGTTTGACTACAAACACCCTACTCCCTTCTTTAACTATCACCATGCCCGTGATCCACTTGGGACAATGTCTATAGTTTAGCACATACACAGGGTCATTCAGATCAATTTCCCGTGACACAGTGGCGCGACCATCATTTACATTTTGTTGCTGCCGCCTGCTCTCTACCTGATCATGCAGGTTGGGGTGAACCAGCGAGAGTCAGGTTTTAAGTGTCCTTTTCATGAGTAGCTCAGCCGGGGGCACCCCTGTGAGCGAGTGGGGTCTCGTGCGGTAGTTGAGCAGTACTCGGGACAGGCGGGTTTGGAGTGAGCCTTCTGTGACTCGTTTAAGGCTCTGTTTGATGGTTTGTACTGTCCGCTCTGCCTGCCCATTGGAGGCTGGTTTAAACGGGGCTGAGGTGACATGTTTGATCCCATTGCGGGGCATGATTTCTTTAAATTCGGCACTGGTGAAACATGGCCCGTTGTCACTGACCAGTATGTCAGGCAGGTCGTGGGTGGCAAACATGGCCCTCAGGCTTTCAATGGTGGCGGTGGCGGTGCTTCCCGACATTATTTCACATTCAATCCATTTTGAAAAAGCATCCACCACCACCAGGAATATTTTACCGAGTAAGGGGCCCGCATAGTCGACATGGATCCTCGACCACAAACTCTGGAGGGCCAGGACCTCTCTGGGCGTGTTGCTCAACTGAGCACACACGCGGCATTGCCGTACACTGGACTCTAAGTCAGAGTCGATACCGGGCCACCACACGTGGGATCTGGCTATCACTTTCATCATTACTATACCCGGGTGTGTGCTGTGGAGATCCGAGATGAACGTCTCCCTGCCCTTTTTGCCTGAATGGCCAGCTCGTCCTTTCACTGCTGGAACGGCTTGATTAGCTCTTGCATTTCAACGGGGATGCTGGCCTAGCTCCCATGCAGTACACAGTTTTTTACTAGGGACTGCAGAGGATCTTGGCTGGTCCAAGTCCTAATCTGGTGGGCTGTGATGGGTGATTTATCATTTTCAAACGCTTCCATGACCATCAACAAGTCAGCGGGCTGTGCCACCATCAACAAGTTTGCAGGCTGCGCCATTTCCGCCCCCGTGGTGGGCAACGGTAGCCGACTGAGAGCATCCACACAATTCTCGGTGCCTGGCCTGTGGCGGATGGTATAGTCATACGTTGATAGCGGGAGTGCTCACCTTTGTATGCGGACTGAGGCATTAGTATTTATCCCCTTGTTTTCAGCGAACAGGGATATGAGGGGCTTGTGATCGGTTTCCAGCTCAAATTTGATGCCAAACAGGTACTGATGCATTTTCTTTACCCTGAACACACACGCTAATGCATCTTTCGCAATCATGCTGTAGGCCCTCTCAGCCTTAGACAAGCTCCTGGAGGCATAGGCGACAGCTTGCAACTTCCCCGCAACGTTAGCTTGTTGTAATACACACCCGACTTCATACGACGACGCATCACATGCTAGCACAAGTCTTTTACATGGGTTATACAATACAAGCAGCTTGTTGGAGCATAAAATGTTTCTGGCTTTCTCAAAAGCAATTACTTGTTTTTTTCTCCCATACCCAGTTCTCACCTTTACGCAATAACACATGTAGGGGCTCTAAGAGGGTGCTTAACCCTGGTAGGAAGTTACCAAAATAGTTGAGGAGTCCCAGGAACGACCACAGCTCCCTTACATTCTGTGGCCTGGGCGCGTTCCTGATAGCCTCCATCTCGGGGTCTGTGGGCGGAATGCCGTCCGCTGCGATCTTTCTCCCCAAAAGCTCCATTTCTGTTGCCATGAAGATGCATTTCGACCTCTTCAGCCGCAGCCCAATGCGATCCAGTCGCTGGAGGACCTCCTGTGATCCGTCCTGTGACCAATATGTCATCCTGAAAAACCAGTGTGCGTGGTACCGACTTGTGTAGGCTCTCCATGTTTCTCTGGAAGATCGCTACAGCCGACCGAATTCCAAACGGGCATCTGTTGTAGATGAACAGTCCCTTGTGCGTGTTGATGCAGGTGAGGCCCTTCGAAGACTCCTCCAGCTCCTGCGTCATGTAGGCCGAAGTCAGGTCAAGCTTGGTGAACATCTTGCCTCCTGCCAGCGTCGCAAATAGATCTTCTGCCTTAGGTAGCGGGTATTGGTCCTGTAGCGAGAAACGATTAATAGTTACTTTATAAGCGCCGCAAATCCTGACTGTGCCATCACTTTTGAGTACTGGAACAATTGGGCTGGCCCACTCATTGAATTCCACTGGGGAGATTATGCCCTCGTGTTGCAGCCTGTCCAGCTCGATTTCCACTCTCTCCCTCATCACGCCTTGTGGTGAATGGGTCTTGCCTCTGGGACCAAGTGGATCCGCACCTTCACCCCGGAAAAGTTTCCTGTGCCTGGCTCAAAAAGGGAAGGAAATTTGTTGAGAACCTGGGTACATGAGGCCTCATCGACATGTGATAGCGCTCGGATGTCATCCCAGTTCCAGCGGATTTTGTCCAGCCAGCTCCTTCCAAGCAGTGTGGGGCCATCGCCCGGGACAATCCAGAGTGGCAGTTCGTGCACCGTGCCCTCGTAGGTGACCTTGACCTTGGTGCTGCCCAGGACAGTGATAAGCTCTTTGGTGTACGTTCTCAGTTTCGTGTGGATGGGGCTCAGGGCTGGTCTGAGTGCCTTGTTGCACCACAGTCTCTCAAACATCTTTTTAATCATGATGGATTGGCTAGCGCCAGTGACCAGTTCCATGGCTACGGGTAAGCCATTCAATTTTACATTTAGCATTATAGGTGGGCATTTCGTCGAAAATGTGTGCACCCCGTGTACTTCAGCATCTGTCTGCTCTCTCTGAGGCTCGAAATTGCTTTGATCCACCATGGACTGATCTTTCTCTGCCACATGGTGGTTAACAGGTTTTGCAGAGCTTGCAGCTCATCTACAAGCTCGTTGGAGGTGCCCCATTGTTTCACAGCTCTTGCAAACATACCCTTTGAAGCGGCATGAATAGGCTGAATGGAAGCCTCCACAACGCTAACAAGGTGTGAATTGCCTTGCATTCATCCTTTGTTGCGGACTCTGAGTCATCTAGGTCACCTGAGGCCTGCTGGCAGTTGCAGACTCGTGGTTTCTGCCCTGTAAATTTCTGCTCACAAACACAGTTCCAGTTAATTTATGAACATTGCTAGAACTTGTGTGCTGAGAGATTTGTTTGGTGTTATCACTGGTGGACATAAACACCTGCGCTATCGCAATGGCCTTACTGAGGGTCGGTGTCTCTACAGTCAAACGTTTTCGTAGGATGGTCTCGTGGCCAATGCCCAGTACAAAAAAGTCTCTGAGCATCTGCTCCAGTTAGCCATCAAACTCACATTGTTCTGCAAGTCGCCTTAGCTCAGCGACGTAGCTCGCCACTTCCTGACCTTCAGATCCCTGGCACGTGTGGAACCGATACCTTGTCATCAGCATGCTCTCCCTCGGGTTAAAATGCTCCCGAACCAATGTATACAGCTGCTCATATCTGTGGATTTCACCGGAGCCAGAAGATTTTTCATGAGGCTGTAGGTCTGTGCCCCGCAGACCATGAGGAGGACCGCTCTCCTTTTTGCAGTGCTTCCTTCTCCGTCCAGCTCATTGGCTACAAAGTACTGGTCTAGCCGTTCGACATAGGCTTCCCAGTCCTCACCCTCTGAGAACTTCTCCAGGATGCCCACAGTTTGCTGCATCTTTGTGTTTGATTTGTATACTCGTCGCCAGTTATTGTGTTCCTTCTAACAGAGATGAGACTGCACACAAGGAGGTTAAAGTAACAGTGACCTCAGTCTTTATTAGGACACTCCAGAGTGAGGAACAGGTTTTGGGGGCCGGCTTATATACAGTGCTCCCAAGGGGCGCTGGGATCCCTTGGGACTTCAGGGGATGCGCTCCCTGGTGGCGGAACATGGGAGTGCATGCTTTACAGATACACAACACAGTCGTTGAGGGAAAGGGTGGGTGGGACAGGTTTGCCGCACGCTCTTTCCACTGCCTGCTCTTGATTTCTGCTTGCTCTTGGCAACGAGATTCAAGGTGCTCAGTGCCCTCCTGGATTCACTTCCTCCACTTCGGTAGGTCTTTGGCCAGGGACTCCCAGGTGTCTGTGGGGTTGTTGCATTTTATCAAGGAGGCTTTGAGGGTGTCTTGTCATGTTTCCTTTGCCCACCTGGGGCTCACTTGCCGTGTAGAAGTTCCAAGTAGAGCGCTTGCTTTGGACGTCTTGTGTCAGGCAAGCGGACAATGTGGCCTGCCTGGCAGAGCTGATCAAGTGTGGTCAGTGCTTGGATGCTGGGGATGTTGGCCTGATCGAGGACGCTAATGTTGGTGCGTCTGTCCTCCCAGGGGTGCAGCATGTCCATCAGTGGCTTTTTACCCCAGCCGCTGCATTACTGTGTCATTTCCAGGCTTCCCGACCAATTAGCGCAAGCGGCGTTATGACGACCCACATGAGGCGATTTGAACTCCAGTATTTAAAGGGATACTCCAAATATGCAATTTGATGGAGTTTGGAGTTGGGAGCACAAGGGAAGGAATTGGCAGAATGGAGTCCAGACGTTGAAAGGCTGCGCCTTGTTTTAGTGCCTCCCTGGATGTGCTGCTGGGTGCTGTGCTGTCTCACGGGGAGATACTCTTGCCTATTGATGGGAGGAAGAAGACAGCAGGTGAAATGAAGAAGGCATGGCTGGAGGCTGGCCATGAGGTCAGCAGCAGGAGTGCAGTGCCACGCTCTTGGATTCAATGTCGAAAGAACGCTAATGATCTAAGCAGGGAAGGAAGGGTTGAGTACATTGGCACATTCACCTGCATCCTAATGTGTGTATCATCCCAATCCCCTCACTCTGCCTTCTCAAGCCCACTCCAGCACATCACTCCTCACACCAACTTACCTTGCAGGTACACCGTCCCTCTCGGTTGATGCACTTCCTCACATCCCCATCTGTCCATCCACTACTGACACTCATCCTCATCCTTATGCAACGTCATGGCTGTCCCTCATTGTCACCCTCAACAAATGCTCTCCAGCCATCCATTTAACACATGCCATTACTCTCACTCATAGATCTCTTCTTTCTCTCCTTGCAGGAGCAGGGCACAGAACATGAAGGAGAGGCAGAGAAAAGGCGGTGGCCCTCCAGCCATCTCACAACTGACAGCTGCAGAGCTGGAGGCGCTGGACATCAGTGGCATTTCGATGTGCTTGGCCGTCGGAGATGGGGAGACTCCCAGCTACCTGGTGACATCATTAAATATAGACAAACAGCATCGTTCTGGAGCAGCAGCAAAGAATGCACGGTGTGCTGGCAGCCATTCCAGCCGCACTGTGAACGCTTGCAGAGAGATTGCAGGATTGTGTCTCAAGCATGAGTGGCATGATGTCGCAGGCCTTTGCGATGATGTCTTTGTCCAGGGAAAGAGTTGGTGCATGCTGGCCTTCACCAATGCATTGCACACTCTGAATGATGCCCGAGACCATGGCCGTTCATCTGCAGCAAAGTGGTCCCCAGCTTGTCGCTAGCAGGGAAGTGCGGGTGGGCCATGAGAGGATGAAAGGGGACATGGAAGTGGGGGCTTGGCTGAAAGCACTTCTACTTCTCAACTGTTTTGCACCCCCCCACCACCATGCTGCCTCGCCGAGTCTGCCCCTGTGGAGATGCAGGTGGAGCAGCCTTTGTCGGGGGCCCTCACAGACTCTAAAACCCAGAGGACATCATCCAAGAGTATCTCAGCAGTCAGAGCAGGGATCTGAGCAGCGTGCCTCTACCTCTGCTGAAGCCACAGGGGTTGCGCCATGTAAAAGTGCACGGAAGTGGAAGAGTAAAGATCTGTACGTGTACAAGGGTATGCACATGATGGTTTCTTACGCAATGTTAGATTGGTAAGTTCCTGTTGTACTTTTGAACCACATAAATATTACTTCTTCCCACCACTTTTCCATCTTGCCCATTTCTGGTTGCTGCCTGGCAAGTGGCCTTTTCACTTGTGATGAAAGGTAAGACGTGAATTCACGCTGAGCAACGATGGGGCTGTGAAAGGAATGCTTGTTTGTTTGCAGGACTGTTTTGTGTTAGTGTCATTGGATGGGGGTTCGGGGGGTGGGTGGGGCAGGGGTGTGGGTGAGGGGGAAAGAGCTTTTGCATGTGGTTGTCAGATGGGTGGACTGGTGGAACCTAAGAGAACCTCGCAGTAATGAGGGCGTCCAGGTATCAATGTGCGCCGCTGCTGGTGCATTGACCCCCAGCATTGAAGCACTGACCACACTCGATCAGCTCCGCTGGGCAGGGCCACATTGTCCGCATGCCAGACACGAGACTCCCAAAGCCAGCGCTCTACTCGGAGCTCCTTCACGGCAAACGAGCCAAAGGTGGGCAGAGGAAACGTTACAAGGACACCCTCAAAGCCTCCCTGATAAAGTGCAACATCCCCACCGACACCTGGGAGTCCCTGGCCAAAGGCCGCCCTAAGTGGAGGCAGTGCATCTCGGAGAGCGCTGAGCACCTCGAGTCTCATCGCCGAGAGCATGCAGAAACCAAGCGCAGGCAGCGGAAAGAGCGTGCGGCAAACCTGTCCCACCCACCCCTTCCCTCAACGACTGTCTGTCCCACCTGTGACAGGGACTGTGGTTCTCGTATTGGACTGTTCAGCCACCTAAGGACCCATTTTAAGAGTGGAAGCAAGTCTTCCTCGATTCCGAGGGACTGCCTACGATGATGATGGTGGCCGCATTAATTTCTGTCACCTCCTCCTCGGTATCATCTGAAGAGGCTCTGATCTTTGTTCCTCCTGCAGGTCCGAACCTCGCTGCTGTGCAATGTTGCGATGAGCGCAGTGCACCATGACCATTCTGAAGATCTGGCTGGTGCGTACTGAAGCATGTCACCAGATGTGTCCAGACACTTGAAGTGCATTTTCAACAGGCCGATGGCTTGCTCAATGATACATCTCATTGCCAAACGGCTTTCATCGTATCGCTCCTGGGCCTCATTTGTTGGGTTCATCGCGGGTGAACCTCAGCCGCGTTTTAAGTGGGTATCACTTGTCTCTGAGCAGCCAGCCGGCAAGTCTGCTTCGAGGTGCGAAGAGACCAGGGAGGGTGGACTGCTGCAGGATGAAAAAATCATGGCAGCTGCTCGGAAATCTTGCATGCACCTGCATAGACATCTTTTTGTGGTTGCACGTCAGCTGGACATTGACTGAGTGCAAGCCCTTCCAGTGATCTGGGGTGCCTTCATTGCCACATGTGTGCAGTCGGTGCCACCCAGCGCCTGTGGGAAGCCAGCCAGAACCGCAAACCTGATGCCCGCTCATTCTGACTGGCGCCATCGCAGGAAAAGTCTACAAAATTGCCAGCCCTGGTAAGTAAGCCATCAGTCACCTGTCTTATGCATTTGTGGGCCGCCGACTGTGAGATCTTGTAACTGTCTCCGGGAGAGCATTGGAACGATCCAGAGGCAAAAAGGCTGAGGGCGGTGTTGACTTTATAAAAGCTTGGTCACCAGATCCACTTGGGAGCGGGTCTTGTTCTAGTCGGCGGCAAATGTCTGCCACCATCTGACATGACACCCTGAGCCTCCTGAGACACTGGTATTTCAAGCTTATCCTCTACCTGTAGACCCTGTGTGCTGGGTATGACCTCCTGTGAGTTGTCCCTCTCTGCAGATCCCGCCTCTCCTGTGCAGCTGCAGGTCTGTGAGCACCAGGCTGGTGCTGGTGTTTCAGTGCGCCAAAGTGCAGAACAGACAGACAAGCCTCCAAAGTGTGTAAAGTAACCTCTCAGCATATCATCATCATAGGCGGTCCCTCGAACGAGGATGACTTGCTTCCACAAGAGTTTACAGATGTTTCAATGAAGGACCCGAGGTTCCAGTCCTGAACTCCAGTTGAAGGGTGGAAGATGCCTGTGCGTGGATTTTTTTAACGTGTGGTGACCGTTGCCCATCAGCCACCACACGGGGCTCGACAGAGCGAGGCCTTTATCCAGTAGCAAGGGTTAACCAGGACGACTGGAGACCTGCTCTGCTGCACGGACCTCGTGCGCGCACATATCGCAGTGTGGGCTGGGCCCGTGCTGCCCCTGGGCCCTCCTGTGCACAAATAGGCAAGAAAGCAGCTGTGAGGTGTCAGTACTTACTGGCTTATTTCCCTGTCGTGTCTTCAGCCCCTTCAATCGCTGGCTTTCACTGGCGAGTTCCAGGAAGCCCGGGAAACTCGTGACCCACAGTCAAATTGCAAAAGCCATATTAATATCGTTGTAATTGAGCGATTAACCTATTAACCAGCTACCTTTCCTGAAGGGGTTGCATGCACGCAGCCTAATGCACTGAACTTGCCGGAAGTTAGCGGGTTGCAGCCATGTTCCCATGACTAACCCCGACCCAAACCCAAACCCACGCACCCACCCATGTTAAAACTCCCCCGTCCATTTCTGTCTTAATTATCAAATTTTGCTCTTAGTTTCAGAATAGAGTTGAATAAGAATTAACATGAAGCAATATGTATGATTGGTGAAGTGGATATAATTGTATCACAGATTACCTCTTTGTGCAATCTCCAGTGTATACAGTTACGGTGAAGTAATTTTAAATTATAATGCAGCAACAGCTCTTGATTCTGTCATCCACAAAGTACCCACATTCAAACTGAAACACACTTTTTATTTTTATATCGAGCACAATGTTAATAGAACATTGGGATGTGTCGTAACACAATAAAGCATGTAAACTTTACTGAGGGTAAAATCTATAAATGCACATCAAGCACCTTTGCTCAATCACAGCAATGACACCAAAATATTATATCAGAGTCCAGACATTAACGGACAATTTGTGGCCGGGAATGGGCTCACCTTGGCGGGTCTGGGGCGGGCGATGTCAGTGGCAGGTCGCGGCCCCGCAGCTGGCTCCATCCCGCTGCCTAAAATGGCTTTACGTTGACAGGGCTTATTAAGCCTGCCCAGTTTCCCAGTCCAATTAGAGGAAGCGGGTCTGGTGACCTCATTCATGAGGCATCATCAACTGGTTTCCTTAAAGGGACTGTGGCCACCTTACTTTTGACGGTTGTGCTGTCAGTGTTCGACAGCATTGAGCTGCTGCAAACACTGACAATCATCACAAAGAGGGGCACAGCTGCACCCAGACTCTCCCAGGACTCTCTCCAGATGCTTATGGAGGGAGTCACAGCACACAGGGAGGTCCTCTTCCCTTCCAATGGGCAGAAGAGACCTCCCCAGGAGACTAACACAGCCTGGTTGCACATTGCACAGGAGGGCACAAGCAGGGATGTGGTCAGGAGGACCAGGCTGCAGTGGCGCAAACCTTTCAATGATCTCAGTCGATCACAAAACGTTACTGCAAAGCCACACTCAACCTCATCCTGCTGTGCCCCTCATCACATCCCCATCACTCTGCCTTCCCCACCCTACTCCTGCACATCCTTACTCACAGCAACTTACCTTGCACCTCTAGCCATCCCTCTCTCTCTATCTGCATTATTGCATCCCCATCTCACTAGCCACCCTTCACACTCACCCTCATCCTAGTGCAAGCATACCAACTAACAACACACAAGGGAAGGCACTTGGGTGTTTTATCCAATGTTCATGTAAAGTTTCTGTTACTATGTTGTCAAACATTGAAACCTTTATTTTTAACACTTTCCGTCTTGGACAGATTTGTGTGCACCTTTGGAAGTGGCTTAATGAGTTGCAGTGAATAAGGAGGCATAATGGTACCTCCCACAATGGTGGTGAGTCTGAAAAGAATGGCTTGGACATTGTAGGGATGTTTTATGGTGTTGGTGTGTGGTGGTACCATCCTGGTGCATCATATGGCAGCCAGGGTGTACAGCGTCAAGTGAAGTAAATCTGGCCATGGTGAGGCCACCCCTGGCATCCCAGGCAGCAATGTGGTCAGGTACTGATGCCCTGTGTGCTGTGCAGCATCAGGTGATTGCGGAGAAGGTTGGTGTTGTTGTTGGTGCTGCTGGTGTGCCTGGTGCTGCTGGTGTTGGGGATGATCATGGTGGGATTCTAAGGCGAGATGACAGAAGCATTCTGTCAATGGTGAGAGAATTCTTCCAATGAGGTGCGAGCTGATGGAGAGTTCAAAGTGGAAAGCCTGCAGAATCTGTGCTGGAAATTGACAGGGCAACAACTTGTGGCTGAGGAAAGTGATGATCTGTCAGGTGGGAGCTTTTATTGTGTATTTGAAGCTGTCAAGTAATCAGCTGGAGCAACAGCCACTGAACTCCTGCCTCAGGTTGAATGACCCCGAATGGCGTGGATCCTATTGCCATGAAGTTAAAGTTAAAAATTAGTTAAAAATGCATGTTGAAGGTCTGTTAAGTACATTATAATGAGTTTAATTGGATCAGCCATTGCTCCCCGTTGGATCTGTTCAGCGCTGACAGACCTGACATTGGGAAAGGCGCGTGGCGGCAGGCTGACAGCAGATTCCTGACCTGCTGTAAAAAAAAACACTTTCCCACCCAACCCGCCATCGATCCCGCCCACTGACTTTTGAGGTAAGTCTTTCCACCTTTTAATTCCCTTTAGAACCTTCATTGCAACTACCTTTTATACACTCAGAATACATGACAAATTAAAAAATAAATGTTTTCTTATTGTATGAAGTGTAGTTTACATTCTAATTATAACATTGTTGCTGAGTTGTTCTAAATGTTATCATCCATATAATATTTATCCTCCCTCAAAACATTAGGGTTGATAAGAGGCCTTGCTGTATGCATAAATGAACATCACCTGAAGCTGAAGCACTAAATTTAAGTTGTAAATAAGGTTCCTCTTTTCTTTGTTTTGTGCAGTGCTTTCCTCTTCAGTTTGAAATCATTCTCCCTTTATCGTATTTTCTCAACTCAGAGCAACCAAGCAACTGGTCTCCAAGCTCCTGTCAATGCTACTCCACAACTGACCATGAGTACGTGCACTGGGACTCGCGTTACTCCACTATCCAAATTACCCTCCTTTATTCCAAAATTCTTTCCCCTTGCAATAGCTCTTCCACAGGCCCCAGATGAGCCCAAAAACTCAATATTGGTGGAATGATATGTACCTGTCACTTCATGATGCAATGCATTTAATGATGCTTCAATGAGAGACCAAATTAACCCAGATTAACAAACCTTCTTATGTGAAAGGAAACTGAATTTTGTTTACAGGGTTCTCCCCTTCGTACAGTTTATTGTGTTCCTAACACAGATGAGGCTGCATACAGGGAGGTTAAAGTAACAGTGACCTCAGTCTTTAATAAGACACTCTAGAGTGAGGAACAGGCCTTAGGGCCGGCTTATATACAGTGCTCCCAAGGGATGCTGGGATCACTTGGGACTTCAGGGGATGAGCTCCCTGGTGACGGAACATGGGAGTGCATGCTTCACAGATACACTCCCCCCCCCCCCCCAAAAGTCAAAGTGAAAACTATTTACAAGGTGAGGCGGTCGGGAGCCTTTCTTTCCCTGGTGGACCGCCTCGATACAAATGTCTGTTCCGGTGTGTTGGCTGTGCCCTCGCTGGGCTGGCGTGTTGTTGGCCCTGCAGGGCTGCTAGGTGAGCCTGGCCTTGCTGGGCTGTTGGGCGTGATGGGTTTGATTTCCTGGTCCGGCGTGGTGTCGTTGATCCTTTGGGTGTGTGTTGTGGGCTCGAAAAAGGTGGTGTCTGCTGTGGGTTGTTCAGGGCAGTCTGTGAACCACAGCCTCGTTTGGTCCCGGTGCTTTCTGCAAATTTGTCCATTGTCTAGTTTGACTACAAACACCCTACTCCCTTCTTTAGCTATCATCGTGCCTGCGATCCACTTGGGACCATGTCCATAGTTTAGCACATACACAGGGTCATTCAGATCAATTTTTCGTGACACAGTGGCGTGACCATCATTTCCATTTTGTTGCTGCCGCCTGCTCTCTACCTGATCATGCAGGTTGGGGTGAACCAGCGAGAGTCTGGTTTTAAGTATCCTTTTCAGGAGTAGCTCAGCCGGGGGCACCCCTGTGAGCGAGTGGGGTCTCGTGCGGTAGCTGAGCAGTACTCGGGACAGGCGGGTTTGGAGTGAGCCTTCTGTGACTCGTTTAAGGCTCTGTTTGATGGTTTGTACTGCCCGCTCTGCCTGCCCATTGGAGGCTGGATTAAACGGGGCCGAGGTGACATGTTTGATCCCATTGCGGGTCATGACTTCTTTAAATTTGGCACTGGTGAAACATGGCCCGGTGTCACTGACCAGTATGTCAGGCAGGCCGTGGGTGGCAAACATGGCCCTCAGGCTTTCAATGGTGGCGGTGGCGGTGCTTCCTGACATTATTTCACATTCAATCCATTTTGAAAAAGCATCCACCACCACCAGGAACATTTTACCGAGAAACGGGCCCGCATAGTCGACATGGATCCTCGACCACGGTCTGGAGGGCCAGGACCACAAGCTTAGTGGTGGCTCTCTGGGCGCGTTGCTCAACTGAGCACATAGGTTGCATTGCCGTACACAGGACTCTAAGTCAGAGTCGATACCGGGCCACCACATATGGGATCTGGCTATTGCTTTCATCATTACTATACCCGGGTGTGTGCTGTGGAGATCCGAGATGAATGTCTCCCTGCCCTTTTTTGGTAGCACAACGCGGTTACCCCACAACAGGCAGTCTGCCTGAATGGACAGCTCGTCCTTTCGCCACTGGAATGGCTTGAATGGCTCTTGTATTTCAACGGGATTGCTGTCCCAGCTCCCATGCAGTACACAGTTTTTTACTAGGGACAGCAAAGGATCTTGGCTGCTCCAAATCCTAATCTGGTGAGCCGTGACAGGTGATTTATCATTTTCAAACACTTCCATGACCATCAACAAGACTGCGGGCTGTGCCACCATCAACAACTTTGCAGGCTGCGCCATTTCCACCCCCATGGTGGGCAATCGTAGCCGACTGAGAGCATCCTCACAGTTCTCAGTGCCTGGCCTGTGGCGGATGGTATAGTTATAGGCTGATAGCGCGAGTGCCCACCTTTGTATGCGGGCTGAGGCATTAGTATTTATCTCCTTGTTTTCAGCGAACAGGGATGTGAGGGTCTTGTGATCGGTTTCCAGCTCAAATTTGAGGCCAAACAGGTACTGATGCATTTTCTTTACCCTGAACACACACACGCTAATGCCTCTTTCTCAATCATGCTGTAGGCCCTCTCGGCCTTAGACAAGCTCCTGGAAGCATAGGCGACAGGTTGCAACTTCCCCGCAACGTTAGCTTGTTGTAATACACACCCGATTCCATACGACGACGCGTCACATGCTAGCACAAGTCTTTTACATGGGTTATATAAGCAGCTTGTTGGAGCATAAAATGTTTCTGGCTTTCTCAACAGCAATTACTTGTTTTTTTCCTCATACCCAATTCTCACCTTTACGCAATAACACATGTAGGGGCTCTAAGAGGGTGCTTAACCCCGGTAGGAAGTTACCAAAATAGTTGAGGAGTCCCAGGAACGACCGCAGCTCCGTGACGTTCTGTGGCCTGGGCGCGTTCCTGATAGCCTCTGTATTGGCGTCTGTGGGCCGGATGCCGTCCGCCGCGATCTTTCTCCCCAAAAGCTCCACTTCTGTTGCCATGAAGATGCATTTTGACCTCTTCAGCCACAGCCCTACGTGATCCAGTCGCTGGAGGACCTCCTCCAGGTTCTGTAGGTGCTCGACGGTGTCCCGACCCATGACCAATATGTCGTCCTGAAAAACCACCGTGCGTGGTACCGACTTGAGTAGGCTCTCCATGTTTCTCTGGAAGACCGCTGCAGCTGACCGAATTCCAAACGGGCATCTGTTGTAGATGAACAGTCCCTTGTGCGTGTTGATGCAGGTGTAGCCCTTCGAAGACTCCTCCAGCTTCTGCGTCATGTAGGCTGAAGTCACGTCGAGCTTGGTGAACATCTTGCCTCCGACCAGCGTTGCAAATAGGTCGTCTGCCTTAGGTAGCGGGTATTGGTCCTATAGCGAGAAACGATTAATAGTTACTTTAGAATCGCTGCAAATCCTGACCGTGCCATCACTTTTGAGTACTGGAACAATCAGGCTGGCCCACTCGCTGAATTCCACTGGGGAGATGATGCCCTCGTGTTGCAGCCTGTCCAGCTCGATTTCCACTCTCTCCCTCATCATGTGAGGTACCGCTCGCGTCTTGAGGTGAATGGGTCATGCCTCTGGGCCCAAGTGGATCCACACCTTCGCTCCGGAAAAGTTTCCTGTGCCTGGCTCAAAAAGGGAAGGAAATTTGTTCAGAACCTTGGGACATGAGGCCTCATCGACATGTGATAGCGCTCGGATGTCATCCCAGTTCCAGCGCATTTTGCCCAGCCAGCTCCTTCCAAGCAATGTGGGGCCATCGCCCGGGACAATCCAGAGTGGCAGTTCATGCACCGTGCCCTCATAGGTGACCTTGACCATGGCGTTGCCCAGGACAGTGATAAGCTCTTCGGTGTACGTTCTCAGTTTCGTCTGGATGGGGCTCAGGGCTGGTCTGAGTGCCTTGTTGCACCACAGTCTCTCAAACATCTTTTTACTCATGATGGATTGGCTAGCGCCAGTGTACAGTTCCATGGCTACGGATAAGCCATTCAATTTTACGTTTACATTATAGGTGGACATTTCGTCGAAAATGTGTGCACCCCGTGTACTTCAGCATCTGCCTCCTCTCTCTGAGGCTCGAAATTGCTTTGATCCACCATGGACTGATCTTCCTCTGCCATGTGGTGGTTAGCAGGTTTTGCAGAGCTTGCAGCTCGTTGGAGGTGCCCCATTGTTCCACAGCTCTTGCAAACATACCCTTTGAAGCGGCATGAATAGGCTGAATGGAAGCCTCCACAACGCCAACGAAGTGTGAATTGCCTTGCATTCATCCTTTGTTGGGGACTCTGAGTCATCTGGGTCAGTTGCAGACTCATGGGTTCGGCCCTGTACATTTCTGCTCGCAAGCGCAGTTGCAGTTAATTTATGAACATTGCAAGCACTTGTGTGCTAAGAGATTTGTTTGGTGTTATCACTGATGGACCTAAACGCCTGTGCTATCGCAATGGCATACTGAGGGTCGGTGTCTCTACAGTCAAACGTTTTCGTAGGATGGTCTCGTGGCCAATGCCCAGTAGAAAAAAGTCTCTGAGCATTTGCTCCAGGTAGCCATCAAACTCACATTGTCCTGCAAGTTGCCTGAGCTCGGCGACGTAGCTCGCCACTTCCTGACCTTCAGATCTCTGGCACGTGTAGAACCGATACCAGCACGCTCTCCCTCAGGTTAAAATGCTCCCGAACCAGTGTACACAGCTGCTCATATCTGTGGATTTCACCGGAGCCAGAAGATTCTTCATGAGACTGGAGGTCGGTGCCCCGCAGACTGTGAGGAGGACCGCTCTCCTTTTTGCATCGCTTCCTTCTCCATCCAGCTCGTTGGCTACAAAGTACTGGTCTTGCCGTTCGACATAGGCTTCCCAGTCCTCACCCTCTGAGAACTTCTCCAGGGTGCCCACAATTTGCTGCATCTTTGCATTGGATCCGTATTCTCGTCGCCAGTTATTGTGTTCCTAACACAGATGAGACTGCACAGAGGGAGGTTAAAGTAACAGTGACCTCAGTCTTTAATAAGACACTCCAGAGTGAGGAACAGGCCTTAGGGGCCGGCTGATATAGAATGCTCCCACGGGATGCTGGGATCCCTTGGGACTTCAGGGGATGAGCTCCCTTGTGGCGGAACATGGGAGTGCATGCTTTACAGATACACAACACAGTTCAAAGTATATTGAGCTATTTTTATGATCTGATTGATGAATTATTCTCCGCACTGCAGTAATATGAAGCACAGACAGATCATTAACTGTTACAATTGATTTTTTTGGAGTGTTCATCACCATAGGCTTTGGCTGAGCACTTTTGTTTTTTTCCACAACAGAACAAACAACTGGCCTGCTGCCAAAATCAAGGAACAAATTGCACTACCCCCATTTCTGCTCTGAATGTCATAAAATATGCATGTTGGCTCAGTGGCAAAGGATATTTCTGTTACAGATTAAATACAAAATGTAGGGGATGATCTAACAGTACGGTAAGGCCAAAGGTTGCTCTCTTCACTTTTATGCTTGCTGATCCAATTGCAAGTGGAGACTGATTGATGTGTCAGCCTTCTTACGTAATGTCTGATGAATTTTGTATTGGGTGGGGGAACAGCTGAGCAGTTGCCTGGCTCGGGATCAACCACCTCTACCTTTGCACAAATGGCACCTCCTACTAACCGATTCAATGTGTGCACTGTGATGATGTCTCACTCACCAGCCCTCCAGCTCTCCAGACAGGGAGCTTATGGCAGCAGCAGACCGAGACTTTTAAAGTCAAAAATCGATATTGCATGAAACTCTTAAGGTAATCATTAAATTTACCTGAGCAGTTCAGAAAAACAGCCCAAATAATAAAACGTGCTCATGCACATAAATATTCAACTGCAATGGAAATTATTACTTTGCCAAAGGAAACGTATAAAATTAATTTAAGAAACACTGAACATGGATTAAGCAGGGGAAGATTTTGTACTGAAAACCCCTTTGAGGACTCGCCATGATATTTCGGCCTGTGAGCACCATTGGAGCAGGCCGGGGAGCGGAAGGAGCAGCGTGGCGGTGTACCACTCCAGGGAGCAGCGCGTGCTGGAGCAGGAGAGCGACGGCAGTGAAGAGAGACATCATCAAGATCCAGGTCGGTGATTGGAGCGTGGGCAGGTACAGCAGGAGCGGCGAGGTCGGGGCGAAGGAGCGGCGAGAGATTGTAGAGGGACGTGATCGGGCACCAGGAGAGGTGTGAGTTCGGGGCCCAGAAGAGGCGAGGGCCCAGGGCAGCACGGGCCCAGCCCACACTGCGATATGTGTGCACACTAGGTCCGTGCAGCAGAGCTGGTCTCCAGTCGTCTTGGTTAATCCTTGCCACTGGACCAAGACCTCGCTCTGTCAAGCCCGTGTGGTGGCTGGTGTGCAACGGCCACCCCACGTTAAAAAAATCCACGCACAGGCATCTTCCACCCTTCAGGATGTAGTTCGGGATCTGGAATTTTAGGTCCATCATTGAAACACCTGTGAACTTTTTGACATGGGAGCAAGCCATCCTCGACTCGAGGGACTGCCTATGATGATGATGATAGACCTAGAAATATGTTTGTGACAGCAAGCATCTCGCCTTCACATTCAGGTACATATTTTGCAAAAACTTACCTTTTTGGCACCAGCCTAGAGTGGTCCCTTTAAGGATAGAAACATAGAAACATAGAAAATAGATGCAGGAGTAGGCCATTCGGCCCTTCGAGCCTGCACCACCATTCAATGAGTTCATGGCTGAACATGCAACTTCAGTACCCCATTCCTGCTTTCTCACCATACCCCTTGATCCCCCTAGTAGTAAGGACAACATCTAACGCCTTTTTGAATATATTTAGTGAATTGGCCTCAACAACTTTCTGTGGTAGAGAATTCCACAGGTTCACCACTCTCTGGGTGAAGAAGTTTCTCCTCATCTCGGTCCTAAATGGCTTACCCCTTATCCTTAGACTGGTTCTGGACTTTCCCAACTTTGGGAACATTCTTCCTGCATCTAACCTGTCTAAACCCGTCAGAATTTTAAACGTTTCTATGAGATCCCCTCTCATTCTTCTGAACTCCAGTGAATACAAGCCCAGTTGATCCAGTCTTTCTTGATATGTCAGTCCCGCCATCCCGGGAATCAGTCTGGTGAACCTTCGCTGCACTCCCTCAATAGCAAGAATGTCCTTCCTCAGGTTAGGAGACCAAAACTGTACACAATACTCCAGGTGTGGCCTCACCAAGGCCCTGTACAACTGTAGCAACACCTCCCTGCCCCTGTACTCAAATCCCCTCGCTATGAAGGCCAACATGCCATTTGCTTTCTTAACCGCCTACTGTACCTGCATGCCAACCTTCAATGACTGATGTACCATGACACCCAGGTCTCATTGCACCTCCCCTTTTCCTAATCTGTCACCATTCAGATAATAGTCTGTCTCTCTGTTTTTACCACCAAAGTGGATAACCTCACATTTATCCGCATTATACTTCATCTGCCATGCATTTGTCCACTCACCTAACCTATCCAAGTCACTCTGCAGCCTCATAGCATTCTCCTCGCAGCTCACACTGCCACCCAACTTCGTGTCATCCACAAATTACGAGATACTACATTTAATCCCCTTGTCTAAATCATTAATGTAGAATGTAAACAGCTGGGGCCCCAGCACAGAACCTTGCGGTACCCCACTAGTCACTGCCTGCCATTCTGAAAAGTACCCATTTACTCCTACTCTTTGCTTCCTGTCTAACAACCAGTTCTCAATCCATGTCAGCACACTATCCCCAATCCCATGTGCTTTAACTTTGCACATTAATCTCTTGTGTGGGGCCTTGTTGAAAGCCTTCTGCAAGTCCAAATATACCACATCAACTGGTTCTCCCTTGTCCACTCCACTGGAAACATCTTAAAAAAATTCCACAAGATTTGTCAAGCATGATTTCCCTTTCACAAATCCATGCTGACTTGGACCTATCATGTCACCTCTTTCCAAATGCGCTGCTATGACATCCTTAATAATTGATTCCATCATTTTACCCACTACTGAGGTCAGGCTGACCGGTCTATAATTCCCTGTTTTCTCTCTCCCTCCTTTTTTAAAAAGTGGGTTACATTGGCTACCCTCCACTCGATAGGAACTGATCCAATGTCTATGGAATGTTGGAAAATGACTGTCAATGCATCCGCTATTTCCAAGGCCACCTCCTTAAGTACTCTGGGATGCAGTCCATCAGGCCCTGGAGATTTATCGGCCTTTAATGCCATCAATTCCCCCAACACAATTTCCTGACTAATAAGGATTTCCCTCAGTTCCTCCTTCTTACTAGACCCTCTGACCTCTTTTATATCCGGAAGGTTGTTTGTGTCCTCCTTAGTGAATACCGAACCAAAGTACTTGTTCAATTGGTCTGCCATTTCTTTGTTCCCCGTTATGCCTTCCCCTGATTCTGACTGCAGGGGACCTATGTTTGTCTTTACTAACCTTTTTCTCTTTACATATCTGCAGAAACTTTTGCGGGCGGTGTCCCTGGCCCTTGAAAAGGGGCTCACGGTGGGCGGGACGTTCCTGCCGGTGGACCCTCTCGAGGCTACCGCGCAGAGGGTCATTCTTTCGAACGTCCCGCCCTTTGTTCCCGCTGAGCTCCTCCTCCCTCACCTACATCAACTGGGGGAGGTAAGGTCGGGGATCAACCCCATACCGCTCGGCCTCAGGGAGACCTGCCTGCATCATGTGTTCTCCTTCCACCGCCAGCTTTTTGTCCGGCTGGCGTGTGAGGAGACAACAGAGGGCACCATTAATGTGGTGCGTGAGGGGACTGCCTACCGCGTCTTCTGGACGTCGGACGGCGTGCGGTGCCATGCCTGTAGGGAGGTGGGGCACGTTTGTAAGAACTGCCCCGCCTCCAAGGCCGCCAACCCACCAAAGGCGGCCAAGGCTGGCGCCGCCGCCACCCCTCCCCCGAGTAGCGTCCGCGTACCGGGAGCTGTGGGTGTGTGGGCATCGTCGGAGGCCTTTGTTTTCACAGCCTCCAGCGGGGGGGAGGGAGAGCGTCTGGGTGGAAGGAAGGCGCGGAGGAAGAACAAACACTTTGAGGCGGGTCCCCTCAGTGCACCGGACAGCCCAATCACCGCGCTCAGCCCAACCCTGTCACCAGCGAGCGCGGTGTGCCCTAAGTCCGTGCCCGAGCCCTTGACCAATACCGCAGAGGGGCTCGGGCGCGGGCAAGAAAAGCAAAAGGGGTGAGTGGAGCAGGAGGCCTCGGCAGACATGGAGGTCTCCCTGCCTCCGTGCACCCCCAGGAAAAAAAGGAGGCGCCGCTCCAATGAGGTGGAGGGGGAACAACATCCCTCCGCGGAGGAGTCGGTGCCCGCCCCGTGTCCTGCGTTCCCCACCAGCGCCCCCAAGCTGCGCCGTAGGCGAGAGGAGTCTGTCCCCGGGGAGGGTGAGACAGTCGAGGCTGCCCAGCCTCTGCCTCCCGGGGATGGCGAGGAAGATCTGCCTGTCGTGGGGGGCGTGGGGCCGGCGGAGGAATGCGTTGCCGCCGGGTCGAGCGTCCCGGGGACTGAGGTGGGCGGGGCCGAAAAGGCCGAACCTGAGCCAGCCCAGCCATTATCCAACTTCCCCTGGGACTTGCTCGATCTGGCAGAAACTGAACATTTTATTGATTTTAATGAATCTGCACACGCTGGGCCGGCGGGTGGTGGCGGGGAGGGGGAAGAACAACAACCTTCGCCCCCTACTTTGGAGCTGGGGGACTTGGAGGACCTGGAGAATTTCTTAAACCAGGTCTCTCCGTGTTCCCCGGTCCCTGGGGCGGAGGAGGAACCCCTTCCGCTGTCGCTTCCCGACCCAGCACCACAAATAAAAGAGCCCAGTGGGGACTCCTTTGCCGACGATCCTGGGAGTGGGATCGGGGCCGAGCCAGGGTCGGATGGAGCGGCCGGGCCGTTTGCCGTACCTCGTGCGGTCGACGGGCCGGCTGCTGGCAGCGACCTCCCGGAGGGGGACGGGGACTCGGTGGAGGACGCGGCAGAAGATCTCGAGTCCATTGCCAGTGAGGCGGTGGGTCTCCTCGCGCCCGCCGCTGAGTCCCCACTCATTCCTGTAAAGGAGCTCCGGGACTTTTTGGTCCAGAGCCAGGGTAGCCGCAACCGAACCCATCTGGCCCGGGAAAGATGGTCCGAGCCGGCGCTGCTCATCACGTCCGTCCGTGTCGCCGCTAAAACCATGGCCACGGGCGGGCCCTTATCAAAGACGCAAGGCCTTGAGCTGCGCCGGCTCAAAAGGTTCCTCGCTGGGCTGCTGAGGGAGTGGAGGTCAACAAACGACTCCGCTCCCTCCCCCACAATAGGTTAAGGTAGAGGTTGCACTATGCTTTTGTCATGAAGATAACCATAGCCAGCCTCAACATCAATGGCGGCAGAGGGGCACGCCGTAGATTTAACAATTTTTCGCTCCTGCGGGAGGGGAAATATGCGGTGTGCTTCCTGCAAGAAACCCACACCGTTCCGGGAGACGAAGCCACGTGGCTCCTGGAATGGCAAGGAGAGGTCCGCATGAGCCACCTCACCGCCACTTCTTGTGGGGTGGCCATCTTGCTGGCCCCGCATTTTCAGCCGGAGATCTTGGGGGTCGAGGAGCCCGTGCCAGGCCGCTTGCTGCATGTCACGGTTCGCCTGGGGGACGTGCCGCTCCATCTCGTGAACGTGTACGCCCCTCAGCCCGGCCCGCAGCAAACGCGCTTCTTTGAAGAAGTGTCCGCTCTTCTTGGCTCCGTCGACGTAGGCGACTGCATTGTCCATTTTAACTGCACCCTCGAGGCGAGGGACCGCTCCGGTGCCCGGCAGAGCATGACGGCGATGGAGAAGTTGAGGGACCTGGTCGGGTCCTTCGACTTGGTGGACGTCTGGCGAAATCTCCACCCCGACTCCAGCGCCTTTACTTGGGTGAGGCCTGGAGTTGGATGGTCTAGAGTCGACCGCCTTTACGTGTCTCGGGCGTACGTTTCCTGCGTCCCGGCGGCCTCCATGCGGCCGGTGCCGTGTTCGGACCACCACCTGGTGTGGGCGGAGCTCGCTTCGCTCCGCGCGAGGACGGGGTCCGCGTACTGACACTTTAACAACCGGCTGCTGGAGGACGTGCGGTTCCAGGACTCGTTCCGTCGATTCTGGTCCGACTGGAGAAGGAAGCAGGGGGGCTTCCCCTCCTTGAGGCTATGGTGGGACGTGGGCAAGGCTCACGTCCGTGTCTTCTGTCAAGAGACGAGGGGGTCGACCAAGAGGCGGGCGGCCAGAGTCGGGCGCCTAGAAAAAGAGGTGCTCGACCTGGAGTCCCGTCTCTGTCAAGTTGTCGAGGACCCGGCCCTGCGGACGGTATACGAAGCGAAGAGGGCCGCGCTGAAGGACCTGCAGTTCGTCGGGTCCCGAGGCGCGTTCGTGAGGTCGCGGATCCGGTTCCTGCGGGATCTGGACCGCGGCTCCCCCTTCTTCTACTCGCTGGAAAAAAGACAGAGTGTCCATAAGCAGCTCTTGACGCTGCTGGCCGACGACGGCTCTCTCATCTCGGATCCGGAGGGCGTCAGCAACAGGGCCCGAGAATATTACGGGGCTCTGTTCTCTCCGGATCCGTCCAGCGAGGAAGCGCGTAGAGTTTTGTGGGAGGACCTGCCGAAGGTCGGCCCGGAGGGCGCCGAAAATCTGGAAGCTCCGCTAAGCCTGGCGGAGCTGACCGGTGCCCTCGACCGGCTCTCGAGGGGAAAAACCCCGGGGCTGGACGGGCTGACCGTGGAGTTCCACAGGGCGTTCTGGGACGTCCTGGGGGGCGACTACGCGTGGGTCCTGGGGGAAAGTCTGGCGACCGGGGAGATGCCCCTCTCTTGGCGCAGGGCAGTCATCGTCCTGCTGCCTAAGAAGGGCGATCTCCGCCTCCTTAAGAACTGGCGCCCGGTCTCCCTCCTCAGCACGGACTACAAAACCTTCACCAGGGCGATGTCTGCCTGCCTTGGTGCCGTGCTGGACCACATGATCCACCCCGACCAGTCCTACACGGTCCCGGGCCGGACAATCCACGATAACATCCATCTGGTCCGGGACCTCATCCATCATTCCCAGGAGGCTGGTCTGTCGGTCGCCTTCCTATCTCTCGACCAAGAGAAGGCGTTCGACAGGGTGGATCATGACTACCTGTTCGGGACTCTGCGCGCTTTCGGGTTCGGGACGCATTTCATCGCCCGGACCCGACTTTTGTACGCCGCCGCGGAGTGTCTGATTAAGGTTAACGGGTCCTTGACGGCGCCCCTTCGCTTTAGGAGAGGGGTGCGCCAGGGATGCCCCATGTCCGGCCAGTTATATGCCATCTGCGTGGAGCCTTTCCTGCGCCTCCTGCGGACGAGGTTGACGGGACTGGCTCTGCAAGGGCCGGGCGTGGAGGTCGTCCTCTTGGCTTACGCCGATGACGTGCTCCTCACGGTAGAGGATCCCGTTGACCTGCGGAGGATGCGTGAGTGCCAGGAGATTTACTCGGCCGCGTCCTCCGCCAGGATCAACTGGGAGAAATGTCCCGGGCTCCTGGTGGGTCAGTGGCGGGTGAACTCCCTGCCGGAGGAGCTCAGGCCTTTTGCCTGGAGCACGACCCATCTCCTCTATCTGGGAGTCTACCTTAGCCCTGACGAGGAAGCCTGGCCGGCGAACTGGCAGGAGCTGGAGGCCAAGGTCGCCGCTCGCCTAGGGCGCTGGACAGGACTACTCCGAGTGCTGTCCTACAGGGGTCGAGCGCTAGTCATGAACCAGCTGGTGGCCGCTATGCTGTGGTACCGGCTGGTCACTTTGACCCCTCCCCCTGCGTTTGTCGCCAAGATACAGAAGAAGCTGGTGGACTTCTTCTGGAACAACAGGAAGCACTGGGTCTCTGCCGCGGTCTTGAGTCTCCCGCTTGAGGAGGGCGGTCAGTCGTTGGTGTGCGTCAGCGCCCAGCTCGCGACTTTCCGTCTTCAGACCCTGCAGAGATACCTTTACGTCGAGCCCCCTCCTAGGTGGCGTGCTCTGGCGAAATATTTTTTCCGCCAGCAGCACGGCCTCAACTACGACACGCAGCTCCTGTTTGTGAACTTGGGGGGTGTCAGGACCGCCCTCCGGGAGCTGCCTGTCTTTTACAAGGAACTCACCAGGGTCTGGAACAAAGTCTCCACCAAGCGCAGCTCTCCACCGGCTGGAGTGGCGGCCGTCCTGCAGGAGCCGCTGCTCGGGAATCCGTACCTCCACGACAGAGGTTTTATGTGGCGGTCGGAAGAGAGGGCTGTGGCTGGTGAGGTGACCAGGGTCAGGGACCTGCTCGATGGCGGAGGAGCGGGCTGGATGGCGCCAGACACGCTGGCGCGGCGCCTAAATTCGGTCGACGTCCGCCGCTCGGCCGATGCCATCGAGTCGCTAAAAACAGCTCTGGGCCCTGACTCCGTTAGGTGTGTCGAGGAGGCTCAAGCACGTGGGGAGATCCCGTCCGAACTGACCCCCGTCCGGACGGAATTCCTCATCGGCGCCAAACCCCGGAACCTCCCTCGGGGGCCGGCGCCTCACAACTTGAGCCGCCTCGGGGAAATCCCCTCCGTGCCTTTCAGTTCTGCGCGGAGAGGTATCCTGTACAGGCTGCTCCTGCACACTCTCAACTTTGCCATCCTCGCCGGCCGTCCGGACACGCCATGGCGTACCATCTTGCTGTCCGGAGGAGGCGAGGGTCCCCGATGGAGTGCAATCTACGCAGGAGTCCTCCCACTATTTATCGGGGACTTGGCCTGGAGGGTGGTGCACGGAGCAGTCCCGTGCAATAAATTTTTAAGCCGGTTCACGGACTCCCAGGCCACCTGCAATTTCTGCGGTCTGGAAGAGTCCGTGTTCCACGTTTTTATTGAATGCACGAGGTTGCAGCCCCTGTTTTATTATTTAAAGGGGCTGCTCCTGAAATTCTGGCTGCACTTCAGTCCCACACTCCTGATCTTTGGGCACCCTGTGCGGAGGGGAGCGGGTAGGTTCGAGGGCCTCCTCGTAGGACTGCTCCTGGGCACGGCCAAGGGTGCCATCAGCCGGTCCAGGCAGCGGGCGGTCGAGGGGGTCGTTCAGCCTGACTGCCTGCCTCTCTTCCGCGCGTACATCCGCGCCAGGGTGTCCTTAGAGATGGAGCACGCGGTGTCCACCGGTACGCTCGCGGCCTTCCGCGAGAGGTGGGCGCCAGAGGGACTGGAGTGCATCATCACCCCCGGCAACCAAATTTTAACTTGATTTTACATGTTTTAAAGTCTAATTTGTTTTACTTGCTGGGTTTTTAGTGTCCCCCTCGCCTTTTATAGGGGGCATTTGTAAAATATATAATTTTAATGCCCCCAAAATTAAAAAAAAACACAAAAAAAACCCCAAAAAACAAAAAATATGAAAAAAGAGAGCAGTTAAAAGTGTCTGGAGTGTCCCCCAGATCAGGGGGGCACTAAATCTAATGTTTATTTTGTTCCCCCCCAAAAGAGTTGTAGAGCTGTTGCTCCTGATCTTTGGGCACTACCTGTGCAGAGGGGAGCGGGCAGGTCGGAAGGCCTCCTCGTAGGACTGCTCCTGGGCACGGCCAAGTGGGTCATCGACCGGTCCAGGCAGCGGGCGGTCGAGGGGGTCGTTCAGTCCGACTGCCTGCCTCTCTTCCGCAGTTACATCCGAGCCAGGGTGTCCTTGGAGATGGAACACACGGTGTCCACTGGTACGCTCGTGGCCTTCCGCCAGAGGTGGGCGCCTGAGGGACTGGAGTGCATCATCAGCCCCGGCAACCAAATTTTAATTTGAACCACGTAATGTCTAAAGTTTAATTTGTTTAAGTTTGTCGGTTTTAGTGCCCCCCCCCCCTTTAATCGGGGGACACTTGATTTAATTTATGTTTTACAGGTGCAATAAAATAGTTGTAGAGCTGTTGCATTGTGAGTAGCTTAGTCAGTCGTGTGATGTTCACAAGACTCAATAAACCCCCCATCAATTGTGTCTAGGTCATCCATGATGAGGTATGCAGTTGTGAGCCTAGTGGATGAACTCTTAATGTGTAAATTGATTGTTAAACCTTTGTTAATAAACCAACTAGTTCTTAATAGCAATATGTTGCGATGAAGTCTTAAGCAAAGAACCCATGAAGCAAATACATTACAGGTCAGGAATGTATTGAGTGGAGTCACTCAGGAGTCAATATTTGGACCCCTGTTCTTTCTAATGTGCATAAATAACTTGCATACCAAGACGAATCAGAAGGCTGACAAATTTGCCCTTGACCTTAAAATAGGGAGAGAAACAGAGACACAGGATGCAGCTAATAATTGCCAAAAGGGATTTAGATTGGCAATCGAGCAGGCAAACAAAAGATGAAATTTAATACGGATATATATAAAGTACTGTCCATGGCTTGAAAAAATTTGCGTTATATGTATATAATGAATGGAACTGAGTAATGGGAGACATATCACTTTCAGAGTTCAGAACATGTGAAGCAATTAAAGAAGCCGATTTAATTGTATGATATATGGCCTGAACAGTCAAATATGAAGCTAAGGAAGTCACACTCAGGCTTGACAATGCAGTGATGAGACCAGGAGAGCACGGTGTTAAGCTTTGACCACCGTGCATTGGAAAGGGTGCAGAGAAGGATAACAGGAGTGATCTCAAGGGTCGAGGAATGAGCTGTGAGTAAATATGAGAAAAGCTGGAGCTTCTGAGTCTGGAACGAAGGTAGTTAAGCAGGGAACCAGTCATAGTATGCAAATCATTAAATGGAACCCATTACATGAAAGTAAGCCAATAAAACAGGACCGCAAGGCACACGTAGTACTTCGCAAACAGCAACCTTGTTGACGTACAGCAAGATATTGGAATAATTTGGAAGGCAGGATGGGAGGGACAAGTGCTTTTGGCTAGCTGAGAATATGGTTGGATAGTGTAATGGGAGATTTAAGCTGCTAAAATGATGATCTTTAATATCCAAATGACCTTCTCTCAACTGAAACTTTTCTTCTGCTCTTTTTCGCCATTAGGAGCAACTTTAGATTTTTCCCATAAAAAGAAAAAAAAAAAATCAGATGGCAAGTCAAACTCCACTGCTTGCATGGACTGTCTATTAGTGAGTGAGAGAGAAGAGTGAGGGGAAAATGGTATTCTGGATTTTATACATAGGGACACCTAAACATAAAAGCAAAGACACGATAATGAATTTGTACAAGACTTTGATGAAGCCACAGTTGGAGAATTGTTTGCATTTCTGGGCATTTATCTGCAACAACACAGATATTGCCTAAGTTATATATAGATATATTGTTGAAATGTCTGCATGACTATATAATCAATTAATTTTGAGAATAACATGCTAATATTTTATGTTGCAATGTTTTATCTATAATACTTAATTATAGGCTAATTCACTTCTATTGAGAACAGCTAGTTTCCAATAAGGTACAATTACCTTGTGACTTTAATGAACATTTTGATAAACTTCAATAAGTAAACAAATCTGTCTAATAGAGCTCGTCTATTAACTTTATGGCTTTACGGCTAAGCAAACAAAATTGGGGCTATCACCAACAGCAACATTTGAGGTGAATTGCGCATTATACACATGATGTAACTAAATATGTTACAGTCTCACTTGGCACCATCCCTAAGAATGATGACCATGGTCGCACTTGTATCGATTTGCATTTTAATCTTCTACTCTACGTAGTCATACTCACTTCAATCCAATCACTTGTCGGTGCCTGGGGTTAGTGTTAATGTGTTGGTATTTCAGATGGTTATTGGCCTGTCTTTACAAAATGCCGACCTTCTTACAAGTTTTAAGTCATCAAATAACAGGTGAATACCCTGCTTTAACATATGTTCTGGTTATTGCTCTCCTTGCACCACAACATGCAACCAGCAAGAATCCTTTGAGTGGATTGGGAGAAATTGTATCTAACCTTCATTTCATGGACGATTAAACTAGGTGTTCCATTCATGTGGATTTCTGGCAGGTTTTCAATCATCAGAGCAGTTTTTAATGCATTATTGTACATCAGGTCCACTTCCAACAATCTCTTCTTCTGAATGGCTGCAGCTCTCAATTCACAAATAAATCTATTATGAGGAACATAATGCAGAAAAGCTCCAGGTTTAAGGTTTATGGATAACAGATTCTGCACCACGGCGTCTACTGGAACAATTACATCCCCCATCAATCCTGTTGGGGAAACTTAATGTGTTACATGATAATTAGAGGTTTAGCCATTAACTAGGTTATCAACACATTTCAGTTTACTGCATGCTTTCTCACTCAGTTTCTCCACAGTTAGAAAATGCTTCACCAATCCATAGATACACACTGCAATAATTGCACATCAAGACAAGTTGTTCATTTTTGCTCAATTTCTCATTGCAATAACTTCACCACATAATGGCCCAGAATTTGCGGTCAATGAGGGTGAAGCGATGGCATTTGCTGCTGACCTTGAAAAAGATCTAGTGAATTTCAGCTCTCCCAACGTTAATTTGAATCTGGCACCAAATCAAGCAAATATCCAGCATCCAGCAATAGTTTCGTACTGCAGTTGTACAGGGCCTTGGTGAGGCCTCACCTGGAATATATTGTGTTCAGTTTTGGTCTCCTAATCTGAGGAAGGACGTTCTTGCTATTGAGGGAGTGCAGCGAAGGTTCACCAGACTGATTCCTGGGATGGCAGGATGACATATGAGGAGCGACTGCATCGACTAGGCTTATATTCACTGGAGTTTAGAAGGATGAGAGGGGATCTCATAGAAACATATAAAATTCTGACAGGGTTGGACAGGTTAGATGCAGGAAGAATGTTCCCGATGTTGGGGAAGTCCAGAACCAGGGGACATAGTCTAAGGATAAGGGGTAAGCCATTTAGGACCGAGATGAGGAGAAACGTCTTCACTCAGAGAGTTGCTAACCTGTAGAATTCTCTACCTCAGAGAGTTGTTGATGCCAGTTCGTTAGATATATTCAAGAGGGAGTTAGATATGGCCCTTACGGCTAAAGGGAACAAGGGGTATGAAGAGAAAGCAGGAAAGGGGTACTGAGGTGAATGATCAGCCATGATCTTATTGAATGGTGGTGCAGGCTCAAAGGGCCGAATGGCCTACTCCTGCACCTATTTTCTATGTTACTATGTTTCTATGTCATCAAGCAGGTTGAGGAGCAAATCACATTGAAGAATTCGCATAGACAGCAAACCAGGACGTAAAATGCATTGATTATAATTTACTTTTTAAATACATTTTACAGAGAGCAAAATAAAGATTGGGACATAAACATAGAATTAAGATAGAAGCTTAAAAGAAATTATATTAAAACCATGTAATTTTTATCATATTAATGGAAACAATTAACATTCCACAAATATAAAATATGTTTTTACAGGACCAGAACACTTGTTCAGCAGTCAATATGCCATTAAAATCATAGTTACAGCTCTTTCATCAAGGCTTAACTATTAAGGGCTTTTAAAAACCCCCAGAGATATTCCAATGTAGTAGGGGAAGTTTTTATCTGGAACTACATTTCACCATTGAATTGATTGCCAGCTCTGGGGAGTTCCACAGTGCAACCTGTGGAGAAGCATGGAATCATTGACAGCAACTTCTGGATTTCCGCATTTATATCATCATCATCATTATAGGTAGCCCCTCGGAATTGAGGAAGACTTGTTTCCACTCTTAGCATGAGTTATTTGGTGGCTGTACAGTCCAATATGAGAACCACAGACTCTGTCACAGATGGGGCAGACAGTGGTTGAAGGAAAGGTTGGGTGGGACAGGTTTGCCGCACGCTCCTTCTGCTGCCTGCGCTTGATTTCTGCATGCTCTCGGCGACGAGGCTCTCGGCGACGAGACTCTAGGTGATCAGTGCCCTCCCGGATGCGCTTCCTCCACTTAGGGCAGTCTTTGGCCAGGGACTCCCAGATGTCGGTGGGGATGTCGCACTTTATCAGGGAGGTTTAGATGATGTCCTTGTAACGTTTCCTCTGCCCACCTTTGGCTCGTTTGCCGTGGACGAGTTCCGAGTAGAGCGCTTGCTTTGGGAGTCTCGTGTCAGGCATGTGGACTATGTGGCCTGCCCAGCGGAGCTGATCGAGTGTGGTCAGTGCTTCGATGCTGGGGATGTTGGCCTGGACGAGGACGCTAATGTTGGTGCGTCTGTCCTCCCAGGGGATTTGTAGGATCTTGCAGAGACATCGTTGGTGGTATTTCTCCAGCGATTTGAGGTGTCTACTGTACATGGTCCAGGTCTCTGAGCCATACAGGAGGGCGGGTATTACTACGGCTCTGTAGACCATGAGCTTGGTGACAGTTTTGAGGGCCTGGTCTTCAAACACTCTTTTCCTCAGGTGGCCGAAGTTTGCACTGGCGCACTGGAGGCGATGTTGAATCTCGTCGTCAATGCTTGCTCTTGCTGATAGAAGGCTCCTGAGATAAGAGAAATGGTCCACCTTGTCCAAGATGGGCTTGTATTCACTGGAGTGCAGAAGAATGAGAGGGGATCTCATAGAAACGTTTAAAATTCTGATGGGTTTAGACAGGTTAGATGCAGGAAGAATGTTCCCAATGTTGGAGAAGTCCAGAACCAGGGGTCACAGTCTAAGGATAAGGGGTAAGCCATTTAGGACCGAGATGAGGAGAAAATTCTTCACCCAGAAAGTGGTGAACCGATGGAATTCTCTACCACAGAAAGTTGTTGAGGCCAATTCACTAAATATATTCAAAAAGGAGTTAGATATAGTCCTTACTACTAGGGGGATCAAGGGGTATGGCGAGAAAGCAGGAATGGGGTACTGAAGTTGCATGTTTAGCCATGAACTCATTGAATGGCGGTGCAGGCTCGAAGGGCCGAATGGCCTACTCCTGCACCTATTTTTTATGTTTCTATGTTTCTATGTTTCTATGTTTGTCCAGGGCTGCGCCGCGGATCTTGAGGTCTGGTGGGCAGTGCTGTGCGGCGAGGACAGGCTGATGGAGCACCTTTGTCTTACTGATGTTTAGCTTAAGGCCCATGCTTTCGTACGCCTCAGTAAATACGTCGACTATGCCCTATATGTTTATATACGCATGCGCTGACTCCAGAAATTGCTGTCAGTTTCAGAAGAGTAATGCTGGCAAGTGCTGACAGTTTCTCCATCATTACCACTGCAAAATCAGAGTCATTGTATTACAAACTTGTATGTGTGTTCTTAGCACTTAAGGTGACAAGGTTTGTCTCTCAATTTTAATCTATCTTGATATTGCACTGGTTTAAGAGTCATCAGCTTGCAGTCAGCACTTGATAAGGTCATGGCATAATTAAGGGTTCGGAAATCCCAGTCGATTTATGTTCCAGTTCCCTGGCCTGCAGGAGTTTAATTTCCTTGTAAACACCATTTTTAATAAGCAGCCTTGGTGAAAGATAATTGATCTTAGGCTGGTCATGTATTTTCATCACGTTCTTTACCAAAATTGCGTATAGCTCTCTCATTCAGCATTGAGCATCTAAATGTTTCTGATTATTGTCGATTTTCAACCAGCTCTTTTCACAATATTTAGAAATACATACAGATACAAAAATTCTTCATCACCATTGTTATATTTTGGCTTCAACTAAAACAGCATCAAAAATACTTCAAATCAACATGGTAAGCTTCAGGAAAAAGAAACAAAAGCTAGTGCAGTATATTAAACACAAAAGCAGAAAACCTCATTTTGCGGAGAATTACCAAAAAAGTGAACCTAAGCAGACCTCAAATAAACTCAGGTAATTTGACTCCAATCAATCCACTGCACATTCACAGCTGCTATTTTAGAGAGCTATAACCTAAAAGGGCCACTTTCTACTTAGTTATTTAGTTACATCAATGAAAGCTATTTTCAACGAGAAAGGCACTAATGGGGAATATGAGATGACATTCTCCACCTGAGTCAGTCTCTGTCACACAGCACCATACCTGAATCTATGAATATAACATGATTGTACTTAACTCATGTTGTTTAATTAAACAATCATTTGTAATATTTTACTTATTACCCTAACTTTACTGCTCTCTGCAATGACTATTTCAAAAAGAAAATGATCATTGTTATGTATGCAACACCTTGTAACCAGCATTCTACCGCCACCAGAGGGTGCATCTGTTGGAGTCCCAAGGGATCCCAGCATCCCTTGGGAGCACTGTATATAAGCAGGTCTCCCATGCTGTGCCAGCACTCTGAGTCAGAATAAAGAAAATATGGTCACACTTACTCAGGTCTACAGTACTCAGTCACGTTGCTTTATTTGAGACATAACAACTGGCGACGTGTAATAGATAACGAACCATCACACGAAAATGCAGAGAACTGTTGGTATCCTGGATAACTTCTCAGAAGGTGACAATTGGGAAGCCTTCGTGGAGCGACTTGACCAATACTTCGTGGCCATTGAGCTGGAAGGGAATGCGAACGCTGCCAAACGAAGGGCGATCCTTCTCACCGTCTGCGGGGCAACAACCTCTGGCCTCATGAAGAATCTTCTTGCTCCTGTGAAACCAACAACCAAATCATATGAAGAACTGTGTATGCTGGTCTGGGAGCATCTAAATCTGAAGGAGAGCGTTCTGAGGGCAAGGTATCGATTTTATACATGTCAACGGTCTGAAGGCCATAAAGTGGCGAGCTACGTCGCCGAAGTAAGGCACCTTGCAGGACATTGCGACTTCGGTGGATTACTGGAGCAAATGCTAAGAGACTTTTTTGAGCTTGGCATTGGCCATGAGGTTATACTTCGCAAACTATTGACTGTTGAAACACCGAACCTGAGCAAAGTAATGATTAACAGTTTTTCGCTGCAGGACCCTACCCGCTACCCAAGGCAGACGACCTATTTGTGGCGCTGGCAGGAGGGAAGACGTTCACCAAGTTGGACCTGACCTCGGCCTACATGACGCAGGATCTGGCGGAATCTTCGAAAGGCCTCACCTGCATCGACACGCGCAAATGTTTGTTCATCTACGACAGATGCCCGTTTGGGATTCGATCGGCCGCGGATATTTTTCAAAGGAACATGGAGAATCTGCTAAAGTCAGTTCCGCGCACCGTGACTTTCCGGGACGACATAGTGATCACAGGTTGGGACATCATTGAACACTTGAAGAACCTGGAAGAGGTTCTAAGTCGGCTAGATCGTGTGGGACTCAGGTCGAAATGCTCGAAGTGTGTTTTCCTGCTGCCAGAGGTCGAGTTTTTAGGGAGAAGAATCGCGGCAGACGGCATCAAACCCATCAATGCCAAGACTGAGCCATCATGAACGCGCCGAGACCACAGAACGTGACGGAGCTGCGGTAGTTCCTAGGACTCCTCAATTATTTTGGTAATTTCCTGCCCGGGTTAAGCACCTTGCTAGAACCCCTACATGTGTTGCTATGGAAGGGAGATGACTGGGTATGGGGGAAATCACAAGAGACTGCTTTTGAGAAAGCCAGAAATCTGTTATGTTCCAACAAACTGCTTGTTCTTGTATGACCCATGTAAATGTTTAGTGCTAGCTTGCGATGCATCTTCGTACGGAGTCGGGTGTGTGTTACAACAAGCTAACGAATCGGGAACATTGCAACCGGTCGCTTATGCGTCCAGGAGTTTGTCCAAGGCTGAAACGGCCTACAGCATGATTGAAAAAGAAGCTCTGGCATGCGTTTACGGGGTGAAAAAAATGCACCAGTATCTGTTTGGGCTTAAGTTCGAGTTAGAAACTGACCATAAGCTACTCATATCGCTATTCTCAGAGCTCAGAGAGCAAAGGCATTAATACCAATGGCTCTGCTCACATTCAAAGATGGACGCTCACGCTGTCTACATATAACTATGTAATTCGCTACAGGCCAGGCACAGAGAACTGCGCTGATGCTCTCAGTCGGCTACCATTGCCCACCACCGGGGTGGAAATGGCACAGCCTGCAGACTTGCTCTTGGTGATGGATGCATTTGAAAACGAAAAGTCACCCGTTATGGCCCGCCAGATCAGGACCTGGACCAGCCAGGATCCTTTACTGTCCCTTGTAAGAAACTGTGTTCTCCATGGGAGCTGGTCCAGCGTCCCAGCGGAGATGCATGAAGAGATCAAGCTGTTCCAGCAGCGCAAAGATGAAATGTCCATACAGGCGGATTGTCTTTTGTGGAGTAATCGCATAGTTTTGGCCAAGAAAGGCAGGGAAACGTTCATACGCGACCTACACAGTATCCACCCAGGCACAGAATGATGAAAGCTATCGCCAGATCCCATGTGTGGTGGCCCAGTATCGACTCAGATTTGGAGTCTTGTGTGCGCCAATGCAACACTTGCTCTCGACTGAGCAATGTACCCAGGGAGGCACCGCTAAGTTTGTGGTCATGGCCCTCCAAACCGTGGTCTAGGATCCACGTTAACTTCGCTGGCCCGTTTCTGGTCAAAATGTTTTTGATTGTTGTGGATGCTTATTCAAAATGGATTGAGTGTGTAATAATGTCTGTAAGCACGTCCACTGCCACCATCGAATGCCTATGGGCCATGTTTGCCACGCATGGCCTGCCTGATGTCCTTGTCAGTGGCAATGGGCCGTGCTTCACTATTGCTGAATTCAAGGAATTCATGACCCGCAATGGGATCAAGCACGTCACATCTGCCCCGTTCAAGCCCGCATCTAATGGCCAGGCAGAATGGGCAGTCCAAACCATCAAGCAAAGCTTGAAATGCATGTCGGGAGGCTCCCTGCAGACCCGCCTATCCCGAGTCCTGCTCAGCTACCGCACAAGACCCCACTCGCTCACCGGGGTTCCCCCTGCTGAACTGCTCATGAAAAGGGCACTCAAAACAAGGCTTTATCTAGTCCACCCTGATCTCCATGATCATGTCGAGGGCAGGCGGCATCAACAAAGCATGTACCATGATCGCGCAAATTTGTCACGCTATCACGAAGTCAATGACCCTGTATTTGTACTCAACTATGGACATTGTCCCAAATGGCTGGCACTGTCATAGCCAAAGAAGGGAGTAGGGTGTTTGAGGTCAAACTTGCAAATGGACTAACTTGCAGAAAGCATTTGGACCAAACCAAACTGCGATTCACAGACAGCCACGAGCAACCTGAAGAGGACACCACCAACTTCGACCCTCCGACACACACACAAGTGGCAACTGACATCATGGTTGACCACGAAGCTGAACCCATCATCCCCAGCAGCCCAGCAAAACCAGCCGCGCAGCAGCCCAGCGAAGGCCCAACCAACTCACTTGCACCTGTGTTTGTACCGAGACGATCGACTAGGGAACGGAAAACCCCAGGTCGTCTCACCCTGTAAATAAATGTACTATTGACTTTGGCGGGGAGTGATGTAATGTATGCAACACCTTGTAACCAGCATTCTACGCCCACCAGAGGGCACATCTGTTGGAGTCCCAAGGGATCCCAGCATCCCTTGGGAGCACTGTATATAAGCAGGCCTCCCATGCTGTGCCAGCACTCTGGAGTCAGAATAAAGAGACTAAGGTCACACTTACTCAAGTCTACAGTACTCAGTCACATTGCTTTATTTGAGACATGACAATCATTACTAATGAATATAATGATATTTATGATTTTATTTGGTGTGAGAAATAGTCAAGTTTAAGACTATCTCTGGTCACTTTAATAATCAGAATCGACTGTAAACCAATATGTTGGATATATTGTACTCAATCAGAGTTTAAGATGGAAATAACACATTAGTTATACAGCAAGAACATACGACCCGAACAGATAGTTGATACCGATCTGATCAGACAAATGGCTGACACATGTGAACAGTTCTCTGGGTCTCTTTCTCTTTCTTTTCTCTTTGTCTAGAGCTTTCTTCGGTAAAGCATGGGATCACACAAAGAGTGTACAACTAGCTCAACTTCTGTTTCACTCTCCCCTCACATCGTTTGTGAGTACAGAATCTCTAAGTGTTACCTTAATTCCCTTTTTAGGGGTGGGCCTGACCTGGGATATTGACATGACCTTTTGACCTATAGACGTTTCCCTAAAAACTTAATATCCAATAAGACTTTGAGTCCTTTATCTTGATTCTCGAAACAAAGCCCACCCTAAAGATGTCCCCTGATTTTCTTGGCCACACTTGTTTATACTTCTCAGAGTTCGTTCTTTGAGATTTGTTTAATCTTTCTTGTTCCTCTTCTCCCCTTTGATCCCATGAAGTCAAACCAGAAAACCACTCGCCCCAAAGTCGTTAGCTCCTTTACGACATAGCAACATATTTTCTCAACTTCCATCCATTCTAAATCTTTCTACAACAAATTGTCTTAAAGATGTATAAACAAAGCTGAAGTCTTAACTTGAAAATAACAGATAATAGTTGTCATGGTGCAGAATGCTATAACATCTCAGTAGGGTACCAAAACATTAGTATTTCTAAGCATCTAATACTAGTCTAAGGGCTCACTTAAACTCCAGTTCAAGACAAGGATTTAGCTACAGTATTTTTTGTGTCAATGATATACATTTTGAACCCCTAATTTCTAACATTGGGAAACAATTCATCTTACAATGAAAAATTCAAGACCTATGCATTTCATAGTCTCGGGAGTCGTCAGAATTTGGACTTGGGGCTAAAATTTCCTAACAACCCACCAAAAGACTGCTAAGATTATCACAGATGAAAACTTCCTCCAAAAAAGAAAAAGATCCACCCAGCGAACAAAATGGGTGTCGCACCCCGATTCTCGGCGAAAAAGTGGAATTTAGGGTAGATTGGGCGGTTCTTAAAGATAATTTAAAAATTCACTAAAAATTTACCCCGAGGCTGCGGGTTGGGCCTAGGAGGAGAAAAACACTAAAAATATTTTTTTAAAAAAGAACATAAAAAATCATAAAAACATTCTCAGGACCCTGTTAACTTAAATCACTACAACAGAATTTTAAAATAATGAGTAATTAAACAATTACTTACCCTTTTCTTGTAGGGCTACTCACCTACCGCCCAGCCCCGTTGATTCTCGTGGGCGTTTTTAAAATATTTATCTACGGGTCACCGCTGAGCCAAATATCGCGCCAGAGCGAACTGTGGACAGTGCACGCCGGTGTTCCGCTCCCCAGCGGTACCGCGAAACCGCCGGCGTAAATCGGCTGGGCAATATCTCGCCGACCTGGTTCTCGCCCAAAATGGCCAATGCCGTCCAGAAACCAGGCGGTGAACCAATGCAATTTCTAGCCCGTGTTCTCTAATTATAATAACTTTACGATGCGTGAAATATTAATTTTCATATTCTCTTTTCTTTCTTTCTTATTATACTGATATTATAGCGGATGTAATGGATCCTGTTGACAACCTCAATGTGTAAGTTCAATATGTATATTGCTTTGCAAGTCTGTATATATTTACTTCCAATTAGACTAAAAGGAGAATGGATTTCTGGTTCAGTACAGTTTGGCTACCATATGAGCTAAGGCCCAATTGTGAAAAAGAAGGAGTTTAGATTTGAATGGGTTTGGCGTCTGAGCTTTATGTGTCATAAAAAGTGTGACACGGCAAGCGAACCATTTCTTAAATTTCTCGATAAACTGAAATATGTTCCACCAAATCTGCTCCCATAACCCAAATACATTTGGTAGCCCGAATCTTAAAAGATTGCCTGAAATTAAGAGGTTTTTTGAATCATGGGTAGAAATTTCCAACACAAAAAAAACACTTTGGAGATGACTTTCGGTTTGAACGTCAAACAAGCATGAGGAGGAGGAGGAATTTCTTCTCTCAGACGGTTGTAAATCTGTGGAATTCGCTGCCTCAGAGAGCTGTGGAAGCCAGGTCATTGAATAAATTTAAGACAGAGATAGACAGTTTCTTAACCGATAAGGGATTAAGGGGTTATGGGGAACGGGCAGGGAAGTGGACCTGAGTCCATGATCGGATCAGCTATGATCGTATTAAATGGCGGAGCAGGCTTGAGGGGCCGTATGGCCTACTCCTGCTCATATTTCTTATGTTCTTATGTCGACAATGCGCCCGTGGTACCCACCCAACGCGGCTGGCGAGAGGTCCAAACCACTTTCAGCTTCAAGCCACGTTAGCATTTTGTTGATGAGCTGCGGGCATCAAATGGGCGGCCCATTACAGCTTGTTGTTTTCTCGAGTCAGAAAACACTTCCCTTGGAGCGCTAAACAAGGCAAGAGGGATGGTAGTGGCAGAGTGCTGCACAATGTCCCGTGCAGTGCTGTTGGACTCATAGGCTCCTTCCCTTCCTTTAGGGAAGGGCCATTGCTGAGGATGTTGCTAGGTGACAATTCCACTGGTCGGCGATGGAGTACCTGCGATCTGTGACGATTAGCCCCAGGCACTCTAACATTGTGCAGGGCTGACCAATCGCGGCAGTAGAAAAATGTATAAATGAGCAGAAAGGGGTGAGAAAATGTTTTTGGCCTAACTGACCACCAATCTCTTTAACGATTGCTCCCCAAGCAGCCGGCTGACTTCACAATGCCACTTGCAGCTGCCGTTGTTAACGCCCGGCGATGCTGCAGGGGACAGAAGCGAATTGAGGTTCCTGGCTGGCAATGAGGTGCTGCGCACCAGATGACGTCACGATCTCTGGGGCTCAGGAGATCGTGGTGTTAAGGTTTACCGCCTGCACTAACCTGCAAAAGTTGTTCGCGTCCGTTGGCACTTTCACCTTGTCTGGTTCGAAAGCCGTTAGCGTCCTGTTATCGCCCCCTTGAGGTGCTAACAGGAGACACAAAGGAGGCCAATTTCTCCCTCTGTTTCTTAAAATTGCTCCTTTGCTCCTGATTTTGGTGTAAAAAAGAAATTAATTTGATTGTGCTTCTTGTATTTGATCAATGAGTAAAAATGGAAGAATTGTCTTAACTACTGAAATTAAAACTAACTGATGATAACGCAGGATAAAATTAACCTAGCAACAGGTCATTAATCCTTTACACTCATTAAATCCTTGCAAAATATCTTTTCTCTTTTTCTGTATCCCTTCTAACTTACCGAATTGCTTCTTTTCATCCATCTTTCGATCCACCCACCTTTCACTTTCTTTCTATCTACCTCTCACACTTGCCATCTATTCATTGACTGCTGGTGTGGCGAGAGACTGTGGAGAGATGTGATCGGGGCCCAAGGGGAGGAGTGAGTTCAGCGCCAGGGGCCGAGGGGCAGCACGGGCCCAGCCCACACTGTGCGATATGTTGCGCGCACTAGGTCCGTGCAGCAGAGCTGGTCTCCAGTCGTCTTGGTTAACCCTTGCCACTGGACCCAAGACCTCGCTCTGTCAAGCCCGTGGCTGGTGTGCAACGGCCACCCCACGTTAAAAAAAAATCCATGCACCCTTCAGGATGTAGTTCGGGTCCTTCATTGAAACACCTGTGAACTCATCCCTTTTTTTGGTGAGGAAGCAAGTCATCCTCGTTTCGAGGGACTGCCTATGACTGACTGACTGACTGACTGATTGCTGGTGCCTCATCTTTTCTTTCCAATTCAATGTGGATAAAATGGCCCTGATATTTACAGGGAGGTGGAGAGGGTATGGGTAAAACCCAGCAAGGTTGTGGACAGGGAGATACTGCCGAATTTAATGGCTGGACTTCACTGCGCTTTATTCCTTCCGCTTCCTGTCCAGCCACCGGCCAAATTCACAGACCGGCCGATTGCCAGGCGGGGAAACCAATAGAGATGGTCCCCAGCAATCTGGAGGGAGGGAACCAGAGATCAGGGCTGGAGGGTGGGAGATCATTGATCGTGGCAGGGGTGAGAGAGGGAGACCAGTCAAAGAGCAAGTTATTATCTAAATCAAGAAAGATTGCAAAGTGCTGCACGACAGCTGGACCTGGGGCTACTTGTGCATAAAACACAAAAGGTTAGTGTGCAGGTACAGCAAGTGATCAGGAAGGCCAATGGAATCTTGGTCTTTATTGCAAAGGGGATGGAGTATAAAAGCAGGGCAGTCTTGCTACAGTTATACAGGGTATTGGTGAGGCCACATCTGGAATACTGCGTGCAGTTTTGGTTTCCATATTTACAAAAGGATATACTTGCTTTGGAGGCAGTTCAGAGAAGGTTCACTAGGTTGATTTCGGGGATGAGGGGCTTGACTTATGAGGAAAGGTTGAGTAGGTTGGGCCTCTACTCATTGGAATTCAGAAGAATGAGAGGTGATCTTATCGAAACATATAAGATTATGAGGGGGCTTGACAAGGTGGATGCAGAGAGGCTGTTTCCACTGATGGGGAAGACTAGAACTAGAGGGCATAATCTTAGAATAAGGGGCCGTCCATTTAAAACAGAGATGAGGAGAAATTTCTTCTCTCAGAGGGTTGTAAATCTGTGGAATTCGCTGCCTCAGAGAGCTGTGGAAGCTGGGACATTGAATGGATTTAAGACAGAAATTGACAGTTTCTTAAACGATAAGGGGATAAGGGGTAATGGGGAGTGGACAGGGAAGTGGACCTGGGTCCATGATCGGATCAGCCATGATTGTATTAAATGGCGGAGGAACCATATGGCCTACTGCTGCATCTATTTCTTATGTTCTTATGATTGGCAGAGGGGAGGTCGAAGGCTTCCTTCAGGGGCGGGGCGGGGGGAGGGGCGGCGGGTGCGGGGAGCTCTCCTGCTCCTTCTGGCCCACAAGGTGCGCTGAGAAAATCTTCTTGAGCTGGCAGGCCTCCCGCTTCCCTTTTGCTGCCGGGTTTCTCGAGCCCTGCAAAATTAAAATCAGGCTCCCAATTGCTCTGTGGGAGCCTGATTTAGATATGCTAATGAAGTGTCCCGCCTCTCCAAGTGGACACACACCCACGTCACACTACTAGCTACCATAACTATGGCAGCAGGCGCATAGGGGTACCCCTTTTAAAACATTTTAACCCCCGACCCTCTCCTGCTCATTGTGGGGGTTTAATATCAAGGCGAATAATTTACCCTCAATCTTAGCATAAGTAAAATCAATCTACACTATGGAGTTGTTTCATCTCATTTAGAGAACATGTGTAACAACAACAACAACAACAACTGCCCACTGCAACCCCAGCAGTGAGGTAGAACAAGAACGGTAAGAAATTGGATGAAGGGCAGAAAATAATGAGTACTTGTTACAGGAGCTGTGTTGGTGGAATGAGAGGGGATCTTATCGAGACGTATAAGATTATGAGGGGGCTTGACAAGGTGGATGCAGAGAGGATGTTTCCACTGATGGGGGAGACTAGAACTAGAGGGCACGATCTTAGAATAAGGGGCCGCCTATTTAAAACAGAGATGAGGAGAAATTTCTTCTCTCAGAGGCTTGTAAATCTGTGGAATTCGCTGCCTCAGAGAGCTGTGGAAGCTGGGACGTTGAATAAATTTAAGACAGAAATAGACAGTTTCTTAATCGGTAAGGGGATAAGGGGTAACGGGGAACGGGCGGTGAAGTGGAGCTGAGTCCTTGATCAGATCAGCCATGACCTTATTGAATGGCGGAACAGGCTCGAGGGGTCATATGGCCTACTCCTGTTCCTATTTCTTAAGTTCTTATGTAATTATGTAAGTACTGAGTGGGGGAAGGGAGGCTTTGAAATCAGAGAGATCTGAAAACAGTAGGTTCTGAAAATGGGTGGTCTGAAATCAGGAGAGGGCTGTCTGAAATGGGGGGCTCTCTGGGAAAGATACCCTTCTGACTACTCCCTGCGTAATTAATGGGTCTATTGTGGAACTGCTGAATAGCAAGCAGAAGTTTGTTGAAAATGGCTTCTGGGTCCTTAAGCAAATGCAAGACCATTATTTGCATGTATTAAATAGGCTCCCGCTGATTTCAAGTGGGCAGATAGGACGCCTATGAGGAGGTCTGCCATCAGGCACACTGATGGCACAGAACGGACAGGCGAAACCACATCCTCATGTCCATATTATCATTGTTAAACGGGTGGCCAGCTGTTGAAAATTGTCCCCAGAGCTCAATGCAATTTGGTTCCATTTGCAGATGATACCAAACTAGAAGGAGGTACTCCAGGAACTACAGAATGCATTGAAAAAGATAAGTGAGCAGCTGAAATTCAATGCTGGGCAGTTAACCGGCAGCATGTAGATGAGACTCGGGAGTTAAATTTGCCCGAGCCTCTCAATACTGAGGTTGGGCACTTTTGGCACTCGGCCTGCCCACCCAAATCACACTCCCAGTTAAAATGATGGTTCCTTATACCAGGGTAATATGCAATGAAACATCAATAATCAAGAAATATATTGCAAAATAAGCAACTGGATAGATGCAGGAAGTGTCACTCATTGACATGCAAAACACATGAAAACATTATGTTGATACATCTTTGTTCATTTAGAAAATGTATTAAACATATTGAGGTCTCTCTTTTTCCAGTTTCACTTGTCAGTTTCATTTGCACTCAGCACTGTGCTGATTAGGGAAGAAGATAGCTGTAATAAACCCAAAGAACTTCTCTGGTTCTGCTGAGAGCTCAGAAAGATTTCTACAAGAATCAACGGTTTCTCATGAGATAATAAATTTCAATTAATGCAATATTAATGCAGGTACTGCTACAGAATTTCAGCAGAACATGCTGAGCAAGCCATGTTTGTTGCTTCCTCAGACAAATCAAAGGTGTGATTCCATTTTTACCTCTCCCAATTTTTCTCCCTCCTTGCCTGCTTCAACTATTTTAAGTTGATCTGTAAATCAAGTGCCCCCTGATTCCTTGCCTGCTTCATGTTGGGGTATGAGTGCAAAGCTAGTATCGCACACACGTGGCCGTTTTCCACACGTGAGCCGATTTAGTGTGTAAACAGGCTCTTTGACTGTGAAGAGAATAGGGGCTCAACATCTGAGCCTCAAATTGGGCCAAAAATTGCGGCCTCTCTGGGTGCATACGATGTGCCCTTGCAAATGCCGGTTCTCAGTGCGCAATGCGCATGTGCCGAGAACTGGCTTTTGCGATCTGTCAAAATCGCACGCAAGTCCGCAGAAGGACATTCGCGGATGGAGATTTGGACTATTTGTCCAACTCTTGCCGAGCGAACGTCCTTCAAACCCTTACGCCTGGTAAAAGCAGTTGCATAGCCTACTTCTACCAGCGTAAGAGTTTTAAAATATAGAAAAGTTAAATGTTATTTTTATATTAAAAACCCTGTCTATGAAGATAAGTTTATTTTTAACACATTTAAAACATTTAAAAAAAATGTTTTCTCTAAAACATTTAATTTAATGCAATTTGTATTAATTTTTAAAAAGTGAAGTGTTTTTTTTAAATGTATTTGTGTGTTTTATTTGATTTTAGGGGTATTCTGACTGACAGTAATGGAGCTCGGAGCGTGGAGCTCCCATTACTATGAATGAGAATACTACATTGTGATTGGTGGTTCATTATAATATATGGTGTAATGTTATGCATGCAGCTTCTGTACTCTTATGTTAATCATATGTCATGTCTCTTGTTCACCTTTATTGCAGTAGTGTTGCTCCTCGTACATATGCCCGTGCAGCGCAAGCATTCTCATGTCTCCCTTTCTCTTCTACTAACCTCAATTATATTTTCCGGCTCCCCAGGTGCAACGGGAGGCCCCTACAGCATCACCTCTACCGCTGCAGGTCGTGCTCACCAAAGGTGAAGAACATATGACCGAGGAGGAGGATGAGCTGTAAATCTCATCTGTGGCCACGTCATCCTCATCGGATGGGGTTGTTATATATAGTTTGTTAAAAAAAAAATTAAATTCGTTGAAAAATTATTAAAATTTTTTATTTAACTTTACAATTGTTGTAAAGTGTCTTCTAATAACATGAGGTTAAACATCAATACAAGGATTGCAAACAATGGTCATGGCCAGGCCAGGCCAGGCAAGGATGAAACATAACACAACTGTAACTGTTACCAACGTAACTGCACGCAAAGCGTTCATTTATGAGCTGCTGACGCAACAGTTTTGCAGCTGCGTAACTACCACGGGGCTTTTCCAGTGGAGTGGGGGTGGGGGGGTGGGAGAATGGGCTCATCACCAGGCTGATTGTCCTCGCCGAGGTCCTCATCCTCCTCCTCATCCTCCTCTTCAGCCTCCCCTCTCTCCTGAGGTGGACCGGCCGTCCCATCTGGCAATTGTTGTCCTCTCCTGATAGCTAGGTTATGCAACATGCAGCACACCACAATGAACTCAGCGACCTGCTCAGGGTGGTATTGTAGGCTGCCTCCTGAGTGGTCCAGGCATCTGAAGCGCTGCTTCAGCACTCCAATTGTCTTTGATAATATTGCGTGTAGCTATATGGTTTTCGTTGTAGTGCTTCTTGGCTTCAGTCTGGGGCTTACGCAGGGGGGTCATGAGCTAGCTGGCAAAGCCATGTCCTTTATCCCCCAGCATCCAACCATGACCCTGTGGCTGACTCTTAAACAAGTCAGAGACAGTGCTCTCACGCAAGATGTGTGCATCATGGATGCTCCCTGGAAAATTTGAATTTACTGCCATGACTATTTGCTTGTCAACAACGAGCTGCACATTCAGGGAATGGAATCCCTTTTGGTTCCAAAATACCTCTGCATCCTGTAAAGGTGCTCACAGGGCGATGTGCGTACAGTCTATTGCTCCCTGCACCTTGGGGAAGTTTGTTATTCTTGAGAACCATAAAGCTCTCTCACTCTGTGCCTCCCTTGTCATAGGGAAGTTTATAAAGTCCATCCTGCGTGTGTAAAGGACTTCCATCGCCTGTTGATGCAGCAATGTGTGGCGTGCTGAGAGATACCGCAAATGTCACCAGCTGAGGCCTGAAAGGAGCCCGATGCGTAGAAGGAAAGTGCCGCAGTAACCTTAACCTCAACGGGCAGTGCGGTCCTGATGGTGCTGGTAGGCTGCAGTTCTCCCTTCATTAGCTGGCATATCTCAGCGATGACCTCCTTTTGGAACCGCAGATTCTAACGCATGTGTTATCGGACAAGTCCAGGTATGATCGCTTATCCCTGTAAATGCGTTGGGTGTAAGGTCTCCTCCTCCTCAGCAGTCTGTCACCTCTTTGCTTGGGCACATAATGCTCTTCAATGAACCTTCTCCCATCTATATTCTGCAGCATGTGAGTAGTCATCAATACTGGTTGAGAAATTACAGGCCCCATCACTATAACTGCCCTAATCTGTCTTCTTAAATTGTCCTCAACAAATACAATGTGATTAGAAGATTGGCAAGATTCAAAAACGCCCTTAAAATCATTCACAAATTACTTCTTCTCCTCCTAACCACTTCAAGCAGCCTTTTATTAAAGATCCTCCGAGTTAAACAATGGCGTCCATACTGCCGAGTTTAGGTCAGGTGATTGCAGCTTTTCTTGAGCCTCTTTTTGGCCGAGCGATCATTTGGGCAAATTATGGGCGAAATGTCGAAAGTAGCGCTCGGTGATAATCTGGGCGATAATCGGGCGCTAGTTTCCATTATAAACTGTATTCTGGGCCTTGCATGAGGATGACGTCATATTTTTTAAAAAATAGGCTGGGCGATGCAGCTCATTCCTGTCTGCCGAACGTTGGGCCGGTGATAAATGGGTGATAATCGGGCACTCGTTTCCATTTTTCATCAAATATGGTCGATAGCCTGAATCTCAGCGCTTAAATGGGCGATGATGCGCCAAAAGTCTAGCCCTTAGTTCTCCTTATTTAAGGAAGGATATACTTGCTTTGGAGGCAGTTCAGAGAAGGTTCACTAGGTTTATTCCTGAGATGAAGTGGTTGACTTGCAAGTAAAGGTTGAGTCAGTAGGGTCTATACTCATTGGAGTTTAGAAGAATGAGAGGTGATCTTATTGAAATATATAAGATACTTAGGGGGCTCGACAAGATAGATGCAGAGAGGATATTTCCCCTCGTGGAAGAATCTAGAACTAGGGGGGCATAGTTTCAGAATAAGGGGTCAGCCATTTAAATCTGAGATGAGGAGGAATTTCTTCTCTCAGATGGTTGTAATTCTATGGAATTCTCTGCCCCAGAGAGCTGTGGAGGCTGGGTCATTGAATATATTTAAGGTGGAGATAGACAGATTTTTGAGCGATAAGGGAGTGAAGGATTATGGGGAGCGGGCGGGGAAGTGGAGCTGAGCCCAAGACCAGATCAGCCAAGATCTTATTGAATGGCGGAGCAGTCTCGAGGGGCAAGATGGCCTACTCCTGCTCCTATTTCTTGTGTTCTTATGTTATGTTCTTTCCAGCAGGAGTCATTAGATGAACATCAGAAGTAGGCACCTTAGCTGATTTTTCTTCTGCTTGCTGGCCCAGTTGCACTGAACCCAATTATTGCACCCTAACTGCTGCACAATCTAAGACCGGAAGGTATATACGAATGAGGAAAGTCATTTGGTCCACGTCACTGGGCCAGATTTTATTGCAAAAATAACAGTGAGGCTAATGGTGCTCACCATTACTTATGCACAAACCTGACAGCAACTTCAGGGGAGCAATGACTCCTGCGGCATAACTAAAACCACCAATTTCCATCTCCATAACATTGCCCATCTCCACCCCTGCGTCAGCTCATCCACTGCTGAAACCCTCATCCATGCCTTTGTTACCTCTAGACCTGACGATTCCAACACACTCCTGGCTGGCCTCCCACATTCTACCCTACATAAACTTGAGGTGATCCAAAACTCAGCTTCCTGTGCCCTAACTCACACCAAGTCCCGCTCACCCATCACCCCGTGCTCGCTGACCTACATTGGCTCCCAATTAAGCAACCCAAATGACCTGATCACCCATTACAAAATTAACCCTATACACTACACTCAATACCTATAAAACGGGCCTGAATTTTATAAATTTATTGGTTTGTTCACCCATGGAAGCAGAACTGTATAAACTATATGGTGAACAAGGAATCATTTTTACATATTTCAAAATTCTCATCCTTGTTTTCAAATCCCTCCATGGCCTTGCCCCTCCCTATCTCTGTAATCTCCTCCAGCCCCACAATCCCCCGAGATGTCTGCGCTCCTCTAATTATGACCTCTTGAGCATCCCCGATTATAATCACTCCACCATCGGTGGCCGTGCCTTCTGTTGCCTAGGCCCTAAGCTCTGGAATTCCCTGCCTAAACCTCTCCGTCTCTCTCTACCTCTCTTTCCTCCTTTAAGATGCTCCTTAAAACCTACCTCTTTGACCAAGCTTCTGGTCACCTGCGCTAATTTCTCCTGATCTGGCTCGGTGTTAAATTTTTTTGCTGTGTTATAATACTCCCGTGAAGCGCCTCGGGATGTTTTACTACATTAAAGGTGCTATATAAATACGAGTTGTCATTGTTGAGCGCAGATGCGCAGTTAAACACGAAGATGTGGAAGATGTGCTGCTCCACTGTGAACTGCGTACAAACGACATCTTGATGTCTGGCTCCCCATTCCAATGGATTGAATGGTGTTAAATTCCTGTACTGACGTCGTAGATACGGATTAAACACACCACAGAAGGTCAGGGCTTGTTGTTTTCAGTCGAAGGGGCCGGATTTGGTGCAGGTTACGCCCGCTGCCGCCGAGGATCCGCAGGAAATGTACGTTTTCGGCCGATTCCTCCGGAACCGCCCATCTGCCGTCCAGGTTCCGCCCGGCGCGAGATTGGTCGCGGAGGGATCCGCCGGCGTGATGTCACGCTGCCCGCCCGTGCCGGATGCTCCAAATTGCCCGTTTTGGTGAGGGATGCCGACCTCAGATCGACCTGCTGCCCGCCAGAAGGACCGCTGGCAAAAGGCAGGTGTGAGCTGGTGGTGAGTCGGGCGGCAGAGAGAAGGGCTCCGAGTGTTGCAGCGCCGCACATCGCCGCTATGGTGCCGATGCTCGACCATCAGGAGTGGGAAAAGTTGGGAAAAAGTTAGGTGGACGTTGCTTTACTTTCGTGCTGATGGTCATGTTTAATTTGGATGTGATAAAAGCGACTGAAATGTGTCTCGGCTGATGGAAACGTTTTCCTTGGACTTTGCTGAAAGACCTTCATTGAGAAGCCCAATGGCGAAGGCAAAATAATTATGAATAAGTGCAAAGTCACATTTTGTCCATCCAAGCTGATTAATTCATTCTGTGACACAGTCCTTCAAGAAGTTCTCAGAGAAGCACTATATATCACGTAGAGGGTGAGAGGGTTAGGATTAGAATGACCCATTGTAAGCCTGAGACAGTGGCAGACTCTGGCAACATTTGTATGAGAGGAAAAGGGGATAAAGTTACAGCTATTCAACTTTAGGGGCAGTGCATTACAAACCAAACTGAGGAAGGACTACGGTCAATAGTATACAGCAAGAGACAAGGTGACTCAGTGGCCTATGCTGAGGTTTCAATGACGAGACTGTCACTATCGCCATGTTAATGTGTCTTTCTTTGTATTGCATGGAAACTACTTCGTAAAATCTGTTCTAATTCATCACAAAAGACCTGTACCCAGCGTGCCTTGTTGTGGTGATGGACATAAGTCTATTCTGAGAGGTGTAATTAATCTGACACATCGAATAACCCTCACAGCACATAAAGCGTGTTGCGATAGCCTGATGACATACCCATTATACAGCACAGACATATGTGGATGGGAAGATATTCCTGATAAAGCAGATGACCTAAGGGACAGATGTGTGTTTCTCACAAGGCACCACACATGACATTAAAATCAGACACTCAGGAAGAGAGGGTCAGCAAACCCCAGGAACTCGGAGCCCAACGCCGAGGTTCTGCTGATACCTGGCTCACATGGCAGGAGGCTGCTGTCATCCTGTTCCTGCTTCTGGAGCTCAAGGGGCTCAAAGACGGGCCCTTCTCTCTCCTCTCTCTCCTCTTCTCCGTGGCTCAGGGTGGCGGAGGTGGGAGTGGTGGAAATGGGTGATGTGGGGGTGGTGGGAGGGATCTGTTGTCTTGGGCTGGGGGCGATGTCACCGTGGGAGATGTTGGGGTCTGACGGTTTCTCTGATGGCTAGAGGTTGATGGTGTGCCTTGTACCGTGCTGTCCGAGTCATCATCTGCAAGTAGAGGACGACATTTCAGTCTGTGTCGGGGTGGGGGGAGGGTGCTGGTCAAGCTGAGATGTGAGGCTGTGCCATCTCACATTCTGCCAGCAAGGAGTTCCATCTCTACATGGGCACACCAATAATGGCCAACAAAGTGTGCAGTAAACCGTGAGTGCCTTAACATTGCATGGCCTTTCATGCCATGTGCATGGCTCAGACCGCAGATTGGTATAACCTTACCATGCTGTATCACCGGATCGGCATCAACCATTGTGGTTGCATGGCGGCAATCACCCACCAATGCCAACGCACGCTCCTCCAGCCTGCTCAATCCGACCACCTCTGCTGGGTCCCCTCCCGTCACTCTCAGGCCCGCTGCCTTGGATGTGTTTTTCTTCTGCACAAAGAAACTTTGCAGCCTTTAGCCCCTTTGCTGATGCCCCCACACGCACCCCCACACACACCCCCACACGCACCCCCACACACAACCCCACACACACCCCTACACACACTCCCACACACACTCCCACACATTCACACATCTGGCGCACAACCCTTTTGGCGTTGGAGAGGAGGGGTTGCATACATTTTTACTCACTCTTGCTGCCGCCAGCAAATCTTTACAACATTTCCGGCATTGGGCCCCAAGCCGCTCAACCTTGCCCATTGCGGACACGATCTCACTGATCTCCCACCCAATGTTTCGCTATTGGGGTGGTGGAGGCTTGCCATGACCATCCCGGGTGAGGTCTTTGTACCTGCACTCCATCTCCGTTACGAGCTCCTCCAATTCCTCCTCATTAAACCAGGGAGCTCTCGCCCTGGTTTTGCCATGTCTCCATTGCTGGTTTGTGGCCACTCATCATCAACGATGAAACAAATGGGTGCTCAACAGTTTGTGGGTCTCAATTTCTCCAACTGCCACCTCTCCAACCTCCAACTCTCCCCTCTTCAACCTCCAACTCTGTCCTCTCCAACCTTCAACTCTCTCCTCTGCAACCTCCAACTCTCCCCTCTTCAACCTCCAACTCTGTCCTCTCCAACCTCCAACTCTCTCCTCTGCAACCTCCAACTCTCTCCTCTCAGGTTAGATGCAGGAAGAATGTTCCCAATGTTGGGGAAGTCCAGAACCAGGGGTCACAGTCTAAGGATAAGGGGTAAGCCATTTAGGACCGAGATGAGGAGAAATTTCTTCACCCAGAGAGTGGTGAACCTGTGGAATTCTCTACCACAGAAAGTAGTTGAGGCCAATTCACTAAATATATTCAAAAGGGAGTTAGATGAAGTCCTTACTACTCGGGGGATCAAGGGGTATGGCGAGAAAGCAGGAATGGGGTACTGAAGTTGCATGTTCAGCCATGAACTCATTGAATGGCGGTGCAGGCTAGAAGGGCCGAATGGCCTACTCCTGCACCTATTTTCTATGTTTCTATGTTTCCATGTTTTCCAACCTCCAACTCTCTCCTCTCAAGTGCCAACTTTGTCCTCTCCAATGCCACCTCTCTTCTCTCTCCTCTCCTCGCTCACACTCACAGGTGGAATAAAGTGCCTTTATGCGCGTGCGCAGTACACCAATCAGCCTCAAATGGCTCGGAAATGACGGCAAGTCCGAAGAGAAAAACAACAAATGAAAAAATCCCCAAGTCTCGCACATGCGCATTGGAGGCCCTCCGAAGATCCCCGAGTGGAGAGGCCTCCGACTGGCGCACACTGATGACACTGGCCGCTCACTCCTGCCTGCTCCTGCCTGGCGACTGCCGCTGATGCTGATGCCCACACAACAGAGCCGAAAGGGGCTCCCGATGGGACCCGGCGGCAGTGGGCTGCAAAAGGTAGGTGGCGCCTGGGGGCCGCCAAGAACTGTGCTGCGACCAAATTCGGCCCCTAAGTCCCCTTTTTAATGCCTTAAGTCATAATTACTGCCAAACAATCTCTCTGATACTGAAAATAAACTTTTATAAGCGTGGAGTCTCATTCCTTCAGCTTTCAATTGCTGTTGGCCATTTAAAAAAAATATTAAAATTAAATGTTATTTTTTACTTTTTCTTTCTGTCTCTTTCTTAATCCAATCTTTCTTTCCCTCTCTTTGACTTCAGTGGGTCTGGTGCGGCCCCGCTCTGTGAAATGGTTTTGCACTGATTGGGCTTGTTAAGCCCGCCCACACGGTTACCAGCCAATTGAAGGAAGCGGGTCTGATGATGTAATTTGATGACGCATCATCAGCCGGTTTCCTTAAAGTGACCGTGTGCAAATTTAGTTTGGCAGTTGTGCTCTCAGTGTTCTACAGCATTGAGGTGCTGCAAACACTGAAAGATATGCACGGCTGCACCCAGGGTCTCTCCAGATGCTTATGGAGGGAGTTACAGCACACAGGGAGGCTCTCTTCCCTTCCAATGGGCGGAAGAGACCTCCCTAGGACACCAACGCAGCCTGGTTGCACATTGCACAGGAGGGCACAAGCAGGGATGTGGTCAGGAGGAACTGGCTGCAGTGGCACAAACCTTTCAATGATCTCAGTAGATCAGGAAACGTTACTGCAAAGTCGCACTCAACCTCATCCTGCTGTGCCACTCATCACATCCCCATCACTCTGACTTCCCTATCCTACTCCTGCACACCCTTACTCACACCAACTGACTTGCATCTCCACCCATCCCTCTCTCTCTATCTACATTATCACTTCCCCATCTCACTAACCACCCCTCTCACTCACCCTCATCCTTGTCCAATCATACCAACTAACAACACACAAGGGTAGACACTTGGGTCTTTTAGCCAATGTTCATGTCAAGTTTCTGGTAATGTGTTGTCAAACATTGAAACCTTTAATTTCATCACTTTACGTTCTTGGACAGATTTGTGTGCACCTTTGGAAGGGGCTCAGTGAGTTACAATGAATGGTGAGACATAATATCCCCCACCCCCAATGGCGATGAGTGTGAAAGGAATGGCTTGGGCATTGCAGGGATGTTTTATGGTGTTGGTGTGGGGTGGTGCCAACCTGGTGCATCATGTGGTAGCCAGGGTGTGCAGCGTCAAGTGAAGTGAATGTGACCAATGGTGAGACCATCCATGGCCTCTTGGGCAGCAATATGGTCAGGTGCTGTTGCCCTGTGTCCTGTGATTGCGGAGAAGGTTGGTGTTGTTGGTGCTGCTGGTGTGTCTGGTGCTGCTGGTGTTGGGGCTGATCGAGGTGGGATTCTGAGGACCAAGGTGAGATTTTTTCAAAGGCATTGATGCTGATGGAATCTATGGCAGCTGAAGTAGAAATGACTGATGCGATTTGTCAATGGTGAGAGGTTGCTCCAAGGAGGTGACACTGGATAGAGAGTTCATTCCAACATTTCAAACCTCCATAAAGCTGAAAAGTGTATTCCAAATCCTGAAGGCTCCAGCTTCTAACATTGGAAAGTGAACAGCTGTGAAATGGTAGCTTTTATACCACTTCTGCAGCTGTAAACTATTCACAGCAATGGAGAGTCATTGAGAACCCGACACACTTACCTGACGTGATATCCGAGCGGCGTGAACCTCGTAAAAAGGCTGAAAAAATGATAAGTACCTGGTAAAATGCTTTTTAAATACCTTTAAACAAGCTGTTAACTATTTCAATTGGCTCCCCTATCGGATCTGTGAAGCGAAGACAGACCCGGCATTTAGGAAACTGACGTGGAGGCGGGCTGAAGGCAGACTTCCGCCCAATCTCAATCACGGCCATTTTGACAGTGGACCCGCCTCCAAACTCGCACTCTCAGCGCCGGTAAAATTCCGGCCGATATGTGTGGAATGATTTGGGGCAAGGTGGGAGAATGCCCATGAAAAAGCATAGAAGAATGTTATGCATGAATAAAGAGTCAGACTGAACACTGTGAGCTCAAAGTAAGATGTGACTGTAGTCCTTTATTGCAGGTCTCCAAAGTGCCTCTCCAGCCTGTGAGGCCTCCTTAAATACCTGTGCTCCCAAGGGATTGTGGGATCCATTGGGACTCCAGGGGATGAGCTCTCTGGTGGCTATACAAGGTATATACAGGTTTACATATATAACAACACTCTCCTCCCCAAAGTTAACAGTGTAACTATTCACAAGGTGAGTCGATCTGGGGCCTTTCTTTCCCTGGTTGATCGTCTCGGTTCAAATGCTGGTTTTGGTGAGTCATTTGTTGGGCCCTCGCTGGGCTGCTGTGCAGCTGGCCTTGCTGGGCTGCCTGGTGTGTTGAGTTTTTCTGCGCTGCTGCCGGTGATGGGTTCTGCTTCGTGGCTAACCGCGGTGTCAGTTGCCACTGGTGTGTACGTTGGGGGGTCAAAGAAGGTAGGGTCCAAAGTGGGCTGCTCAGGATAGTCCGTGAATCTGAGTTTGATTTGGTCCAAGTGTTTCCGGTGAATGAGTCCATTTGAAAGTTTGACCCGAAACACCCTGCTCCCCTCTTTGGCCACGACAGTGCCGGGAAGCCACTTGGGACCTTGCTCATAATTTAATACAAATACAGGATCATTGATTTCATCTCGCGTGACACATTTGCGCTATCATGTTGTTGAAGCCGCCTGCTCTCTACCTATTCATGTAGATCAGGGTGAACTAACGAGAGCCTTGTCTTAAGTGCCCTTTCATGAGCAATTCAGCAGGTGGGATCCCAGTGAGTGAGTGGGTAGCTAAGCAGGACTTGGGATTGGCGAGTCTGCAGTGAGCCTTCAGTTACCCTCTTCAAGCCTTGCTTGATTGTTTGAACTGCTCGTTCTGCCTGACTGTTGGACGCTGGCTTAAACGGGGCAGATGTAACATGTTTGATGCCATTACGGGTCATGAACTCTTTGAACTCGGCACTGGTGAAACATGTCCCGTTGTCACTCACAAGGACATCAGACAATCCGTGCATGGAAAACATGGCCCGCAGGCTTTCAGTGGTGGCAGTGGACGTGCTTGCCTACATTATCTCACATTCAATCCATTTGGAGTATGCATCTACAACCACAAGGAACGTTTTACCCAAAAACGGGCCTGCATAGTCGACATAGACTCTGGACCACGGTTTGGAGGGCCAAGACCATAAACTCAGTGGTGCCTCCCTGGGTGCATTGCTTAACTGCGAGCATGTGTTACATTTGTGCACGCAAGACTCTAAGTCCGCATCGATACCGGGCCACCACACGTGGGATCTGGCTATCACTTTCATCATTACAATGCCTGGGTGGGTACTGTGGAGGTTACTGATGAAAGTGTCTCTACCCTTCTTGGGGACTACTACCCGATTACCCCACAGAAGGCAGTCTGCCTGTATAGACATTTCATCTTTGCGCCGCTGGTACGGCTTTATCTCTTCCTGCATTTCCACTGGGACACTGGACCAGCTCCCGTGAAGCACACAATTATTTACTAGGGACAGTAAGGGGTCCTGGCTCGTCCAGGTTCTAATCTGTTGGGCTGTGACAGGTGATTGCTCACTCTCAAATGCTTCCATTACCATGACTAAATCTGCAGGCTGTGACATTTCCATCCCAGTGGTGGGCAATGGCAGCCTACTGAGAGCATCGGCACAGTTTTCTGTGCCTGGCCTGTAGCGGATGGCGTAGTTGTATGCGGACAACGTGAGTGCCTATCTCTGGATGCAGGCAGATGCATTCGTATTTATCCCCTTACTTTTGGAAAAAAGAGATAACAGTGGCTTATGGTCAGTTTCCAATTCAAATTTGAGCTCAAAAAGATATTGATGCATTTTCTTTACCCCATAGACACACGCTAACGCTTCTTTTTCAATCATGCTGTAGGCTCTCTCAGCCTGAGACAGACTTCTGGATGCATAAGCAACTGGTTGCAATGTCCCAGATTCATTAGCTTGTTGTAATACACACCCGACACCATATGACGACGCATCACATGCTAGTACCAAACGCTTAAATGAATCATACAACATAAGCAATTTGTTTGACCATAACAATTTTCCAGCTTTTACAAAGGCATTTTCTTGGCTTTTGCCCCATACCCATTCATCTCCTTTACGCAGTAAAGAGTGCAGTGGTTCTAACAGTGTGCTGAGACCTGGTAAGAAGTTCCCAAAGTAGTTCAGGAGTCCGAGAAGCGACCGCAGCTACGTCATGTTCTGTGGACTCGGTGCGTTCTGGATTGCCTCCGGATTCGAATCGGTGGGCCTGATGCTGTCCGCCACGATTCTTCTCCCCAGGAACTCCACTTCAGGCGCCAGGAAAGCCCCATGCGGTTGAGTCGACTAAGAACCTCCTCCAGGTTCTGCAGATGCTTGACTGTGTCCCGACCTGTAACCAAGATGTCATCCTGGAAGACCACTGTGTGCGGGCCAACTTCAGTAAGCTTTCCAATGTTTCTCTGGAATATCACCGCGGCTGATCGAATTCCAAACGGGCATCTGTTGTAGATGACGAGACCTTGGTGCGTGTTGATGCAGGGGAGGCCCTTCGATGATTCCTCCAGCTCCTGCATCATGTAGGCCGAGGTCAAGTCCAGCTTCGTGAACGTCCTTCCACCCGCCAGCGTCGCAGTCAGAGGTGGGAGTTCGTGGCGTTGGTGAGGCCTGCAAAAGACCCAGCGGCATCGAGAGGCAGCGGCAGTCAGAGGCGGGAGTTCGTGGCATTGGTGAGGCCTATAAAGGCCCAGCTGGTGCAGCTCCAGCCGGGAGAAAAAGCAAAAAAGAAGTAGAAAGAAATCACAAGATGACGTCACAGCCAAAGGGGTAAGTGATTGGCTGGTGATTGGTGAGTAGTTTTTCTTTTTCTTTTTTATATCAGTAAGTAACTCGTTAACATTGTTGTCTTTTTCTTTTTTATATCAGTAAGTAACCTGTTAACATTGTTGTCGCCAAATTAAGTGTATCTAAGGTTTAAGTCATGGCAGGAGAGCTCAGACACGTGATATGCTCCTCCTGTACCATGTGGGAACTCAGGGACACTGCCGGTGTCCCTGACGACTACGTGTGCGGGAAGTGTATCCGCCTCCAGCTCCTGACGGACCACGTTGCGGAATTGGAGCTGAGGGTGGATTCACTCTGGACCATCCACGATGCTGAGAATGACGTGATTAGCATGTGTAGCGAGTTGGTCTTACCGCAGGTAAAGGGTCCACAGCCAGATAGGGAATGGAAGACCAACAGGAAGATCAGTGCAAGGAAGGTAGTGCAGAGGTCCACTGCGGACATCCCCCTGCAAAACAGATGCACCGCTTTGAGTACTGTTGAGGGGGATGACTCATCAGGGGCGGGCAGCAGTAGCCAAGTTCAAGGCACCATGGCTGGCTCTGCTGCACAGGAGGGCAGGAAAAAGAGTGGGTGAGCGATAGTGATAGGGGATTCAATTGTGAGGGGAATAGATAGGCGTTTCTGCGGCCGCAACCGAGACTCCAGGATGGTATGTTGCCTCCCTGGTGCAAGGGTCAAGGATGTCTCGGAGCGGGTGCAGGACATTCTGAAAAGTGAGGGTGAACAGCCAGTTGTCGTGGTGCACATTGGTACCAATGATATAGGTAAAAAACGGGATGAGGTCCTAAGAGATGAATTTAAGGAGCTAGGAGCTAAATTAAAAAGTAGGACCTCAAAAGTAGTAATCTCGGGATTGTTACCAATGCCACATGCTAGTCAGAATAGGAATCGCAGGATAGCTTAGATGAATACGTGGCTTGAGCAGTGGTGCAGCAGGGAGGGATTCAAATTCCTGGGGCATTGGAACCGGTTCTGGGGGAGGTGGGACCAGTACAAACCGGACGGTCTGCACCTAGGCAGGACCGGAACCAATGTCTGAGGGGGAATGTTTGCTAATGCTGTTGGGGAGGAGTTAAACTAATATGGCAGGGGGATGGGAACCAATGCAGGGAGACAGAGGGACGCAAAATGGAGACAGAAGCAAAAGACAGAAAGGAGATGAGTAAAAGGTGAGGGCAGAGAAACCTAAGGCAAAAAACAAAAAGGGCCACTTTACAGCAAAATTATAAAGGGTCAAAATGTATTAAAAAGGCAAGCCTGAAGGCTCTGTGCCTCAATGCGAGGAGTATTCGGAATAAGGTGGACGAATTAACTGTGCAGATAGCAGTTAACGGATACGATGTGGTTGGCATCACGGAGACATGGCTCCAGGGTGACCAAGGCTGGGAACTCAACATCCAGGGGTATTCAACATTGAGGAAGGATAGACAGAAAGGAAAAGGAGGCGGGGTGGCGTTGCTGGTTAAAGAGGAATTTAATGCAATTGTAAGGAAAGACATTAGCTTGGATGATGTGGAATCAGTATGGGTGGAGCTACGGAATACCAAAGGGCAGAAAATGCTAGTGGGAGTTGTGTACACTCCTCCAAACAGTAGTAGTGATGTTGGGGAAGGCATCAAACAGGAAATTAGGGGTGCATGCAATAAAGGTGCAGCAGTTATCATGGGTGACTTTAATATGCATATAGATTGGGCTAACCAAACTGGAAACAATACGGTGGAGGAGGATTTCTTGGAGTGCATAAGGGATGGTTTTCTAAACCAATATGTCGAGGAACCAACTAGGGGGGAGGCTATCTTAAACTGGGTGTTGTGTAATGAGAGAGGATTAATTAGCAATCTCGTTGTGCGAGGCCCCTTGGGGAAGAGTGACCATAATATGGTGGAATTGGACATTAGGATGGAGAAGGAAACAGTTAATTCAGAGACCATGGTCCAGAACTTAAAGAAGGGTAACTTTGAAGGTATGAGGCGTGAATTGGCTAGGATAGATTGGCGAATGATACTTAAGGGGTTGACAGTGGATGGGCAATTGCAGTTATTTCGAGACCGCATGGTTGAACTACAACAATTGTACATCCCTGTCTGGCGTAAAAATAAAAAAGGGAAGGTGGCTCAACCGTGGCTATCAAGGGAAATCAGGGATAATATTAAAGCCAAGGAAGTGGCATACAAATTGGCCAGAAATAGCAGTGAACCCGGAGACTGGGAGAAATTTAGAACTCAGCAGAGGAGGACAAAGGGTGTGATTAGTGCAGGGAAAATAGAGTATGAGAGGAAGCTTGCAGGGAACATTAAAATGGACTGCAAAAGCTTCTATAGATATATAAAGAGAAAAATGTTAGTAAAGACAAATGTAGGTCCTCTGCAGTCAGAATCAGGGGAAGACATAACTGGGAACAAAGAAATGGCAGACCAATTGAACAAATACTTTGGTTTGGTATTCATTAAGGAGGACGCAAACAAACTTCCGGATATAAAAGGGGTCAGAGGGTCCAGTAAGAAGGAGGAACTGAGGGAAATCCTTATTAGTTGGGAAATTGTGTTGGTGAAATTGATGGGATTGAAGGCCGATAAATCCCCAGGGCCAGATGGTCTGCATCCCAGAGTACTTAAGGAGGTGGCCTTGGAAATAGCAGATGCATTGACAGTCATTTTCCAGCATTCCATAGACTCTGTATCAGTTCCTATGGAGTGGAGGGTAGCCAATGTAACCCCACTTTTTAAAAAAGGAGGGAGAGAGAAAACGGAATTATTGACCGGTCAGCCTGACATCGGTAGTGGGTAAAATGATAGAATCAATTATTAAGGATGTCATAGCAGCGCATTTGGAAAGAGGTGTCATGATAGGTCCAAGTCAGCATGGATTTGTGAAAGGGAAATCATGCTTGACAAATCTTGTGGAATTTTTTGAGGATGTTTCCAGTAGAGTGGACAAGGGAGAACCAGTTGATGTGGTGTATTTGGACTTTCAGAAGGCTTTCGACAAGGTCCCACACAAGAGATTAATGTGCAACGTTAAAGCACATGGGATTGAGAACTGGTTGTCAGACAGGAAGCAAAGAGTCGGAGTAAATGGGTACTTTTCAGAATGACAGGCAGTGACTAGTGGGGTACTGCAAGGTTCTGTGCTGGGGCCCCAGCTGTTTACATTGTACATTAATGATTTAGACAAGGGGATTAAATGTAGTATCTCCAAATTTGTGGATGACACTAAGTTGGGTGGCAGTGTGAGCTGTGAGGAGGATGCTATGAGGCAGCAGAGGGACTTGGATAGGTTAGGTGAGTGGGCAAATGCATGGCAGATGAAGTATAATGTGGATAAATATGAGGTTATCCACTTTGGTTGTAAAAACAGAGAGAGACTATTATCTGAATGTTGACAGATTAGGAAAAGGGGAGGTGCAACGAGACCTGGGTGTCATGGTACATCAGTCATTGAAGGTTGGCATGCAGGTACAGCAGGCAGTTAAGAAGGCAAATGGCATGTTGGCCTTCATAGCAAGGGGATTTGAGTACAGGGGCAGGGAGGTGTTGCTACAGTTGTACAGGACCTTGGTGAGGCTACACCTGGCGTATTGTGTACATTTTTGGTCTCCTAACTTGAGGAAGGACATTCTTGCTATTGAGGGAGTGCAGCGAAGGTTCACCAGACTGATTCCCGGGATGGCGGGACTGACATATCAAGAACGACTGGATCAACTGGGCTTGTATTCACTGGAGTTCAGAAGAATGAGAGGGGATCTCATAGAAACGTTTAAAATTCTGACGGGTTTGGACAGGTTAGATGCAGGAAGAATGTTCCCAATGTTGGGGAAGTCCAGAACCAGGGATCACAGTCTAAGGATAAGGGGTAAGCCATTTAGGACCGAGATGAGGAGAAACTTCTTCACCCAGAGAGTGGTGAATCTGTAGAATTCTCTACCACAGAAAGTTGTTGAGGCCAATTCACTAAATATATTCAAAAAGGAGTTAGATGTAGTCCTTACTACTAGGGGGACCAAGGGGTATGGCGAGAAAGCAGGAATGGGGTACTGAAGTTGCATGTTCAGCCATGAACTCATTGAATGGCGGTGCAGGCTCGAAGGGCCGAATGGCCTACTCCTGCACCTATTTTTTATGTTTCTATGTTTATCTAAAAATGTCATCAGCCTTTGGTAGTGGGTATTGATCCTGCAGGGAGAAACGATTGATAGTTACTTTGTAATCACCACAGATTTTGACGGTGCCGATTCCCTTGAGGACTGGAACAATCGCCTGGCCCACTCGTTGGATTCGATCGGCGAAATGATGCCCTCTCGTTGCAGCCGGTCTACCTCGATCTCTACCCTTTCTCTCATCATGCACGGTACTGTTCTCGCCTTGTGATGGATGGGTCATGCCCCTGGAATTAGGTGGATCTGTACTTTTGCTCCTTGGAACTTCCCGATGCCTGGTTCAAACAGTGAAGGGAACTTATTTAAGATCTGGGCACAAGAAGTGTCGTCAGCGGACGAGATCACTTGGGCGCCATCCTAGTTCCAGCGTATCTTTCCCAGCCAGCTCCTGCCGAGCAGCGTGGGACCATCGCCCGGTGCCACCCAGAGTGGTAGCTTGTGCATCGCTCCATCGTAGGAGACCTTTACAGTAGCACTGCCGATTACGGGAATCAGTTCCTTTGTGTAAGTTCTCAGTATTGTGCGAATGGGAGTCAGGACTGGCCTTGAAGTCTTGCTGCACCACAATTTAACGAAAGTCTTTTTGCTCATAATGGACTGGCTTGCGCCCGTGTCCAGCTCCATTGACACTGGGAGTCTATTTAATTCAACCGTCAGCATTATCGGGGGACACTTTGTGGTAAATGTGTGCACCCCATATACCTCTGCCTCCTTGGTCTAAGGCTCTGGTTCGTCATGATCCGCTGTGGATCTGTCCTCCTCTGCAACATGATGGTTTGCAGGATTAGCAGGGTTTGCAGCTTGCCTGCACATACATTGGAGGTGTCCCATTGTTCCGCAGCCCTTGCAAACGTACCCTTTGAAGCAGCATGAATAGAAACGATGATCACCCCCGCAGCGCCAACAAGGTGTTAATGGCCTTGCATTCATCACCCTTGATGGTGGACTCTGAGACATCTGCAGATGTGCAGTTGCAGGCATGTGGGTCTGCCCTATACGTTGTGATTTGAAAACAACATCTCTTTGTTCACAGTACTTGTAGCAGTACTCGTGTGCTGAGAGATTTGTTTTGTATTGTCACTGGTGGCAATGAACGCCTGGGCTATCGCTATGGCTTTACTCAAGGTTGGGGTATCTACAGTCAAAAGTTTGTGAAGTATCACTTCATGGCCAATGCCAAAAAGTCTCTGAGCATTTGTTCCAAATGTCCTTCAAGTTCGCAATGTCCTGCAAGGCGTCTTAGTTCGGCGACATAAGTCGCCACTTCCTGGCCTTCAGACTTTTTGTAGGTGTAGAACCGGTACTTTGCCATCAAAACGCTTTCCTTCGGGTTCAGATGCTCCCGGACCAGTGTGCACAAATCATTGTATGATCTCTCTGTGGGTTTCGCTGGAGCAAGCAGATTTTTCATGAGGCCATACGTTGGTGCCCCGCAGACGGTGAGGAGAATCGGCATTCGTTTGGCAGCGTTCGCTTCTCCTTCCACCTCGTTGGCCACGAAGTATTGGTCGAGTCGCCCCACGAAGGTTTCCCAATCAACTCCCTCTGAGAATTTCTCCAGGATGCCCACTGTTCTCTGCATCGTTGGGTTCGTCATCTGTATCTCGTCGCCAGTTGTTATGTATGAATAAAGATTCTGCCTTGATACTGTGAGCTCAAAGTAAATTGTGACCGTAGTCTTTTATTGCAGGTCTCCAGAGTGCCTCCTCAACCTGTGAGGCCTCCTTATGTATAGGTGCTCCCAAAGGACTGTGGGATCCCTTGGGACTCCAGGGGATGAGCCCTCTTGTGGCTATACAAGGCATTACAGGTTTACATATATAACAATGCGCATGTCAAATTTCTGGTAATGTGTTGTTAAACATTGAAATCTTTAATTTCATCACTTTGCATTCTTTGACAGATTTGTGTGCACCTTTGGAAGGGGCTCAGTGAGTTACAGTGAATGGGGAGACATAATATCCCCCACCCCCAATGGCGATGAGTGTGAAAGGAATGGTTTGGGCATTGCAGGGATGTTTTATGGTGTTGGTGTGGGGTGGTGCCAACCTGGCACATCATGTGGTAGCCAGGGAGTACAGCATCAAGTGAAGTAAATGTGACCAATGGTGAGACCATCCATGGCCTCTTGGGCAGCAATGTGGTCAGGTGCTGATGCCCTGTATCCTGTGATTGTGGAGAAGGTTGGTATTGTTGGTGCTGCTGGTGTGTCTGGTGCTGCTGGTGTTGGGGCTGATCGAGGTGGGATTCTGAGGACCAATGTGAGATTTTTTCAAGGGCATCAATGCTGATGGAATTGATGGCAGCTGAAGTACTAATGACAGATGCGATTTGTCAATGGTGAGAGGTTGCTCGAAGGAGTTGACACTGGATAGAGAGTTCACTGCAAACACTTCAAGCCACCATAAAGCTGAAAAATGTGTTCCAAATCCTGAAGGCTCCAGCTTCTAACATTGGAAAGTGAACAGCTGTGAAATGGTAGCTTTTATACCACTTCCACAGCTGTCAACTATTCACAATGGAGAGTCATTGAGAACCAGACACACTTACCTGACGTGATCTCCGAGCGCCGGGAACCTCGTAAAAAGGCTGGAAAAATGGTAAGTCCCTGGTAAAATGCTTTTTAAATACCTTTAAACAAGCTGTTAACTATTTCAATTGGCTCACCTGTCGGATCTGTGAAGCGAAGACAGACCCGGAATTTAGGAAACTGACATGGAGGCGGGCTGAAGGCAGACTTCCGCCCAATCTCAATCATGGCCATTTTGACAGTGGACCCGCCTCCAAACTCGCACTCTCAGCGCCGGTAAAATTCCGGCCGATATGTGTGGAATAATTTGGGGCAAGGTGGGAGAATGCCCATGAAAAAGAATAGTAGAATGTTTACAAAATTGGAGTCCTGGTGGTTATGGAGAATGCTAAATGTCAAGAAATTAATTAACTGTGACGGCAAAACGGATTTTGCAGTTGGCACGGATCCTATTTAGGTCAAGGTGTCCCTTATGAACTGTGTCCACAGACGTCTGGCATCTGGCAGTTGCATCTCCTGGGTCATCTCTTCCTGAAGCGGGACCTGAGTTATCTGCCTTATCCTCACGTTCCTTTTCCTCCTCTTCGTAACCATCATCATCATCACAGGCAGTCCCTCGGAATCGAGGAAGACTTGCATCCACTCTTAAAATGAGGCCTTAGGTGGCTGAACAGTGCAATACGTGAGCCACAGTCCCTGTCACAGGTGGGACAGATAGTCATTGAGGGAAGGGGTGGGTGGGACAGGTTTGCCGCACGCTCCTTCCGCTGCCTGCGTTTGGTTTCTGCATGCTCTCGGGGACAGAAGCAGTGCCGCAAAAAAGTCTTCATAACATAGTTACAAAGGATTCCCTAATGGAAACACCACTGTGTCTTGAAGGTTGAAGATAATCTGAAACAGTACGGAAGACTTTAGAAAACTACAGATAAAAAAAATCTCGTTTGACAAAATAAACCATCCATATAATGTGGCCCTAACAGTTCCCGTCTATCACCACCTAGCAACATCTTTTTTACACAGACATTTATTTTCGGGAGTCCACAGGTGTGGAAGAGAAAAATCCAATCTTGGACTTATTTAAATTTCACTTTGATGTGCGGTGAGAATGAGAGAAGCGCTGTGGGCGACCCACATCGGCGGCAGAGGAAAATTGCAGGAAATTAGCACCAAGCCCTGCTGTTCCATTTTCCTTCACCGTTGTTCAGAATAAACCACACAATCCTTGGTAAATGGGAGGACAATCTAAGCCATGCAGTTCCCCTGAGGTAAGGTACCATTTCTCTCACTTTAAAAGCTTTGTAGGCTGCAAACATAGAAACATAGAAACATAGAAAATAAGTGCAAGAGTAGGCCATCCGGCCCTTCGAGCCTGCACCACCATTCAATAAGATCATGGCTGATCATTCCTTCAGTACTCTGTTCCTACTTTCTCTCCATACTCCTTGATCCCTTAAGCCTCAAGGGCCATATCTAACTCCCTCTTGAATATATCCAATGAACTGGCATCAACAACTCACTGCATTAGGGAATTCCACAGGTTAACAACTCTCTGAGTGAAGAAGTTTCTCCTCCTCTCAGTGCTAAATGGCTTACCCCTTATCCTTAGACTATGTCCCCTGGTTCTGGACTTCCCCAACATCGGGAACTTTCTTCCTACATCTAACCTGTCCAGTCCCGTCAGAATTTTATGTTTCTATGAGATCCCCTCTCATCCTTCAAAACTCCAGTGAATACAGGCCCAGTCGATCCAGTCTCTCCTCATATGTCAGTCCTGCCATCCCAGGAATCAGTCTGGTGAACCTCCGCTGCACTCCCTCTATAGCAAGAACGTCCTTCCTCAGATTATTCCAGGTGGGACCACACCAAGGCTCAGTACAACTGCAGTAAGACTTCCCTGCTCCTATACTCCTGGCCAGAAATAGCAACGAACCCGGGGCCTGGGAGAAATTTAGAACTCAACAGAGGACAAAGGGGTTGATTAGGGCAGGAAAAATAGAGTACGAGAGGAAGCTTGCAGGGAACATTAAAATGGACTGCAAAAGCTTCTATAGATATGTAAAGAGAAAAAGGTTAGTAAAGACAAACGTAGGTCCCCTGCAGTCAGAATCAGGGGAAGTCATAACGGGGAACAAAGAAATGTCAGACCTATTGAACAAGTACTTTGGTTCGGTATTCACTAAGGAGGACACAAACAGCCTTCCGGATATAAAAGGGGTCAGAGGGTCGAGTAAAAAGGAGGAACTGAGGGAAATCCTTATTAGTCGGGAAATTGTGTTGGGGGAATTGGTGGGATTGAAGGCCGATAAATCCCCAGGGCCTGATGGACTGCATCCCAGAGTACTTAAGGAGGTGGCCTTGGAAATAGTGGATGCATTGACAGCCATTTTCCAACATTCCATAGACTCTGTATCAGTTCCTATGGAGTGGAGGGTAGCCAATGTAACCACACTTTTAAAAAAAGGAGGGAGAGAGAAAACAGGGAATTATAGACCGGTCAGCCTGACATCGGTAGTGGGTAAAATGATGGAATCAATTATTAAGGATGTCATAGCAGCGCATTTGGAAAGAGGTGACATGATAGGTCCAAGTCAGCATGGATTTGTGAAAGGGAAATCATGCTTGACAAATCTTCTGGAATTTTTTGAGGATGTTTCCAGTAGAGTGGACAAGGGAGAACCAGTTGATGTGGTGTATTTGGACTTTCAGAAGGCTTTCGACAAGGTCCCACACAAGAGATTAATGTGCAAAGTTAAAGCATATGGGATTGGGGGATAGTGTGCTGACGTGGATTGAGAACTGGTTGTCAGACAGGAAGCAAAGAGTAGGAGTAAATAGGTACTTTTCAGAATGGCAGGCAGTGACTAGTGGGGTACCGCAAGGTTCTGTGCTGGGGCCCCAGCTGTTTACATTGTACATTAATGATTTAGACGAGGGGATTAAATGTAGTATCTCCAAATTTGCAGATGACACGAAGTTGGGTGGCAGTGTGAGCTGCGAGGAGGATGCTGTGAGGCTGCAGAGTGACTTGGATAGGTTAGGTGAGTGGGCAAATGCATGGCAGATGAAGTATAATGTGGATAAATGTGAGGTTATCCACTTTGGTGGTAAAAACAGAGAGACAGACTATTATCTGAATGGTGACAGATTAGGAAAAGGGGAGGTGCAACGAGAACTGGTACATCAGTCATTGAAGGTTGGCATGCAGGTACAGCAGGCGGTTAAGAAAGCAAATGGCATGTTGGCCTTCATAGTGAGGGGATTTGAGTACAGGGGCAGGGAGGTGTTACTACAGTTGTACAGGGCCTTGGTGAGGCCACACCTGGAGTATTGTGTACAGTTTTGGTCTCCTAACTTGAGGAAGGACATTCTTGCTATTGAGGGAGTGCAGCGAAGGTTCACCAGACTGATTCCCGGGATGGCGGGACTGACATATCAAGAAAGATTGGATCAACGGGGCTTGTATTCACTGGAGTTCAGAAGAATAAGAGGGGATCTCATAGAAACGTTTAAAATTCTGATGGATTTAGACAGGTTAGATGCAGGAAGAATGTTCCCGATGTTGGGGAAGTCCAGAACCAGGGGTCACAGTCTAAGGATAAGGGGTAAGCCATTTAGGACCGAGATGAGGAGAAACTTCTTCACCCAGAGAGTGGTGAACCTGTGGAATTCTCTACCACAGAAAGTTGTTGAGGCCAATTCACTAAATATATTCAAAAAGGAGTTAGATTTAGTCCTTACTACTAGGGGGATCAAGGGGTATGGCGAGAAAGCAGGAATGGGATACTGAAGTTGCATGTTCAGCCATGAACTCATTGAATGGCGGTGCAGGCTCGAAGGGCCGAATGGCCTACTCCTGCACTTATTTTCTATGTTTCATTGGGCCCAAGTTTCGAGGCGCGCCTAGAACGACGCCCGTTTTTTGCGCCACAAAGTGCGCCTAAAAAAAACCTCCGTATTCTCCACCTCCCTGCAAGTCCTCTGGCCCTCGGCGCAGCAGGAGCTGTAGGGAGCGGAGCCAGGTCCCTGCACTGAAAACAGTGCCGGGACCTCTGCACATGCGCGTTACAGTGGGCACGCAAGTGCAGTAGCCCCAGGCGCCCGAAACTATGTGGGAGGGGCCCGAAGCACGCAGCCCCTAGCCCTGGCCGAATGGCCTCACTGGGGCTGCGTGAATAAGGTTCCTCCCACGGCCAGCTCCTGCTTCCTGCCGACCCGACTCGACTCCCGCTTCCCGCCTGCGGACCGGACCCGACACCCGCTCTCCCCCCCCCCCACCACCCCGGACCTGACACCGACCCGACTCCCGCTCCCGCTCCCTCCTTCCCCCCGACTGGACCCGACCCGACTCCCGCTCCCCCTCCCCTCCCCGGACTGGATTCGACCTGACCTCCCTCTCCCCGACCTGACCTCCCTCTCCCTCCCTCCCGATCCCCGACCCGAACTGAACCGACCGACCTCCCACTTCCTGCCCGACCCGACCCAACGCCACCTACCTGTAAATCTGGTGCTGGGGTCGGGCCCTGCCCGAAGTCTCGGGCCCGGCCTGTTCATCCTCCCTTCCCCTTCTCCTTCCCCCTCCCTCCCCAATCTCCTTCCCCCCCATCTCCTTCCCCCCCCATCTCCTTCCCTCCATCTCCTTCTCCCCCCCTCCCCTTCTCCCCCCCTTCTCCCCCATCCCTCCCCATCCCTCCCCATTCTCCCCCATCCCTCCCCCTTCCCTCCCTCTGCTCCCCCCCTCTCTCCCTCTACCCCCCCTCCCCCTCCCCTCGCTGTCAGAAACACAGACACTGACAGAGAATGAGAGACACACAGACAGACAGAGAGAGATAGAGACACTGACAGAGACACACTGGGCGGGGCATCCCAGCACGCTGTTGGAGGGTTCCCGGTGCTGCAGTCGATAAATAGAAAATGTTTTATTAATTGATTTAAAAAAATATATATTTTTTATTAATTTTTTTGGATTGATTTATTGGTTGATTTATTGATGTATTGATCATTTATTATTGATGATGGCTCTTTATTTGTAAAACTGAAGTGTTTAATGTTTGTAAACTTCCCTTTAAACCCCCCCCCCCATTCCCTACGCCTGATTTTCTAAAGTGTAGACAAGGTTTTTTCGAGTGTACAAAAATCTTCACTTACTCCATTCTAAGTTAGTTTGGAGTAAGTTTTCACTGACGAAACTTTGAAAACAGGCGTAAGTGGCCGGACACGCCCTCTTTTGAAAAAAAAATTCTGTTTCAAAGTGAAACTGTTCTAACTGACTAGAACTGGAGCAAACTAAATGACGAGAATTCCGATTTCTAAGTTACTCCGTTCTACACCAGTTGCTCCTAAAAATCAGGAGCAAATCATGTAAAACTTGGGGCCTATGTTACTCAAATCTCCTTGCTATGAAGGCCAACATACCATTTGCCTTCTTCAGCACCTGCTGTAATTGCCTGCCAACTTTCAATGACTGATGTATCATGACACCCAGGTCTCGCTGCACCTCCCCTTTTCCTAATCTGCCGCCATTCAGATAATATTCTGTCTTCGTGTTTTTGCCCCCAAAGTGGATAACCTCACATTTATCCACATTTTACTGCATCTGCCATGCATTTGCCCACTTGCCTAACCTGCCCAAATCACCCTGCAGCCTCTTAGCGTCCTCCTCATAGCTCACACCACCACCCAGTTTAGTGTCATCTGCAAACTTGGAGATATTACACTCAATTCCATCATCCAAATCATTAATATATATTGTAAATTGCTGGGGTCCCAGCACTGAGCCCTGCGGCCCTCCACTAGTCACTACTTGCCATTCTGAAAAGGACCCGTTAATCCCGACTCTCTGCTTCCTGTCTGCCAACCAGTTCTCTATCCACGTCAGTACTTAATGCCCGCCATTCCGAAGGACTGCCTATGATGATGAATGCCTGCCATGCACCACTAAAACCGACAGTTTACCAGTTCACCAGGTCTTACTGAACATTGCTTGGGTTAAAGACAAATAATCAAAACTGTTTGGTAAGATGCACAAAACTACTGCCACCTCAACCTTAGCTGGTCTACTTTTTTCACTAGTTTAGGTTTCACTGTCAGTGGTCTGGCAGTACGGTAGATTAGAATATTACCTTTTCTGTGGAACTTAGGTTAAAATTCAGCTTGATGAGAGAACAGTTTCAATTTCATATTGGATGCAAAGTTGCGTTATTAAGTGATTTTGAGAAACATAGAAACATAGAAACATAGAAAATAGGTGCAGGAATAGGCCATTCGGCCCTTCGAGCCTGCACCACCATTCAATAAGATCATGACTGATCATTCACCTCAGTACCCCTTTCCTGCTTTCTCTCCATACCCCTTTATCCCTTTAGCCGTCAGGGCCATATCTAACTCCCTCTTGAATATATCTAACGAACTGGCATTAACAACTCTCTGCGGTAGAGAATTCCACAGGCTAACAACTCTTTGAGTGAAGAAGTTTCTCCTCATCTCGATCTTAAATGGCTTACCTCATCCTTAGACTGTGACCCCTGGTTCTGGACTTCCCCAACATCGGGAACATTCTGAAGTCAATCCAGTCCTAGGGGCCACAGATTCAACATTGTTATTGCAGCAGGACCACTTCTGAATAGGATTACTACTATATCATGTGTTGTTTAAACTGTGCATCACATTTCTCATTGCTCCCACTATCATTATCATAGGCGGTTCCTCGAGACGAGGATGACTTGCTTTCGCACTAAAAAAGGATGAGTTCACAGGTATTTCGAATGAAGATCCCGAACTACATCCTGAAGGGTGGAAGGTGCCTGTGCGTGGATTTTTTTAACGTGGGGTGGCCGTTGCACACCAGCCACCACACGGGCTTGACAGAGCGAGGTCTTGGTCCAGTGGCAAGGATTACCCAAGACGACCGGAGATCAGTTCTGCTGCACGGACCCAGTGCGCACATATATCGCAGTGTGGGCTGGCCCGTGCTGCCCCTGGGCCCCTGGCTCCCACGAGTGGTAGTGCTAGATTACACTGGTTCACTGGTATGGCAAAATGATATAACAGTCACATTGTATACCGTTCAATGTTTACATAATAATAATGTTATTGCCAAATAAGATCATATTGTAATACCAAGTCCTGCAAGTGAAGGAGGAATAAGGCCTTTTAGGTCCCTAGCATTGCTTCTTAGGCCATGAGTCTAATTCTAACATTCCAATACAAAGTGTGTTGGAATCATATTTAAATTAAGTTACATTTGGCAGCGCTAACATTCTCTTTGCACTGCTGAAGAAATATGTTTCAGCACAAAACAAAATCTAACTCATTGAATTCGCTCGTGCGATTTCCAATACTGTGTATACAAGGCATTGTGAGGAATAAATGCCTGACCTTCTGCTTCTGTCACTTGGTGACGTTCCATTGACAATGTTCATGGTACAGTGCTGCAGCGGCTGTTGGGGAGCCAACTCCACACAACAGACATGCCCGTAGCAGTGGAAGATGCAGAATTAAGAGCAAAGCCTGGTTGCTGGCAGCGGATTAAACAAAGCCAAAAACGCATGTAAAATAGTCTACAAACAGCATGTTAACATATAGCTTCAGTCACAGTTTATAGAATCAGCTGCTCTCTCCTAATTGGATTAATTCTTCGAACAAACTCACAGCTAGTTATCATTTGCTTTTAACAAAAAGCTGAAGAAGACCTTTGTCAATCCCTCTTGTTTTGTCGTCTCACTGTGGTTGCTTACATAATGTAGGGTATTCCAGTCTAATTCCTGTAATGTGATGACCTGTTATTGTCACTGACCCTTGGAGTGGGCAGTGATTTTAATTTTTAAATCTTCAGGTTCCACATATTAGAAATGATATTCGTGATAGGGTGGGACAGTGGGAGAAAAGAAATGTTGGGCGAGGAGTGCTTTCAATGTGAAGGATTTCTCCCTTCAAAGTAAGGCGTAAAAGTCACTTACAAGATTACTTTGTGTGAGGCACTGACATTTTTCGGTCCCCTGGAGACCCACTATTCCAGAGGCCTAGACACCGAGCAGGAAGTGAAATATCATACATCAGCAAATTTCATGATCCTGAATGCCAATTGGAAGCCATCTGAGCAAGGAAGCCTCAGTACTGGCAGGCTAGTACAGGCGGCAGATTGATGAGCGAGACAGCCTGTTCAACCAACTGTGCCAGGCCAACCTGCATGCTGTGATGCAAAGATGTAATGTCAATGTGCAACAGACTGCACAGCATCAAAGACACTTTCAGTGTCCTGAACCTTGAAAGCACTTCTTCTATTATACTGCCTCAATGTGTGGAACAAGAGCACGACTGGAGTTGGTGTTCCTTTCCACTGAGACTGTGGGCCAATCCCTTTTTACTAAATTGTTTTAATGAGAGTATATTCATCATAGGCAGTCTCTCGGGATCGAGGAAGACTTGCTTCCACTCCTGAAGTGAGTTCTGTTGTGTATCTGTAAAGCATGCACTCCCATGTTCTGCCACCAGGGAGCGCATCCCCTGAAGTCCCAAGGGATCCCTTGGGAGCACTGTATATAGGCCGGCCCCCAAGGCCTGTTTCTCACTCTGGAGTGTCTTAATAAAGACTGAGGTCACTGTTACTTTAACCTCCTTATGTGCAGTCTCATCTGTGTTAGGAACACATTAAGTTCTTCTCGTGGCTGAACAGTCCAATAGGAGAGCCACAGACTCTGTCACAGGTGGGACAGATAGTCGTTGAGGGAAGGGGTGGGTGGGACTTGTTTGCCGCACACTGTTTCCGCTGCCTGCGCTTGATTTCTGCATGCTCCCGGCGATGAGCCTCGAGGTGCTCAGCGCCCTCCCGGATGCACTTCCTCCACTTAGGGCGGTCTTGGGCCAGGGACTCCCAGGTGTCAGTGGGGATGTTGCACTTTATCAGGGAGGCTTTGAGGATGTCCTTGTAGTGTTTCCGCTGCCCACCTTTGGCTCGTTTGCCGTGAAGGAGTTCCGAGTAGAGCACTTGCTTTGGGAGTCTCGTGTCTGGCATGCGGACTATGTGGAGCTGATCGAGTGTGGTCAGTGCTTCAATGCTGCAAATGTTAGCCTGAATGAGGACGCTGATGTTGGTAAATCTGTCCTCCCAGGGGATTTGTAGGATCTTGCGGAGACATCGTTGGTGGTATTTCTCCAGCGACTTGAGGTGTCTACTGTATATGGTCCATGTCTCTGAGCCATACAGTAGGGCGGGTATTACTACAGCCCTGTAGACCATGAGCTTGGTGGCAGTTTTGAGGGCCTGGTTTCAAACACTCTTTTCCTCAGGCGGCTGAAGGCTGCACTGGCGCACTGGAGGTGTATATTATATAACTTGTAAGTAAACTAATCACAAAACAATACATTTTGGACGTATACTTTCACAAGTTACTCCTGTGTGGGTTGTGCTGTGATTGTTCCAGTTCTCCTGTAATTGCCTATAATGTATGTAATGTATGTAATGTATGTACCTATGAGTATGGTCACGGGTTTGTAGAGCTGTTGCATGGCCAAGGGGGCCATCAGCCGGTCCAGGCAGCGGGCGGTCGAGGGGGTCGTTCAGACCGACTGCCTGCCTCTCTTCCACGGTTACATCCGATCCAGGGTGTCCCTGGAGATGGAGCACGCGGTGTCCACCGGTATGCTCGCGGCTTTCCGGCAGAGGTGGGCGCCGGAGGGACTGGAGTGCATCATCACCCCCGGCAACCAAATTTTAATTTGATTTTAAATGTCTAAAGTTTAATTTGTTTATTGTGTCGGTTTTAGTGCCCCCCCCTCCCAAGTGCCCTAAAAAAACCCCCCAAAAAAACAAAAAACAAGGGGGCACTTGTTTGAAAGTGTTTGGAGTGACCACCCCCTTTAATCAGGGGGCACTTGATTTAATGATTTATTTTGTTCACAACAAAATAGTTGTAGGGCTGTTGCTTACCAGGAACTCATCAGAGTCTGGAACAGAGTCGCCACCAAGCGCAGTTCTCCCCCGTCTGGAGTGGCGGCTGTCCTTCAGGAGCCGCTGCTCAGGAATCCGTACCTCCCCGACTGCGGATTCAGGTGGCAGGCGGACGAGAGGGCTGTGTTTGGCAAGGTGATCAGGGTCCGGGACCTTCTTGATGCCGGAGGAGTGGGCTGCATGGCGCCAGACGTGCTGGCATGGCGCCTATCCCGAGCCGACGTCCAATGCACAACCAATGCCGTCGAGTCGCTAAAAACAGCACTGGGCCCTGACTCCGTTAGGTGTATCGAAGAGGCTCACGCATGTGGGGAGATCCCGTCCGAATTGACCCCCGTCTGGACGGAATTCCTCATCGGCACCAAGCCCCAAAACCTCCCTCGTGAGCCGGCGCCTCACAACTTGAACCTCCTCGGGGAAATCCCCTCCGTGCCTTTCAGTTCTGCATGAGGGGATTCCTGTTCAGGCTGCTCTTGCACACTTTCCACCTAGCCATCCTCGTCTGCCATCCGGACACACCATCTTGCCATCCGGCCCCAATGGAGGGCTCTCTCTGCCTGAGTCCTCCCTCTATTTTTTGGGGACTTGGCCTGGAGGGTGGTGCACGGAGCAGTCCCGTACAATAAGTTTTTAAGTCGGTTCACTGGCTCCCAGGCCACCTGCAATTCCTGTGGTCTGGAAGCGTCCTTGTTCCATGTTTTTATTGAATGTACGAGGTTTCAGCCCCTATTCCATTATTTGAATGGGCTGCTCCTCAAATTCTGGTTGCACTTCAGTCCCACACTCCTGATCTTTGGGCACCCTGTGCGGAGGGGAGCGGGCAGGTCGGAAGTCGTAGAACTGCTCCTGGGCCTGGCCAAGGGGGCCATCAGCCGGTCCAGGCAGCGGGCAGTCGAGGGGGTCATTCAGTCCGACTGCCTGCCTCTCTTCCGTGGTTACATCTGAGCCAGGGTTTCCCTGGAGATGGAGCACTTGGTGTCCACCAGTACGCTCGCGGCCTTCCGCGAGAGGTGGGTGCCGGAGGGACTGGAGTGCATCATTACCCCCGGCAACCAAATTTTAATTTGATCCAGTTGACTGTCCAAAGTTTAATTTGTTTAATTGTGTCGGTTTTAGCGCCCCCCTTTAACCAGGGGGCACTTTATTTACTTGTTTTACAGGTGCAACTTAAAATAGTTGTCGAGCTGTTGCGTTGTGAGTGGCTTAGCCAGTCACGTGATGTTCACAAGACTCAATAAAACCCCAGCCAGTTGGGTCTAGGCCATCCACGATGAGGTATGTAGTTGTGAGCCTAGTGGATGAACTGGTAATGTGTAGTGTGATTGTTAAACCTTTGTTAATAAACCAACTAGTTCTTAATAGCAATGTGTTGCTATGAATTCTTAAGCAAAGAACCCATGAAGCAAATACATTACATTGCCAACCAGGATTTATTTTTAATCTTGTTAAATTTGACATGAAGTTGTTGTTGGAATCAGAATGAAAGCCCTTGGACTCAGTTACTGAGTTTCCTCCCTGGCACAATCCCCGGGAGTGTGGCAGGTCAGGACTTTCTGCACAGCCTCTGATCAATCTCCTGGGGTTAGCTGCATGTGTGTGAGCTCATTCTGCCTGTGCTTGCAACTTTGACACGGTGGCCCTTTAAGTTCAACCTCCATCTTTTCTCATACCTGGCATTGCTGGTTGGCTGTTTTTTTTTAGAGCTGTTAATTACAATGAATATTAATGGAATAAATGAGCTAGGATGTCACCAGGGCATCACTGCCTCATTTAAATATGACCAACTATATTTAGACAATTTCTTCTGTCTACTCACCCAGCTTTTGCCAGAAAATCTGGGTGAAAAAATGATGTTCTCTTTTCTGCCCTTCGCCTGCTGCAGTGCCACTGCTAAACTGGCAAAGATACGGAGGAAAATCCTGCCTAAGGCCAGCCTCATTAATCAGGCGCCGACTGCAAAGCTTTTCTCCCAGCAACAAGAGGAATCTCCCACATAAAATACATTCATTAACTGAGCATACTGGCCTCTTCAAGCCCAAAAGTTTGGATTTCCCAACATTGATGCAGCTTGGACATGAATGGCAAGCAGCAAGTTTTAGGCTAACTCAAATGAAAGTGTATTGTTTGCACCTAATATTCCGAGGTTAGCTCATTCGCACAGCTTCAGAAACAGATGTGAATAAGGACAGGGAGCAGTGTCGTGGAAGGAAAATTACAAGGGAGAATTAATGGGGAGTGTCACAATGGGAGGGCAAATACTCTGAAAGCCTTTGGAAAACTGTGCTGTGAAGTTCCATGGTTCCATGGCCCCATGCTTCTTGGAAGCTGCATTAGTCCTTGCAGTAGATGGCACTGCTTTACAAGTGGTCTTCGACTGACCCGTAGATTTGTAATGGCGATCGGGGTGTTCGTTGAGCAGCACATACAAATGGTTTTGACAACCAAAGTACCAACAAAAATAGTCAAGAAATGATTGAAATATTGCTAATTCAATGTGTCCTTTAAATCATTGACTGCCATCGCTGATTCCCTAGCAATGATGAACGGTTATTTTCCCATGGTTGTTCTTTAGAAATGATACCATTTATGCCATAATGGTCAGGAAATAGTGTGCGGGACGTCCCTTCCCCAGATGAATATTTAAAGGAAGCATCTACTTCTTTGAGGCAACTACTCTCAATGTCGTCCGTCCCCATCCTCTATAAATTACAGGGACAAAATGGGCGCTGCATGGAATAATGAAACATAATAACATAAGAACATAAGAATTAGGAACAGGAGTAGGCCATCTAGCCCCTCGAGCCTGCTCCGCCATTCAATAAGATCATGGCTGATCTGGCCGTGGACTCAGCTCCACTGGAGGCGTATATTATATAACTTGTAAGTAACTAATCACAAAACAATACATTTTGGACGTATACTTTCACAAGTTACTCCTGTGTGGGTTGTGCTGTGATTGTTCCAGTTCTCCTGTAATTGCCTATAATGTATGTAATGTATGTAATGTATGTACCTATGAGTATGGTCACGGGTTTGTAGAGCTGTTGCATGGCCAAGGGTGCCATCAGCCGGTCCAGGCAGCGGGCGGTCGAGGGGGTCGTTCAGACCGACTGCCTGCCTCTCTTCCACGGTTACATCCGAGCCAGGGTGTCCCTGGAGATGGAGCACGCGGTGTCCACCGGTAAGTTCGCGGCTTTCCGGCAGAGGTGGGCGCCGGAGGGACTGGAGTGCATCATCACCCCCGGCAACCAAATTTTAATTTGATTTTAAATGTCTAAAGTTTAATTTGTTTATTGTGTCGGTTTTAGTGCCCCCCCCTCCCAAGTGCCCTAAAAACCCCCCAAAAAAACAAAAAACAAGGGGGCACTTGTTTGAAAGTGTTTGGAGTGCCCACCCCCTTTAATCAGGGGGCACTTGATTTAATGATTTATTTTGTTCACAACAAAATAGTTGTAGGGCTGTTGCTTACCAGGAACTCATCAGAGTCTGGAACAGAGTCGCCACCAAGCGCAGTTCTCCCCCGTCTGGAGTGGCGGCTGTCCTTCAGGAGCCGCTGCTCAGGAATCCGTACCTCCCCGACTGCGGATTCAGGTGGCAGGCGGACGAGAGGGCTGTGTTTGGCAAGGTGATCAGGGTCCGGGACCTTCTTGATGCCGGAGGAGTGGGCTGCATGGCGCCAGACGTGCTGGCATGGCGCCTATCCCGAGCCGACGTCCAACGCACAACCAATGCCGTCGAGTCGCTAAAAACAGCACTGGGCCCTGAATCCGTTAGGTGTATCGAAGAGGCTCACGCATGTGGGGAGATCCCGTCCGAATTGACCCCCGTCTGGACGGAATTCCTCATCGGCACCAAGCCCCAAAACCTCCCTCGTGAGCCGGCGCCTCACAACTTGAACCTCCTCGGGGAAATCCCCTCCGTGCCTTTCAGTTCTGCATGAGGGGATTCCTGTTCAGGCTGCTCTTGCACACTTTCCACCTAGCCATCCTCGTCTGCCATCCGGACACACCATCTTGCCATCCGGCCCCAATGGAGGGCTCTCTCTGCCTGAGTCCTCCCTCTATTTTTTGGGGACTTGGCCTGGAGGGTGGTGCACGGAGCAGTCCCGTACAATAAGTTTTTAAGTCGGTTCACTGGCTCCCAGGCCACCTGCAATTCCTGTGGTCTGGAAGCGTCCTTGTTCCATGTTTTTATTGAATGTACGAGGTTTCAGCCCCTGTTCCATTATTTGAATGGGCTGCTCCTCAAATTCTGGTTGCACTTCAGTCCCACACTCCTGATCTTTGGGCACCCTGTGCGGAGGGGAGCGGGCAGGTCGGAAGTCGTAGAACTGCTCCTGGGCCTGGCCAAGGGGGCCATCAGCCGGTCCAGGCAGCGGGCAGTCGAGGGGGTCATTCAGTCCGACTGCCTGCCTCTCTTCCGTGGTTACATCTGAGCCAGGGTTTCCCTGGAGATGGAGCACTTGGTGTCCACCAGTACGCTCGCGGCCTTCCGCGAGAGCTGGGTGCCGGAGGGACTGGAGTGCATCATTACCCCCGGCAACCAAATTTTAATTTGATCCAGTTGACTGTCCAAAGTTTAATTTGTTTAATTGTGTCAGTTTTAGCGCCCCCCTTTAACCAGGGGGCACTTTATTTACTTGTTTTACAGGTGCAACTTAAAATAGTTGTCGAGCTGTTGCGTTGTGAGTGGCTTAGCCAGTCACGTGATGTTCACAAGACTCAATAAAACCCCAGCCAGTTGGGTCTAGGTCATCCACGATGAGGTATGTAGTTGTGAGCCTAGTGGATGAACTGGTAATGTGTAGTGTGATTGTTAAACCTTTGTTAATAAACCAACTAGTTCTTAATAGCAATGTGTTGCTATGAATTCTTAAGCAAAGAACCCATGAAGCAAATACATTACATTGCCAACCAGGATTTATTTTTAATCTTGTTAAATTTGACATGAAGTTGTTGTTGGAATCAGAATGAAAGCCCTTGGACTCAGTTACTGAGTTTCCTCCCTGGCACAATCCCCGGGAGTGTGGCAGGTCAGGACTTTCTGCACAGCCTCTGATCAATCTCCTGGGGTTAGCTGCATGTGTGTGAGCTCATTCTGCCTGTGCTTGCAACTTTGACACGGTGGCCCTTTAAGTTCAACCTCCATCTTTTCTCATACCTGGCATTGCTGGTTGGCTGTTTTTTTTTAGAGCTGTTAATTACAATGAATATTAATGGAATAAATGAGCTAGGATGTCACCAGGGCATCACTGCCTCATTTAAATATGACCAACTATATTTAGACAATTTCTTCTGTCTACTCACCCAGCTTTTGCCAGAAAATCTGGGTGAAAAAATGATGTTCTCTTTTCTGCCCTTCGCCTGCTGCAGTGCCACTGCTAAACTGGCAAAGATACGGAGGAAAATCCTGCCTAAGGCCAGCCTCATTAATCAGGCGCCGACTGCAAAGCTTTTCTCCCAGCAACAAGAGGAATCTCCCACATAAAATACATTCATTAACTGAGATACTGGCCTCTTCAAGCCCAAAAGTTTGGATTTCCCAACATTGATGCAGCTTGGACATGAATGGCAAGCAGCAAGTTTTAGGCTAACTCAAATGAAAGTGTATTGTTTGCACCTAATATTCCGAGGTTAGCTCATTCGCACAGCTTCAGAAACAGATGTGAATAAGGACAGGGAGCAGTGTCGTGGAAGGAAAATTACAAGGGAGAATTAATGGGGAGTGTCACAATGGGAGGGCAAATACTCTGAAAGCCTTTGGAAAACTGTGCTGTGAAGTTCCATGGTTCCATGGCCCCATGCTTCTTGGAAGCTGCATTAGTCCTTGCAGTAGATGGCACTGCTTTACATCTGGTCTTCGACTGACCCGTAGATTTGTAATGGCGATCGGGGTGTTCGTTGAGCAGCACATACAAATGGTTTTGACAACCAAAGTACCAACAAAAATAGTCAAGAAATGATTGAAATATTGCTAATTCAATGTGTCCTTTAAATCATTGACTGCCATCGCTGATTCCCTAGCAATGATGAACGGTTATTTTCCCATGGTTGTTCTTTAGAAATGATACCATTTATGCCATAATGGTCAGGAAATAGTGTGCGGGACGTCCCTTCCCCAGATGAATATTTAAAGGAAGCATCTACTTCTTTGAGGCAACTACTCTCAATGTCGTCCGTCCCCATCCTCTATAAATTACAGGGACAAAATGGGCGCTGTATGGAATAATGAAACATAAGAACATAAGAACATAAGAATTAGGAACAGGAGTAGGCCATCTAGCCCCTCGAGCCTGCTCCGCCATTCAATAAGATCATGGCTGATCTGGCCGTGGACTCAGCTCCACTTACCCGCCCTCTCCCCGTAACCCTTAATTCCCTTATTGCTTAAAAATCTATCTGTGACTTGAATACATTCAATGAGCTAGCCTCAACTGCTTCCTTGGGCAGAGAATTCCACAGATTCACAACCCTCTGGGAGAAGAAATTCATTCTCAACTCGGTTTTAAATTGGCTCCCCTGTATTTTGAGGCTGTGCCCCCTAGTTCTAGTCTCCCCTACCAGTGGAAACAACCTTTCTGCCTCTATCTTGTCTATCCCTTTCATGATTTTAAATGTTTCTATAAGATCACCCCTCATCCTTCTGAACTCCAACAAGTAAAGACCCAGTCTACTCAATCTATCATCATAAGGTAACCCCCTCATCTCCGGAATCAGCCTCGTGAATCGTCTCTGTACCCCCTCCAAAGCTAGTATATCCTTCCTTAAGTAAGGTGACCAAAACTGCACTCAGTACTCCAGGTGCGGCCTCACCAATACCCTATACAGTTGCAGCAGGACCTCCCTGCTTTTGTACTCCATCCCTCTCGCAATGAAGGCCAACATTCCATTCGCCTTCCTGATTACCTGCTGCACCTGCAAACTAACTTTTTGGGATTCATGCACAAGGACCTCCAGGTCCCTCTGCACCTCAGCATGTTGTAATTCCTCCCCATTCAAATAATATTCCCTTTTACTGTTTTTTTTCCCCAAGGTGGATGACCTCACACTTTCCGACATTGTATTCCATCTGCCAAACCTTAGCCCATTTGCTTAACCTATCCAAATCTCTTTGCAGCCTCACTGTGTCCTCTACACAACCTGCTTTCCCACTAACCTTTGTGTCATCTGCAAATTTTGTTACACTACACTATGTCCCCTCTTCCAGGTCATCTATGTATATAGTAAACAGTTGTGGTCCCAGCACCGATCCTTGTGGCACATCACTAACCACCGATTTCCAACCCGAAAAGGACCCATTTATCCCGACTCTCTGCTTTCTGTTAGCCAGCCAATTCTCTATCCATGCTAATACATTTCCTCTGACTCCACGTACCTTTATATTCTGCAGTAACCTTTTGTGTGGCACCTTATCGAATGCCTTTTGGAAATCTAAATACAGCACATCCATCGGTACACCTCTATCCACCATGCTCGTTATATCCTCAAAGAATTCCAGTAAGTTAGTTAAACATGATTTCCCCTTCATGAAACCCCTGTCCATTTTCCATTACCAACCATCTGATATATGGTGCTGCAGTGGAAAATCTAGACGAGAAGATTTGGTGCCATTTAAATCGCATGGTCATCATAGTAATTGTCTTCACTTCTTAAACAAAGCAAGTGCAAAAGTGGTGGTGATGGTGGGGAGGGTGTTGGTGGGGGCAGGAGGGTGGTACAAGGAGTACCTGTATCACTTTTGTTCTTTCACATTTTAGCAACTACTGTTACCAGAACTCTATAATATGATGGAGGAGAGTGTGGAACAGGAATTAAGCTGAGTCGCCAACTAAAAATTGTTCAGGGATTTAGAATAAGGCATCAACCATAATAAATCTCACAGAGTGAGCAGCCCCATGCACAGACTGTGGAACCTTATTCATCATCATCATAGCCAATCCCTCAGAATCTCTTAAAAGGAGTCCTTAAGTGGCTGACCAGTACAAAACGACAACCACAGTCCCTGTCACAGGTGGGACAGATAGTCGTTGAGGGTAAGGGTGGGTGGGACTGGTTTGCCGCACGCTCTTTCCGCTGCCTGCGCTTGATTTCTGCATGCTCTCGGCGATGAGACTCGAGGTGCTCAGTGCTCTCCCAGATGCACTTCCTCCACTTAGGGCAGTCTTTGGCCAGGGACTCCCAGGTGTCGGTGGGGATATTGCACTTTTTCAGGGAGGCTTTGAGGGTGTCCTTGAAACGTTTCCTCTGCCCACCTTTGGCTCATTTGCCATGAAGGAGTTCCGACTAGAGCGCTTGCTTTGGGAGTCTCATGTCTGGCATGCGAACGATGTGGCCTGCCCAGTGGAGCTGATCAAGTGTGGTCAGTGCTTCAATGCTGGGGATGTTGGCCTGGTCGAGGACGCTAATGTTGGTGCACCTGTCCTCCCAGGGGATTTGTAGGATCTTGCGGAGGCATCGTTGGTGGTATTTCTCCAGCGACTTGAGGTAATCAGGCTACCGACAAATATCATTTTTTGGTAAGGACTTAAATAGAAGATATGTTGCCCAAGTTATTAAATATTGAAATTGTGTTGGACTACATCGTTAGTTAGCTTTTTACATTGTCTCCAATAATAAATCTTGCTAAAACTCCCTGCCTCTCTTTGTATTGTTGTTAATTCGAATCTATCACATCTCACTTTACTTAAAACAAGCCCATATTACTGTAGATTAACTCTTAAAGATTTTTAAATTGCGAATAGTGAATTCATTGATGAATAAAATATGAGTAAAAATATTGTCAGCCACACAGTTCCCATATCTTGGGCAGCTGTGCAGAGAGAAGTTCGCTATGTGCTTCATGCTGAATGAATTTGTTTCACACTAAGTCAACATTTCTTTGATAATAGGTAGTTGCTATAGCTATGTATGTTGATATCAGAACTGGTACAATGGGTCCTTTTTACGATACCTGGAATAGTTGGCTTCCATGCCTGGGGCAGGCTAAGGCTGGGATGATTGACGTTCTGTAAAAGGAACTGGATAAATATCTGGTCAGGAATTGTGGTGGTAGTTAGAGGAATAAGTATTTTATGGGCGAGTCAAATGCTCAAAACACCCTGTTGTGTGGTGTGGGAAATATTTGTTTGGAGGACAATTGGTCAAAGAACAATCGGAGTCATGTGAAGATAAATTAACATTCTTGATTTTCTGTGCTAACTTTTGAAAATCAAGGGAATATTTCTGTACAAGTGTACCTTAGTAGATTAAATGAGTGGGTGGAATCTATAATAGGATTTGTGGAAGGAGCTAGCGTGATGGGTCAAATAGTCCTTTCCCCCTCCATGTTGCCTTATGTTGTTAAAAAGACTGATGTGCACATAATTATCACAGTGCTTACATTTTGTCCTTAGAGGTTGTTTGGGGGCAAAATTGGTTATCACCCCAGGTGGGAGCGGTAACCTCCCCGGGGCCGTATATTCTGTGCCCGGCGCAGAGGTTCCGCCCTGAAAGCAAAATTCAGGTTACCGCCCCTCACAGGAAGTGGAGCACAATGTCGGCACTCCACTTCCTGTCGGGGCGGAATTGGGGGCGTCACCCGAGCGCAGCACGGAGCGCTACGCGGCCCCTCCGTGTAGTGCTGACGTGTTTCAATGTCCCCTCCCGTACCGTTGAAGGTGAGGGATGCTACGATCTCTGCAGGCCCTTTGATGGCCTCCGCTGGGCCACCAGGGGCTAAGGGGTGGCATTGCCGCAGCCTGGTACCGAAACGGCATGTTGGGCTGCATGATCTCGGCCCAGATCCCGTGACATCGCTGGGCGGCGGCCCGAATGGTAAGGGGGCAAAATAAATGGCGGTGTGCGGCACCGCGTACCTCCGCTTTAGCTTTCGCCCCGCGACGGGTGTGCAGCCCGGTTTGCGACCCATGAGGCTGGTGCAGGCATTGCCTGCGGTGGCATCACGGGGCGCAGGGCCAAATTCTGCCGCGGGGCGAAAAGTGGTCGCCGCGCACAGCGATGACGTCTTCACCAGAGAGGCAGTGGCCTGGGACGTTACCAGCGGGGCTGCGGCGCTATTTCATTCGCGCCTCTGCTAACTCCCGCGCAATTATGCGGGAGCATGTAGCGACCCCTGCCCCCCTCTTCACGGACAAAAACACTTTTGCGCCCTGTTAGCGCCCCCCTGAGGCGCTAACAGGAGGAGCACAACAGGGGAATTTCGGCCCCATTTATGTTAGATCCCGCGCCATAATACAGCCTAAATATTCAAAGCAATATGAATTAGTCAACTAGAACAGCACCATTTATACTAGTGGCTCTCAACAGATAAACTCAATATATGAATAAGGGTGACATGGTGCATATGCACTATGGACAGTCCAGAACAGCTGCGCTGATACGTTAGTGGGGCTATGGATTGGCAAAAGGAAAATCAGGATGAATTATAAATAGGGAGTGGAGAGTGACTTCACTGGATTCAGCAAAATTAATCGACCTAAGTAATTACTATGCGTTCCAAGCACTATTCTCACAGGTGCAGGGGATGCTATCAATGAAACGGATATGGAAGCCAATAGCACTTAAATGGCTGTTGCTCCATTTGAATATTATTGTGTTAGTATGGCCCAACAGGAATTAAAACTTGTTGAGGGAAAAATGGGCAGAACTATCTCCTTATCAATGTGTAAAAGAATAGACAATTTAATTAATAACAGTGGCATGTGGCATGTTTGGAATTAAACAGCACGTACATTCATTGTTTGAGTTTAAAGCACTTTTTATGCACTGTTAAAAACTCAATTCGTAACAACTGTCGGCGACTATATTATAAATTTCACAGACTGGATGTTCCAATCTTGTCCAGATTCTTCTGCAATTTTCCTTCAACAGAAGTACTGTACTTACAGATTGGAAGAAAAATAAATAGGAGAGGAATGCTTGATTAAGTTCACTATAGTGACGCTTTCTTTCTCTGAAGCCTCCTCATGCTGTTTTCTATTCATTTTTTTATGCTATCTGGGCATACCCCGATTTGTTCGGTATCAGACATAAGGAACTAGAGGGCCAATTTCATGATCCTGGTAAGGATGGAGCCAGGATTGCTACATGATCACGATCTCTTGTGCATTGGGAGTGGGGGGTGACCTCACTGGATTCAGTATAGTTAACCGACCTAAGTAATTACAATTCTCACAGGTGCAGGGAATGCAATCAATGAAATGGGGTGAGGGATGTGGAGGCCAGCAGCTCTTAAATGGCTGCTGCTCCATTGGAACATTATTGCGTTAGTATGGACCAGCAGGAATGCAAGGTAATCGGGGGAAAAATGGGCATAACCATCCCATTTAGTGATGAAACATGGGATGATCTGCTGGAAGAGGAACAAGACCGGAAATTTGCCATATTATGGCCAAAATTAATCATCCTGTCATCATAATCATCATAGGCAGTCTCTCGAGTCAAGGATGACTTGCTTCCACGTCAAAAGGTTCAGAGGAGTTTCAATGAAGGACCAAAAATTCCAGGTCCCGAACTAAATCTTGAAGGGTGGAAGATGCCTGTGCGTGGATTTTTTAATGTATGGTGGCCGTTGCACACCAGCCACCACACGGGCTTGATAGAGCTAGGTCTTGGTCCAGTGGCAAAGATTAACCAGGACGACTGGAGACCAGCTCTGCTGCACAGACCTAGTGCGCACACATATCGCAGTGTGGGCTGGGCCCATGCTGCCGCCTGGGTCCTCGCCTCTTCTAGGTCCCGAACTCGCGCCTCCCTTGGGCTCCGATCACATCCCTCTGCAGTCTCTCGCCGCTCCTTCGCCCCAACCTCGCCGCTCCTGCTGTACCTGCCCACGCTCCAATCACCGACCTGGACCTTGGTCCTGTACTATTTCACTTAGAAACGTAGAATCATAGAAAATAGGTGCAGGAGTAGGCCATTCGGCCCTTTGAGCCAGCACCACCATTCAATAAGATCATGGTTGATCATGCAACTCCAATACCCCATTCCTGCTTTCTCTCCATACCCCTTGATCCATTTAGCCATAAGGGCCATATTTAACTCCCTTTTGAATATATCAAATGAACTGGCCTCAACAACTTTCTGTGGCAGAGAATTCCACAGGTTCACAATTTTCTGAGTGAAGAAGTTTCTCCACATCTTAGTCCTAAAAGGCTTACTCCTTATCCTTAGACTGTAACCCCTGGTTCTGGACTTCCCCAACATCAGGAACATTCTTCCTGCATCTAACCTGTCCAATTCCATCAGAATTTTATAAGTTTCTATGAGATCCTCTCTCATTCTTCTAAATTCCAGTGAATATAAGCTTAGTCGATCCAGTCTTTCTTCATATGTCAGTCCTGCCATCCTGAGAATCAGTCTGGTGAACTTTCGCTGCACTCCCTCATTAGTAAGTATGTCCTTCCTCTGATTAGGAGACCAAAACTGCACACACACAATACTCAAGGTGTGGTCTCACCAAAGCCCTGTAAACCTGCAGAAAGACCTCCCTGCTCCTATACTCAAATCCTCTCACTATGAAGGCGAACATGAAGGGGGAAGCCTCCGTGATTTAAAAACTTCGGTCCGCTGGGCCACCAGGGAGGGTTTCAGCCGGGCCAGCAGCCTGGCACCCAAGAGCGGGTGCCAGGCTGCCTGTTGGCGGCCCAGCCGAACCCGGGGGGGCATAATTGTCGGGCCGACAACAACAAACATGGCGGCAACGGCAGTGCGCCCTCCCCTTTAAGGGAAGCCGCACCGCCGTTACAGAAGGCCACAGCCTCACCGGACCACCGGGGCAAAACAGGTTTTGGCAATGCCGGGCAGGCCGAAGATTTTCAGAGAGGAATGTCGCCGTCTGGGGGCTTAGATCAGCGTGCGCACGGTGAGGACGCGCTTACCACGGATCGGCAGCAGCAGAGCGGTAAGGGAGAGGGATCGGGGCACCGCCGGGAAAACTCGCCAGGGTAATTGGGCTAACAGCGGCCATTGCACGAAAGGTCAGCGGCTCTCCACTCCGCAGCAAGGCCACCAATTTGCGGTGGTAACAAGCTTTAAGGAGAGCGACAATTTTGGCCCCGTGGTGTATAAACACCAACATGGACTGGTGGAGATGAATAACCTGCGTCTGCGTTATAATTTTCATGTAATAATACCTCGCTTCTTCGACATTAAAATCATAATGTTCATAATGCTTCGGCTCGAACTTTGTGAGGACCATAGAGAAATGCTTCTAATATCATACAGAACTGTATATTGAAGCATCACGTCAGAGCGCCACCTCCAATTACTTGCATGCTGCATAGTCATCAATTCACACAATGGGAGATGTAGCCTTGGCAACAAAATGATTTCCAAATACGGCATATCTTTTATTTTCTCATGAAGGAAAAGCCGCACACAGCTACAGAGAGAAACTGCACTGATGCCTGGCCGACCAATCTCCAAATTCTGAACATCATGAGGAAGCAACTCTTTAAATTGTGGGGTTTGAGACAATTGATGGTGGGGGCAAGGAAGTCTTGATGTTTTGTCATAAGCCTAACAAGGTAAGTGCACTCTTAAACATTTTTTAATTGCTTATCTTTCAAACTCACTCACTCAGTAACACAGAGACACATCGGCGTAGGAGGAGCATTACATTCAATGTGCAATTGTTGGCCCTGTATGCTCAGACATTTTATGCAGGCACCCTGCTAACATTTTCCCTTTGTGTAGGGGCCTCCCAAGATGCCATCAGAGATGGGCAGCAAGCTGGGCCATCTAATGAGCATCTGGCATGCACTCTTGACCAACATTAGCGTCCTCGCCCAGGCCAACATCCCCAGTATCGAAACACTGACGACACTTGATCAGCTCCACTGGGCAGGCCACATTGTCCACATGCCAGACACGAGACTCCCAAAGCAAACGCTCTACTCGGAACTCCTTCATGGCAAGTGAGCCAAAGGTGGGCAGAGGAAACGTTACAAGGACACCCTCAAAGCCTCCCTGATAAAGTGCAACATCCCCACTGACACCTGGGAGTCCCTGGCCAAAGACCGCCCTAAGTGGAAGAAGTGCATCCGGGAGGGCGCTGAGCACCTCGAGTCTCGTCGCCGAGAGCGTGCAGAAATCAAGCGCAGGCAGCGGAAGGAGCGTGCGGCAAACCTGTCCCACCCACCCTTTCCCTCAACGACTGTCTGTCCCACCTGTGACAGGGACTGTGGTTCTCGTATTGGACTGTTCAGCCACCTAAAGACTCATTTTAAGAGTGGAAGCAAGTCTTCCTCGATTCTGAGGGACTGCCTATGATGATGATTGAGGTGCCAGTTCAGATAGATCTCCTTCGAGGGAATCGGATAGAGTCAGGAAGGAGCAGATGCTGAAACAGGCAGCACGAGTGATAAGGAGCAAGCTGAGTTAGCAGCCGAGAAGGAGCAACAAAATGAACAGAGAGTCACGACCAGAAGTTCCTCTGTTGCTGACCCATGGATACTTACCATATTGGGGCTTCCTATCGAAGCGATCTCATCAATAAATAGAAGAGAACTCGTGAATCAGAAGAAGTGCTCATTCAGTCCTTTAGGAGTTCCATGCAGGGCGTGCGAAAGACTTTGCAAAAGTACTTCGCTGACCACCTGGGCAACAATGAAATAAGGTTTGAGAAACCTGCAATCCAGTATTGAGTGAGTGGCAACTCCATGGCCATTACTAGCAAAGTGCTCCAGGGCAAAGGCCTGTAGTGCAGAAGTAGTTTCCCTTACACCTGGAAGTTTTCACCTCTGGCTCGGAGAAGCAAGGGGATTGACTTGAGAGAACGCTGATAGTGGGCTCCGTAGCACTCTGTGATAGTCGTCACACAGATGGTGAACAAATGGTTCAGATCATAACAATAAGTTGTGCAAAAGAAATCCTCCTCCTCCTGCCTCTGGTTCTTTTGGCAATTACATAAAAACTCAGCAGGTCTAGGACAGTTAACAGGAGAAAGGTGTGTCTGATCTCAGTAGAGGGTCGGGCATTGGGGGGACAATTATTGTGGCTGCACAAAAATCATTTAAAAGTCTTTTTAAAACTTTTTTTGAGTGGCTGCAGCAGACCCTTCAAGACTGATTGGGGCATTTAATATGAAGAACTAAGGACTGTGCATGCACTTGGCACGTTCCGCTCATTGGGACCTTAAACTTGCATCAGGGTCTATTGAAGTCATAAGACCCCAATTTGAATGGTGTACTGAAGCTCCCCGCTGTTTCCGGAGGGCGCCTGGGTCACCCACTTCACGGGCCCACCAAAATAGTGAAGACCTGGTGGTCGCTGGGAAGGAGATAGTAATTGTTGCCAATTACAATCGTGCTGCCCCCCCTGTTCCCGCCCGGCAGGAGCGGATAAAAATTGGCTCCAAAGTCAACTGTGACTCCATCATCATTATGGAGGAAATGTAGGAAATTGTATCCATCCAAAATGCTGTCCTCTGGGAAATACTTGAAACAACTGATGATGTATCCAATAGGCTAGATAAATTCTCAAACTAGATGTGTAATTGGGTAAAGTGGAGCGTGCGGCACAGATCAGCAGTTGAGCTGCGTGACGGGTGCTTTCTGCTGTTCCACATGGGACAGAGTTAATCACCTATGCAATTTTGTTGAATTCTTGTCGAAGGCTGAAAGGAAATCTTTTTAATGACTTCTGGGAGGTTGCCTGCCATATCGCAATTAATCATTGCTAGATCATAGAAAGAATTTTTTCCCCCCAAATTTGTTCTTTTATCATGAAGAAATTTCACTTCTCAGGTGCTCCTATTGGAATGCAGCACTGCATGATAAACAACAGCAGAAAAGTCTGCCTCACTGATTGCATATCAAGTGCAGTGATGAATGAATCTAGGTTTTGCATGTATGCACAGCTATAACTAAAGATTGCCATGATCAAGGGTTGGAAATTAGTCCTTTCACCTTGTGCACATTCACAAACCAGGGCCCTGAAATTCTGCTTGGGCCACATCATCATCATCATAGGCAGTCCCTCGGAATCGAGGAAGACTTGCTTCCACTCTTAATGAGTCCTTAGGAGACTGAACAGTCCAATATGAGAACCACAGTCCCTGTCACAGGTGGGACAGATAGTTGTTGAGGGTAAGGAGTGGGTGGGACAGGTTTGCCGCACGCTCTTTCCGCTGCCTGCGCTTGGTTTCTGCACGCTCTCGGCGACGAGACTCGAGGTGCTCAGTACCCTCCCGGATGCACTTCCTCCACTTAGGGCGGTCTTTGGCCAGGGACTCCCAGGTGTCGGTGGGCATGTTGCACTTTATCAGGGAGGGGGTCCTTGTAACGTTTCCTCTGCCCACCTTTGGCTCGTTTGCCGTGAAGGAGTTCCGAGTAGAGCGCTTGCTTTGGGAGTCTCGTGTCTGGCATGCGGACAATGTGGCATGGTGGAGCAGAGAAGGCCCTGGAAGGGCTCAGTGGAAAAGGAACCGCAGGTGACTTCAGCTATTCAGGAGTTAACAGAGCGGGGTTTGCAGGTAATTCATGCCCTATGGGATTGCTTATCTGTTGCATCAGCAGTTGTGGGTCCTTTCCTGGAGCCGTGGCAAGACTAATGCCAACTCAGCTGGCGAGAGCTCTGAGTGCAGAAATCCTCGGGAGGCTCAGGAACTCCCCTAGACATTCCCCAGACCCTCCCACCAGGAAATGGCTCTTTAAAATGAGGTGCAATTCTGGCAGAACCAAGTTTCGTCCCATTTTCTGGCTTTACTCCAGGAATTGCACCAGGATTTCACCTTGGCCCCACCATGGAATTTCAGACAAGAGATTTTTGGGGTTCTTGGTAAGGTGGTATCTGCAGTATTTGTCTTGCTGAGTTGCTTAGTTATATATGATTTGTTATAGATGGCCTCTCAGAAGATTATTGGGTGAATTTTCTGGTCACCATCAGTGGTGGTATCAGAGTAGAATGGTCACGAGGGGAGAGGTTCAGGAAATTGAAGTAAGATCAATTTTACAGATATGTGACCATTATGTATGCTGTGTGAACTTCTGGTTAAGCCTTAGGTAGGCCTTGGAAAATAGTTTCTCTCTATCTACCCTATAAGCTCCTTTAATCATCTTAAGCACCTCAATTAGATCACCCCTTAATCTTCTATACTCAAGGGGTTACAAGTCCAGTCGATACAACCTGTCCTCATAACTTAACCCTTTTAGCCCAGGTATCATTCTAGTAAATTTGGGCTGTACCCCTCCAAGATCAATATATCCTTCCTGGGATACAGTGCCTAGAACTGGATGTAGTTCTCTAGATGTGGTCTAACCAGAGCTCTGTACAATTGTTACATAACTTCCTCCCCTTTTCGCTTGAGATAAAGACTGTTAAGTATGGAAGAACTCCACAAGACTGCGTACTATGAGCTAAAACTGATGTGACCTTAGTCTCTTTAATACAACTCCAGCATGGCAGACAACCTTTTATACTCCCTTGCACGAGGTGTGCAGGTGACCCTTGGGCCTCCAACAGTTGCGCCCTCTGGTGGCAAGTCTTACACAGTTACAATGTTTACATACATAACAAAAACTAACCTTATAACTTATTTTTTCGTACCTCTCCATTAGCTATTAGTGATTTCTGCACTTGGCCTCATAAATCTATTTGTTCATCCACTGTTCCCAACTTCTCATCCTTTCGCAAATATGATCTATCTTTCTAGGTCTAAAGTGGATAGCCTCACACTTTTGTACATTGAACCCGCAAACAGTGAGAGGGAAATAGAAGAGCAAAGATGTAGGCAAATTTCTGAGAAGTGCGAAAACTATAGGGCATTAATAGTAGAGAATTTCAACTATCCTAATATTAACTGGGATAAAGTTAGTGTGAAGGGTATAGAGGGTGTGGAATTCCTAAAATGCATTCAGGAGAACTTTTTTAGCCAGTATGTAGCAAGTCCAACAAGGGAGGGGACGGTTCTGGGTTTAGTTTTAGGGAATGAAGCTGGGCAGGTGGAAGGGGCATTAGTGGGAGAGTATTTAGGTGCTAGTGATCATAATTCAGTTAGATTTAAGGTAGTTATGGAAAAAAACAAGGCTAGACCAAGATTAAAAGTTCTAAATTGGGGAAAAGCCAACTTTGCTAAGCTTAAAGGTGATTTAACCATGGTGGACTGGAAACAGTGTCAGACCATTCAAGGAGGAGATCCGGAGGGTTCAGACCAAATATGTGCCCTTAAAGAAAAAGGGTGGGACTAACAAATCTAGAGCCCCCTGGATGTCTAGGGACATACAGGGTAGGATAAAAAAAAAAGCGAGGCTCATGACAGATACCGAGGGCTAAATACTGCAGAATCTCTGGAGGAGTGTAGAAAGTGCAGCAGTAAAACTAAAAAGGAAATTAGGAAAGCAAAGAGAGAGCACAAAAATTTCTTAGCAAGTAAAATCAAGGAAAACCCAAAGATGTTTTATAAATATATTAAGAGCAAGAGGATAACTAAAGAAAGGGTAGGGCCTATTAGAGACCATGGGGTTAATGTGTGTGCGATGGTGGGAGATGTGACTATGGTTCTTAGTGAATACTTTGCATCTGTTTACATGAAGGAGAGGGGCAATGCCTCCAATGCTATCGGGGAGGAGGTGTGTGAAATATTAGATGAAATAAACATAGTGAGAGAGGAGGTATTAAGGGGTTTAGCAGCTTTGAATGTGGATAAGTCCCCAGGCCTGGGTGAAATGTATCCCAAGCTGTTAAGTGAAGCAAAAGAGGAAATAGCAGAGGCTTTGACCATTATTTTCCAATCCTCTCTAACTTCAGGTGTGGTGCCAGAGGACTGGAGGACTGCTAATGTGGTACCTTTGTTTAAAAAGGGAGGAAGTGATAGACTGAGTAATTACAGGCCAGTCAGCTAAACCTTGGTGGTGGGAAAACTATTGGAGAAAATTCTGGGGGACAGGATAAATCTTCATTTAGAAAAACAAGGATTAATCAAAGATAGTCAGCACGGATTTGTTAAGGGAAGGTCATGTCTGACTAACTTGATTGAATTTTTTGAGGAGGTAACAAGGAGGGTCGATGAGGGCAGTGCGTTTGATGTATTATTAATTAAATGTTATCAGTAGGGCACTCTGAAATGACCCATATCTTCCAGGCTGGATGATTCACTGCCATGCCATGTATTGTCTATCCATCACACACAAATTTTTGTGTTGCACTTTAAAAAAAGTATAAAGAGACTCAATGCAGGAGCCAGAATATCGGTAACCTGAGTGACCTTATCAATTACATTTAATAAAGGACAAACAAAGCTTATGACCTGCAGTCCTAATAGCAATCACACTCTGAATAAACCCACTCATTGTTTATTTAACAACAACTAACCATTTTCCCCTTAAATGAAGATATAACTTCACCTTACCAGCAGAATAATACATTCTGCATAGTACAACACTTACATGTTATAACACTTCTGTCCTTGTAAAACAGCATGTCAGCCAACTTATCATTAGCATGTCACAGGAAATCCACTAGTAATATATTAAAAACAGCACATATATGCACATAGATATCATACTGCAAATGTCACACTGCAGCTTGAATACTTTGTTGAAGAATCAAAACAATCTTTCAAGATTGTGTGCTTTTGAGCTGGAATCAAAAATTGACAAGCAGTTTCCAATAGTTGCCTGATCAAAGAACGATTAAAATCTGAATGGCTCAGCATATGGCACAGAGTGAAAGATTGTGACAGTGAGATTAAAGTGTGTGTGATATGCAAACTATGGGCATGCATATTGAATGAGCACAATCTGGGACTCTTACCTTTCTGCACTTCCTGAAGCTGGAAAATGTCTTCCTTATCTGTTCCCAAGACCTATGGAAATGGGACAAAGTGAGCCACCTCTTTAAAAAAAAAATTCGCTCATGGGATGTGGACGTCGCCATCCCTAATTGCCCTTGAGAAGATGGTGGTGAGCCATCTTCTTGAACTGCTGCAGTCCATGTGGTGAAGGAGTTCCAAGATTTTGACCCAGTGACGATGAAGGAACGACGATATACATCCAAGTCAGGATGGTGTCTGACTTGGAAGGGAATGTGGGGGTGGCTGTGTTCCCATGCGCCTGCTGCCCTTGTCCTTCTAGATGGTAGCGGTCATCCCTGATGTACATTTTGCTTCCTTTCTTATACCCCCTCCAGAAAAAGTGGCCTCATCATCAAAGGGGACAGTTCAGTGCATATTTATCTCTGCCTCCATGATATTCCGATGTCATTTTTAGACAAAAATCGATGTTGTCTTTAAAAGAAGAGAACAGCCCTTTAAAAGCTTTTATCTCACCAATATTCTGCCCCTGAACCAATCATTGTTTTCCTTTGTGTACCAGGAACCTGTCCAGGAGATCGATTCCAATGAGACTATTTAGCCAACCTCGCAAATCCCTACAAGGTCAACTCACCTTCCCGCTGCCAGATTCCTCGGGTCTCTCACAGTGGCTCCAGAGAAATTATGCCAGGATTGCAAATCTGGCCCTAAAAAGGTCTGGGACTTAGCATGCGTCTTTCACATATGGGAACTGTTATATATGTAAACCTGTAAATACCTTGTATAGCCAGCAGAGGGCTCATCCCCTGGAGTCCCAAGGGATCCCACAATCCCTTGGGAGCACCTGTACTTAAGGAAGCCTCACAGGCTGGAGAGGCACTCTGGAGACCTGCAATAAAAGACTACGGTCACACTTTACTTTGAGCTCACAGTATCTAGTCAGACTCTTTATTCATACATAAAAACTGCCGACGAAATACAGATGACGAACCCAACGATGCAGAGAACGGTGGGCATCCCGGAGAAATTTTCGGAGGGAGATGATTGGGAAACCTTCGTGGAGCGACTCGACCAATACTTCGTGGCCAACAAGCTGGGAGGAGAAGCGATTGCTGCCAAACGACGGGAGATTCTCCTCACCGTCTGTGGAGCACCAACATATGGCCTCATGAAAAATCTGCTTGCTCCAGCGAAACCCACAGAGAAATTGTACGATGATTTGTGCACACTGGTCCGGGAGCATCTGAACCCGAACGAAAGCATTCTGATGGCGAGGTACCGGTTCTACACCTACAAACGGTCCGAAGACAAAGAGGTGGCGAGCTATGTCGCCGAGCTGAGACGCCTTGCAAGACATTGCGAATTTGAAGGACATTTGGAGCACATGCTCAGGGACTTCTTCGTACTTGACATTGGCCATGAAGTGATACTTCGCAAACCTTTGACTGTAGAGACTCCAACATTGAGTAAAGCCATAGCGATAGCCCAGGAGTTCATTGCCACCAGTGACAATACCAAGCAAATCTCTCAGCACATGAGTACTGCTACAAATACTGTGAACAAAGTGATGTTGTTTTCAAATCGCAACATACAGGACAGGCCCCACATACCTGCAGCTGCATGTCCGCAGCTGTCTCAGAGTCCACCATCAAGGGTGATGAATGTAAGGCCATTAACACCTTGTTGGCGCTGTGGGGGTGATCATCGTTTCCATTCATGCCGCTTCAAAGGGTACATTTGCAAAGGCTGTGGAACAATGGGACACCTCTAATGTATGTGCAAGCGAGCTGCAAACCCTGTTAATCCTGCAAATCACCATGTTGCAGAGGAGGACAGATCCTCGGCAGATCACGATGAACCAGAGCCTCAGATCGAGGAGGCAGAGGTACATGGGGTGCACACATTTACCATAAAGTGTCCCCCGATAATGTTGAAGGTTGAATTAAATGGACTCCCCCGTTGTCAATGAAGCTGGACACGGGCGCAAGCCAGTCCATTATGAGGAAAAAGACTTAATTGTAGTGCAGCAAGGCCTCAAGGCCACTCCTGACTCCCATTCGCACTAAACTGAAAACTTACATGACGTCAGTGCTACTGTAAAGGTCTCCTACAATGGAGCGGTGCACAAGCTACCACTCTGGGTGGTACCGGGTGATGGTCCCACGCTGCTCAGTAGGAGGTGGCAGGGAAAGATACGCTGGAACTGGGACGATGTCCGAGTGCTCTTGTCCGTTGACGACACTTTGTGTGACCAGGTCCTAAGCATGTTCCCCTCGCTGTTCGAACCAGTCATCGGGAAGTTCCAAGGAGCAAAAGTGCAGATCCATTTGATTCCGAGGGCGCGACCCATCCATCACAAGGCGAGAGCAGTACTGTACATGATGAGAGAGAGGGTGGAGATCAAGCTGGACCTGCTGCAACAAGAGGGCATCATTTCGCGAATCGAATTCAACGAGTGGGCCAACCTGATTGTCCTCAAGGGAGACGGCACCGTCAGAATCTGTGGTGATTACAAAGAAACTATCAATCGTTTCTCCCTGCAGGATCAATACCCACTACCAAAGGCAGTTGACCATTTTGCAATGCTGGAGGGAGGAAAGACGTTTACGAAGCTGGACTTGACCTTGGCCTACATGACGCAGGAGCTGGAGGAATCATTGAAGGGCCTCACCTGCATCAACATGCACAAAGGTCTCTTCATTTACAACAGATGCTGGTTTGGGATTCGATCAGCCGCGGCGACATTCAAGAGAAACATGAAAAGCTTTCTGAATTCGGTCCCGTGCACAATGGTCTTCCAGGGTGACATCTTGATCACAGGTCAGGACACAGTCGAGCATCTGCAGAACTTGGAGGAGGTTCTTAGTTGACTCAACCGCGTGGGGCTCAGGTTAAAACACTCGAAGTGGGTTTTCCTGGCACCTGAAGTGGAGTTCCTGGGGAGAAGAATCGCGGCGGATGACATCAGGCCCACCGATTCGAAGATGGAGGCAATCGAGAACGCCACAAGGCCACAGAACGTGACGGAGCTGCGGTCGTTTCTAGGACTCCTGAACTACTTTGGTAACTTCTTACCGGGTCTCAGCACACTGTTAGAATCCCTGCACGCCTTACTGCGCAAAGGAGACAAATGGGTATGGGGTAAAAGCCAAGAAAATGCCTTTGTAAAAGCTAGAAAATTGTTATGCTCAAACAAGTTACTTGTGCTGTATGATCCATGTAAGCATTTGGCACTAGCATGTGGTGCGTCGTCGTACGGGGTCGGGTGTGTATTGTAACAAGCTAATGAATCTGGGAAACTGCAATCGGTTGCTTATGCATCTGTCTAAGGCTGAGAGAGCCAACAGCATGATTGAAAAAGAAGCGTTAGCATGTGTTTATGCGGTAAAGAAAATGCATCAATATCTGTTTGGGCTCAAATTTGAATTGGAAACTGACCATAAGCCACTGATATCCCTGTTTTCTGAAAGTAAGGGGATAAATATGAATGCATCGGCCCGTATCCAGAGATGGGCGCTCACGTTGTCTGCATACAACTACGCCATCCGCCACAGGCTAGGCACAGAAAACTGTGCTGATGCTCTCAGTAGGCTGCCATTGTCTACCACGGGGGTGGAAATAGCACAGCCCACAGATTTAGTCATGGTAATGGAAGCATTCGAGAGTGAGCAATCACCCGTCACAGCCCAACAGATTAGAACCTGGATGAGTCAGGTCCTCTTACTGTCCCTAGTAAAAAATTGTGTGCTTCACGGGAGCTGGTCCAATGTCCCATTGGAAATGCAGGAAGAGATAAAGCCGTACCAGCGGTGCAAAGATGTAATGTCTATACAGGCAGACTGCCTTCCATAGGGTAATCGGGAAGTGGTCCCCAAGGAGGGCAGGGACACTTTCATCAGTGATCTCCACAATACTCACCCAGGCATTGTAATGATGAAAGCGATAGCCAGATCCCACGTGTGGTGGCCCGGTATCGATGCGCACTTAGAGTCCTGCGTGCACAAATGTAACACATGCTCGCAGTTAAGCAATGCACCCAGGGTGGCGCCACTAAGTTTATGGTCTTGGCCCTCCAAACCGTGGTCCAGGATCCATGTCGACTATGCAGACCCGTTTTTAGGTAAAATGTTCCTAGTGGTTGTAGATGCGTATTCCAAATGGATTGAGTGTGAGATAATGTCGGCAAGCACGTCCGCTGCCACCACTGAAAGCCTGCGGGCCATGTTTGCCATGCACGGTCTGCCTGATGTCCTTGGAGCGACAACGGGCCATGCTTCACCAGTGCCGAATTCAAAGAGTTCATAACCCGTAATGGGATCAAACATGTCACTTCTGCCCCGTTCAGACCAGCATCTAATGGTCAGGCAGAGAGTGAGCAGTGCAAACCATCAAGCAGAGCTTGAAGAGGGTAACTGAAGGCTCACTGCAGACTCGCCTATCCCGAGTCCTGCTTAGTTACCACACGAGACCCCACTCGCTCACTGGTATTCCACCCGCTGAAATGCTCATGAAAAGGGCACTTAAGACAAGGCTCTCGTTAGTCCACCCTGATCTACATGAACAGATAGAGAGCAGGCGGCTTCAACAAAGTACGTATCATGATAGCGCAAATGTGTCATGTGAAATTGAAATCAAAGATCCTGTATTTGTGTTGAATTATGGACAAGGCCAAAGAGGGGAGCAGGGTGTTTCGGGTCAAACTTTCAAATGGACTCATTCACCGGAAACACTTGGACCAAATCAAACTCAGATTCACAGACTATCCAGAGCAGCCCACATTGGACCCTACCTTCTTTGACCCCCCAACATACACACCAGTGGCAACCCAGCAGGACTCACCATACCAGGCAGTCCAGCAAGGCCAGCTGCACATCAGCCCAGCGAGGGCCCAACAAACGATTCACCAAAACCAGAATTTGCACCGAGACGATCAACCAGGGAAAGAAAGGACCCATATCGACCCACCTTGTAACTAGTTACACTATTGACTTTGGGCTGGGGGGGGGAGTGTTGTTATATATGTAAACCTGTAAATACCTGGTGTAGCCACCAGAGGGCTCATCCCCTGGAGTCCCAAGGGATCCCACAATCCCTTGGGAGCACCTGTACTTCAGGAGGCCTCACAGGCTGGAGATGGACTCTGGAGACCTGCAATAAAAGACTAAGGTCACACTTTACTTTGAGCTCACAGTATATTGTCAGACTCTTTATTCATACATAACAGGAACTTAACACTTAAAGTCAAACTTTAAACAATCTTAAAGAGAAATAAAAGGATAAACAAGCATTGAAATTCATAATCAATCAATGACATACCTTGAACAACCGTGGTAATTTTAATCTAACTATAATGACCTGAATTTACCTATTTATCAATCAATCATAGGTGGTCTCTTGAAACGAGAATGAACTTGCGTCCACGCCAACAAAAGGACGAATTCACAGGTGTTTCAATGAAGGACCCGAATTACATATTGAAGGGTGGAAGACGCCTGTGTGTGGATTTTTTTAACGTGGGGTGGCCGTTGCACACCAGCCACCACACGGGCTTGACAGAGCGAGGTCTTGGTCCAGTGAACAGTGGTCATAAATGGATCGGCCAAGTTCTCAACTAAACATCATGACCATTCTTCAGATCCCTGACTACCCATCCGCTAGTTACTATGCAAGTTAGTAACATACAGATGTTTTGCCAAGCTAAGTAATGCAATCTAATTTGTCATTCTTTTGAAAGCATTGACTCATGTTGCGTGATTGTGTGACTGGCATGGACAACACTTCACTCACTGTCTTCATAGACTGACTGTGAATGTTGGGAGGCTATTTAACAATGAAGGGCATTATAGTTGATTGAATCCTTTCCGCACACAGCTTTATTATCCAACATTATTATTGTTAGCTGGCGATCAGGAGTGACAAAACTGCCTGGTTGGCGGTTTTTTTTCAGTTTCTTTGCCTATCTTATGGTAATTATTTTGCCGCTGGTGGGTGGGAGGCGATGAGGTCATGGTACTAAGTTGCACCATGGTGCTATGGGCCGGCTCAATGGACCAGCTGGTCTTGTGCCGTATGTCATTTTTGAATGTCCGTATGATTTTTTTCTTCTCTTTTCCAGGAGTGTTGAGGTCAATATTAGCATCCTACTCTCAGCTGAGATTACCTAACCCAAGACAGGCGGAGATCAAACCTGTAGCTATAAAATTATTTGGATCTACAGAACTGTGAATCATTAGCTTTGCAATCTGAGCAATGGGGCTAAAATTTCAGTTGCACAACGCTGTTATTTGGGTGCTGCAGGTGCCGAATTGGGTCCAAAATGGCGTCCGAGCTGTGTGCGCACACTTCTGGTGTGGGCCGCACCAAATGCCATCTTGATGAGGGCAATAGGGCACCCATTAGCAGCGTGCGCTGGAAATATGGGAAGTAGGCAGATTGTGACGTCAATCAGCATGCAATGCTGATTTGACACCAACGCTGCCATTTTCATCATCATCACTAGAGCTCAATCAATCAAAGGCAGTCCCTTGGAATCAAGGAAGACTTGCTTCCACTCTTAAAATGAGTCTTTAGGTGGCTGAACAGTCCAATACGAGAGCCACAGTCTCTGTCACAGGTGGAACAGATAGTCGTTGAGGGAAAGGGAGGGTGGCCAGGTTTGCCGCAGGCTCTTTCCGCTGTCTGCGCTTGATTTCTGCATGCTCTCAGTGATGAGACTCGAGGTGCTCAGTGCCCTCCTGGATGCACTTCCTCCACTTAGGCCAGTCTTTGGCCAGGGACTCCCAGGTGTCGGTGGGGATGTTGCACTTTATCAGGGAGGCTTTGTGGGTGTCCTTGTAATGTCTCCTTTGCCCACCTTTGGCTCGTTTGCCGTGAAGGAGTTCCGAGTAGAGCGCTTGCTTTGGAAGTCTTGTGTCAGGCATGCAAACAATGTGGCCTGCCCAGCGGAGCTGATCAAGTGTGGTCAGTGCTTCAATGCTGGGGATGTTGGCCTAATGTTGGTGCGTCTGTCCTCCCAGGGGATTTGAAGGATCTTGCGGAGACATCTTTGGTGATATTTCTCCAGCAACTTGAGGTGTCTACTGTACATCGTCCATGTCTCTGAGCCATACAGGAGGGCGGGTATTACTACAGCCCTGTAGACCATGAGCTTGGTGGCAGTTTTGAGGGCCTGGTCTTCAAACACTCTTTTCCTCAGGCGGCCGAAGGCTGCACTGGCGCACTGGAGACGGTGTTGAATCTCATCGTCAACATCAGCTCTTGTTGATAAGAGGATCCCAAGGTAAGGGAAATGGTCTACGTTGTCCAGGGCCGCGCTGTGGATTTTGATGACTGGGGGCAGTGCTGTGTGGCGAGGACAGGCTGGTGGAGGACCTTTGTCTTACGGATGTTTAGCGTAAGGCCCATGCTTTCGTACGACTCAGTAAATACGTCGACTATGTCCTGGATTTCAGCCTCTGTATGTGCACAGACACAGGCGTCGTCCGTGTACTGTAGCTCGACGACAGAGGTTGGGGTGGTCTTGGACCTGGCCTGGAGACGGCAAAGTTTGAACAGGCTCCCATTGGTTCTGTAGTTTAGTTCCACTCCAGCCGGACCGGGTTCAAACAGGGCTGCGTCATCGCCCCAACCCTCTTCTCAATCTTCCTCGCTGCCATGCTCCAAGTCACAGTCAACAAGCTCCCCACTAGATCTAACGACCTGTCTTAACCTCACATAGCTGAACATGTGTTCAGCAACAGGAAGGATCCCTCACCAGCGCTATTTAAAGGGATCATCACCAACTTTTAGCTAACTTGCTTTTGGATTTCGACTGCCTCTGTGTAAGTTTGTAGAAGTCTTTGGTGCTTTCCACAGTTATTCGAAGTTGGTGAGTTGTCGGGAGTGGTGCTGCATGTGGCAAAGGCCTTGTGGTGTATGAAATGATACAATGAACTCCGTACTGTGAGCCAGTGACTAGGTCTTCAATGGCTTCGAGAAGTGAAGATACAAAGGTGAAGTTCAGGTTATATACCGAGCCCAGCACGAGTGTACCTATGACCCGAGGACCTCCGATGGTAGTGCCCACTGGTGGTGGGCAGACCTTATGTACATATATTACAGGCCTTACTTCAAGGGTTCTGGTCAGGCCACTTGCTCCCATTCATGGGGGCTCTAGTTGTCACCCCCCTTGGCCTGCAGCGTGACAGGAAGATGGAGCAGAGGCAGCAAAGAAAAGGAGAAGCTGCTCACAGAGGGAAGAGGAGGAGGGGGAGAAGGGCAGTCAGCAAGCAGGCCTTACCCAACTTGGATCTTCCGAGAACAATTCTCTTATCTCAACCTGAGTCAGGAGCAGCCTGTGAGACATCTGCGCTTTACAAAGGGGGTGCTCAAAGAACTCTGCCACCTCTTGCAACCAGACCTGCAGCCTCACTCCAGGGAAAGGACAGAACTGTCCGTGGTTGTGAAAGTAACCGTGGCTCTGAATTTCTTTGTGTTGGGATCCTTCCAGGCTGGAGCAATTGACATCTGTAACATCTTCCAGTTCGCCATGCACTGGTGCATAAGAGAGGTGATAGATGCTCTTTATGCCAGGAAAGGGGACTTCATTGTCTTCAAAGCAGAGTCATGAGCTAGGTGATCAAGTGATCGCCCTTGTCGCCCAGTAGACTGATTCCTGGGATGGCAGGACTGTCGTATGAGGAGAGATTGGGTCGACTAGGCCTGTATTCACTCGAGTTTAGAAGAATGAGAGGGGATCTCATTGAAACGTATAAAATTCTGACGGGGTTGGATAGACTGGATGCGGGGTGGATGTTTCCCGCGGGCTGGGAAGTCGAGAACAAGGGGTCACAGTCTCAGGATGCGGGGTAGAACAAGCAGACTGAGTATGCACGTGGCTTTGCCGGGATAGCGGCCTTCCCCATGGTGCAGGGCGTCTTCGATTACACGCACAAGGCTTTGTGGGTGCTGCTTCTAAATGCTGGGCTGTACCGCGACCACAAAGGTTTCCATTTTGCTGAATGTGCAGTTGGTGTGCGACCATGACTCAGCACATCGTGATGGTGAATGTCCAATATCCTGGCAGCAGTCATGATGCTTTTATTCTGCGCCCGCCTGCTGTTCCCTCAGCCTTTGAGCCACCATTTCAAACCTGAGGCAGGCTACATATAAACATAGAAACATAGAAAATAGGAGCAGTAGGAGGCCACACGGCCCTTTCAGTCTGCATCATTCAATATGATCATGGCTGATCCTCTAACAAAACCATATTCCCGCTTTTTCCCCATACCCCTTGATGCCTTTTGTTTCTAGAAATCTATCTAGCTCCCTCTTAAATATATTCAGTGACTTGGCCTTCACAACCTTCTGTGGTAGAGAATTCCACAGGTTCACCACCCTCTGAGTGAAAACATTTCTCCTCATCTCGGTCCTAAATTTTCTACCCCGCATCCTGAGACTGTGACCCCCTTGTTCTAGACTTCCCAGCCCGGGGAAACATCCTCCCTGCGTCCAGTCTGTCCAACCCCGTCAGAATTTTATACGTTTCAATCAGATCCCCTCTCATTCTTCTAAACTCGAGTGAATACAAGCCTAGTCGACCCAATCTCTCCTCATACGACAGTCCTGGGTGACAAGGGCGATCACTTGACCACCACGTGGGAGAGGAAGATTGGTCCATGGTGGATCAAAGCAATTTCGAGCCTCAGAGAGAGGAGGCAGATGCTGAAGTACACTGGGTGCACACATTTTCGACGAAATGTTCACCTATAATGCTAAATGTAAAATTGAATGGCTTACCTGTAGCCATGGAACTGGACACTGGCGCTAACCAATCCTTCATGAGCAAAAAGATGTTTGAGAGACTGTGGTGCAACAAGGCACTCAGACCAGCCCTGAGCCCCATCCACACGAAACTGAGAATGTACACCAAAGAGCGCATCACTGTCCTGGGCAGTGCCATAGTCAAGGTCACCTACAAGGTCACAGTGCATGAACTGCCACTCTGGATTGTCCCGGGCGATGGCCCCACACTGCTTGGAAGGAGCTGGCTGGGCAAAATCCGCTGGAACTGGGATGACATCCGAGCGTTATCACATGTCGATGAGGCCTCATGTACCCAGGTTCTTAACAAATTTCCTTCCCTTCTTGAGCCAGGCATTGGAAACTTTTCCGGGGTGAAGGTGTGGATCCACTTGGTCCCAGAGGCACGACCTATTCACCACAAGGCGCGAGCGGTACCTCACATGATGAGGGAGAGAGTGGAAATCGAGCTGAACAGGCTGCAACGCGAGGGCATCATCTCCCCAGTGGAATTCAGCGAGTGGGCCAGCCCGATTGTTCCTGTACTCAAAAGTGATAGCACGGTCAGGATATGCGGCGATTATAAAGTAACTATTAATCGTTTCTCGCTACAGGACCAATACCCGCTACCTAAGGCAGAAGGTAAGACGCTGGCAGAAGGTAAGACGTTCACCAAGCTCGACCTGACTTCGGCCTACATGATGCAGGAGTTGGAGGAGTCTTCGAAGGGCCTCACCTGCATCAACACGCACAACATAAGAACATAAGAACATAAGAATTAGGAACAGGAGTAGGCCATCTAGCCCCTCGAGCCTGCTCCGCCATTCAATAAGATCATGGCTGATCTGGCCGTGGACTCAGCTCCACTTACCCACCCGCTCCCCGTAACTCTTAATTCCCTTATTGGTTAAAAATCTATCTATCTGTGACTTGAATACATTCAATGAGCTAGCCTCAACTGCTTCCTTGGGCAGAGAATTCCACAGATTCACAAGGGACTGTTCATCTACAACAGATGCTCGTTTGGAGTTCGGTCAGCTGCAGCGATCTTCCAGAGAAACATGGAGAGCCTATTCAAGTCGGTACCATGCACAGTGGTTTTCAGGACGACATATTGGTCACGGGTCGGGACACCGTCGAGCACCTACAAAACCTGGAGGAGGTCCTCCAGCGACTGGATCACATAGGGCTGCGGCTGAAGAGGTCGAAATGCATCTTCATGGCAACAGAAATTGAGTTTTTGGAGAGAAAGATCGCGGCGGACGGCATTCGGCCCACAGACGCCAAGACAGTGGCTATCAGGAACGCGCCCAGGCCACAGAATGTCACAGAGCTGCGGTGGTTCCTGGGACTCCTCAACTATTTTGGTAGTTAAGCAGCCTCTTAGAGCCCCTACATGTGTTATTGCATAAAGGTGAGAACTGGCTATGGGGAAAAAAACCAAGTAATTGCTTTTGAGAAAGCCAGAAACATTTTATGCTCCAACAAGCTGCTTGTATTTTATAACCCGTGTAAAAGACTTGTGCTAGCTTGTGATGCATCGACGTATGGAGTTGGGTGTGTATTACAAAAGCTAACGTTGCGGGGAAGTTGCAACCTGTCGGCTATGCCTCCAGGAGCTTGTCTAAGGCCGAGAGGGCCTACAGCATGATCGAGAAAGAGGCATTAGCGTGTGTGTTCGTAGGGAAAGCAAATGTATCAGTACCTGTTTGGCCTCAAATTTGAGCTGGAAACCGATCACAAGCCCCTCATATACCTGTTCGCTGAAAACAAGGGGATAAATACTAATGCCTCAGCCCGCAGACAAAGGTGGGCACTCGCACTATCAATGTATAACTATACCATCCGCCACAGGCCAGGCACCGAGAACTGTGTGGATGCTCTCAGTCGGCTACCATTGCCCACCACGGGGGTGGAAATGGCACAGCCTGCAAACTTGTTGATGGTCATGGAAGCATTTGAAAATGATAAATCACCTGTCACGGCCCACCAGATTAGGACTTGGGGCAGCCAAGATCCTCTGCTGTCCCTAGTAAAAAACTGTGTACTGCATGGGAGCTGGGCCAGCATCCCCATTGAAATGCAAGACCTAATCAAGCCGTTCCAGTGGCGAAAGGACGAGCTGTCCATTCAGGCAGACTGTCTGTTGTGGGGTAACCGCGTAGTGCTACCAAAAAAGGGCAGGGAGACGTTCATCTCGGATCGCCACAACACACACCCGGGTATAGTAATGATGAAAGTGATAGCCAGATCCCACGAGTGGTGGCCCGGTATCGACTCTGACTTAGAGTCCTGTGTACGGCAATGCAGCGTGTGTGCTCAGTTGAACAACGCGCCCAGAGAGGCAGCACTAAGTTTGTGGTCCTGGCCCTCCAGACCATGGTCGAGGATCCATGTCGACTATGTGGGCCCGTTTCTCGGTAAAATGTTCCTGGTGATGGTGGATGCTTTTTCAAAATGGATTGAATGTGAAATAATGTCGGGAAGCACCGCCACCGCCACCATTGAAAGCCTGAGGGCCATGTTTGCCACCCACGGCCTGCCTGACATATTGGTCAGTGACAACGGGCCATGTTTCACCAGTGCCGAATTTAAAGAATTCATGACCCGCAATGGGATCAAACATGTCACCTCGGCCCCGTTTAAACCAGCTTCCAATGGGCAGGCAGAGTGGGCAATACAATCCATCAAACAGAGCCTTAAACGAGTCACAGAAGGCTCACTCCAAACCTGCCTGTCCCGAGTACTGCTCAGCTACCGCACGAGACCCCACTCGCTCACAGGGGTGACCCCGGCTGAACTAGTCATGAAAACAAAACTTAAAACCAGACTCTCGCTGGTTAACCCCAACCTGCATGATGAGGTAGAGAGCAGGCAGCAGCAACAAAATGTAAACAATGGTCGCACCACTGTGTCACGGGACATTGATCTGAATGACCCTGTGTTTGTGCTAAACTATGGACATGATCCCAAGTGGATCGCGGGCATGGTGATAGCTAAAGAAGGGAGTAGGATGTTTGTAGTCAAACTAGACAAGGGACAAATTTTCAGAAAGCACCTGGACCAAACGAGGCTGCGGTTCACAGACTGCCCTGAACAACCCACAGCAGACACCACCTTTTTGAGCGCACAACACACACCCAATGGATCAACGACACCACCCCGGACCAGGAAATCGAACCCATCACGCCCAACAGCCCAGCAAGGCCAGGCTCACCCAGCAGCCCTGCAGGACCAACAACACGCCAGCCCAGCGAGGGCACAGCCAACACACCAGAACAGACATTTGTGCCGAGGCGGTCCACCAGGGAAAGAAAGGCTCCCGACCGCCTCACCTTGTAAATAGTTTTCAATTTGACTTTGCGGGGGAGTGATGTTGTGTATCTGTAAAGCATGCACTCCCATGTTCCGCCACCAGGGAGCGCATCCCCTGAAGTCCCAAGGGATCCCAGCATCCCTTGGGAGCACTGTATATAAGCCGGCCCCTAAGGCCTGATACTCACTCAGGAGTGTCTTAATAAAGACTGAGGTCACTGTTACTTTAACCTCCCTGTGTGCAGTCTCATCTGTGTTAGGAACACAATAGCAAGCATGTGTACAATGAGAGCCATGCTGCCATATGAAACATCATGGGACAGACCATTGGTGTGCTGAAGCAATGGTTCTGCTGCCTGGACCGCTCTGGAGGAGCCCTACGATACTCACTGGAGCATGGGTCCTGATTGGTGGTCATAAGAACATAAGAACATAAGAATAAGGTCGTCTGCTATGTCCTTAACAACCTGGCCATCATGAGCACACGACCCTTGCCACCAGGGAAACGGCCACCAGCTCAGGAGTAGGAAAAGGAAGAGGAGGAAGAGGAGGAGGAAGAAGAGGAGCAAGTGGAAGAGGAGAAAGCGGAAGAGGAGGAAGAAATGGAAGTAAGGAAGCAACCCAAACAGCTCCTTTCTGGTCGGGATATCCAGGATCGAATTATCTGTCTGCGATACCAGTGAACGCATCCCAATTGCCCCTTCTATATTTGTCCCACACCTTACCCTCTCTCTGTTACTGACCATCACAGCATCCTCTTGGCCACAATTCCGAAATAAAAGCCACCATAAAGCAAACATTCCAATCCAACTTTATACATCTATCCATCCAATATTACATCAATACATCAACTAATCCCCCTTGTACATTCCCTTAGTGTCTGTGTTGTGTGAGCCTTTGCCTGTCCTAGTGCTCCGACAAAGTGCTACCCCAGTGGAAGGCTGCTGGCTTTTAGTGGGGGACACTGCAGATGGCCTTGCAGGACAACTTTGAGAAGCTCCGGCTTTGAGCTGCACCACCCCGGCATGGGCGACAGTAGTCTGGGCTGGTTGGTTCACAGAAGCAGCAAAGGCCATTGGCAGAGTGGCAGTGGTGGGAGTAAAAACACTGTCATCCTGAGAGAGGGCAGCACGGCCCACCTCCACGGATGCATTGCCACTCCCGCGGCGCCTCAGCCAGCCTGGTAATCTGCTGGAGTACCGACTGCTGGACTGCTATCAAACCCTGCAAGCCCCTTTCAACACTGATAAACCCAGTCATGATGGCAGCAGTCTTCGCTTGCATTGCAGCAAGCTGAGCTTCCTTTGCAGCACACAGATTGGGTGACTTCTGCTCATCATCGAAACGAGGATGACTTGCTTCCACGCCAAAAAGGGATGAGTTCACAGATGTTTCAATGCAGGACCTAATATTCCAGGTCCCGAACTACATGTTGAAGGGTGGAAGATGCCCGTGCGTGGATTTTTTTCAATGTGTGGTGGCTGTTGCACACCAGCCACAACACGGGCTTGACAGAGCTAGGTCTTGGTCCAGTGGCAAGGATTACCCAAGACGACTGGAGACCAGCTCTGCTGCACCGACCTAGTGCGCCCACATATGGAATGGAAGCCGAGACTTCAGCCAACAGACGTGGGATCCACAAGTGCATTAATGGATCTGCCCATCCCTTCCACGCTGGAAAGCTTAGGCTCCAAGCTCTGCCCAAGCCCTGTGCATGGCTGGAGCTGACTCCTCCATGCTCTTTGACATTGCATTCAGGCTTTATGGCAGGCCTAACAATGCACCAAGCATTTAATTGTGCATGCCATTCAGTGTTCTTCTGCAGACCGCCCTATCAAAGCCCTCATCTGAATCTTCTGCAACAGAATTTATCTGAGACCTCGTCCTCCAGGACTCTGGCACCTATACTACCCTTTCCCCATCCTCTGGCTGCAGCCCAGTCATGCCCTGTGTCTCACTAGATGCAGATCTAACTCTCCTCCAAAATACAAGTTTCAGTATCTGAGCTGGCTGTTGGGAGAGTGAAATCGAGTGATGGTGTTTCTTCTTCCTCATTCTCCTCTCCATCTGCTTGTTTAACCACAGGCTGGGCAGGCTGGATTTCTTGGGTGTCTGAAATGAGAAAGGCACAAGAACATAAGAACTAGGAGCAGGAGTAAACCATTTGTCCCCTCGAGCCTGCTCCGCCATTTAATAAGATCATGGCTGATCTGATCATGGGCCCAGCTCCACTTCCCTGCCCGCTCCCCATAACCCTTTATTCCCTTATTGCTCAAAAATCTGTCTATCTCCACCTTAAATATATTCAATGACCCAGCCTCCACAGCTCTCTGGGGCAGAGAATTCCACAGATTTACAACCCTCTGAGAGAAGAAATTCCTCCTCATCTCAGTTTTGAAAGGGTGTCCCCTTATTCTGAGACTATGGACTAGATTTTACACTTTTGTGCTTACCGCCCAAAAATGGCCATTATTTTCGGCGTGGGCGGTGAAAAAGGGTTTTCAAATCGCTGGCTTCTCGCCCATTCTCAAAGCACCTAGTCTCCATTTTTGAAAATGAGCGTTACCGCGAGAGATCTGAAATGGGTGTTAGCGTTCAATTTTTTTGACCATCTGCCGTAAAGTGTCGCCGTCCTTAGCAACGGCTTGGCAATGCTCGATTCCCGCGATTCAGGAGGTCAAGGGTCATCATGACATGTGCAGAAGGACTGAGGGACTGAAGGCGTGTGTGGCTGGGGTGTGTGCTTGTTTGGCTGTTGTGGGAGGCACGAGGGAGATTCACCATCAGCAAAAAGATTACTAAGCACCAAGAATATAGTTGGCACCGAGCTTTTGTCCAACAAATAATATATAACATGGAAGGGATGGAGGAGGCCCTGGAGCTGGTAGCCGGGAACACTGGTGGCAGAGGGCTCTCAGCAGTCCCGGAGCGCGTCATTGCACTCCAAGATGCTGCACTCCATTGCCAATGACACATGCGAGCCAGCAGCAACATCTTGCTTCTGGCTCGGAGCACGTTCCCACCTCGGGACCGTCCTCTCCCGTATCCGTCCAAGCAGCGGTTCGGCCGTCATCCCCTACCCAGCCCCCCAAATGAAGCATTGCCTGAGGAGCTGCTCGGCCAGGCGGCTTGGAGTCAGGAGGGGAAGGGGAACGGGTAGAGTGGGGAGGAGAAATGGGGGGTGGGGGGGGCTGTCATGTATTCAACTGTCATTGTAACACATGTATAAACTGACCTAAGTTGTACACCGTGAGAACACTGACCACTAGGTGGTGAACTTGTGGGAGACACTCCTAACCTGGACTTTCAGGTATAAAAGGGGAAGCTCCACCCATCTTCTTCACTTCAGTGCTGGCTGATAAAGGTTACTGGTCACAGAGTGACCTTCTCTCAAGTATGGGCCTCATGTGCATTTATACTGTATAGTAAGGACATATTAGGGGCGGAGTAGGGTTGGTTTTTACAGAAATACTGATGATTTCAGACTAATGTTCGGATTAAATGTTTTTTATTTAACAAAACCTTGTTGCGCATTGACTCAGATAGCTGCACTGTTACACGCTGGTGATTCCTTAATATCAAAGGGTATAATGACACTTAACTTCAATCAACTTAAACTTTAACTGTCACCAAGTCAATGCCCACCATTGATGTATCACCTGCACACCCAGCAGTGTGTCAGCCTTTTAAATAATACCAACATTCTTTCAGGCAAAGTGCTCATTGATGAGCTCCTGACATCAGGCTCTTACAGCTATCATGCCACCACGGGCCCTTTCATGTGATCTACAGGGAGGCGGGGGCATGGCTTCAGCGTCAGCCTGACTGTCTGGGCCGGTGTCAGCGTCCGCCTCCTCATCCTCCTCTTCCTCTCCCTGGTGAGGTGGACTGTCAGACTCATCAGGCAATTCTTGTCCCCTCCTGATAGCCAAGTTGTGCAACACGGAGCAAAGCACCACGCATTGAGCTACCTGCTCAGGGTGGTATTGGAGCTCGCCTCCCGAGTGGTCCAGGCATCTAAAGTGCTGCTTCAGCACTCCAATGGTTTTCTCCATGATATTGCGAGTGGCTCTGTGGCTCTCGCTGTATCGCCTCTCGACTTCGGTGTGGGTGTCACGCAGGGGGGGTCATCATCCAGGGGGCGAGGCCATATCCCTTGTCACCAAGCATCCAGCATTGACCTTGTGGCTGATTGTTAAACAAGTCAAATATAGTGCTCTCACGCAGGATGTGAGCATCATGGATGCTGCCCGGAAATTGAGCATTCATTGCCAGTTTAATTTGCTGGTGGTCGACAACGAGTTGCACCTTCAAGGAGTGGAATCCCTTGCGGTTCCTGAAAACCGCAGCATCTTGAAAAGGTGCCTGCATCACGATGTGCGTACAGTCTATTGCTCCCTGCGCCTTGGGGAAGTTTGCAATTCTGGAGAATCCCCCTGGAGCCTCCTCACTCTGTGCCTCCCTGGTCACAGGGAAGCTGATCAAGTCCCTCCTGCGTGCTTACAGGGCTTCAGTGACCTGTCTAATGCAGCGATGTGTGGCATGCTGAGAAAGTCCACAAACGTCGCCAGCTGTGGCCTGAAAAGAATCCGAGGCATAGAACGACAGTGCCGTGGTGACTTTGACCTCGGCGGACAGTGCAGTACTGATGGTGCTGGCAGGCTGCAGATCTGCCCTTATCAGCTGGCATACCTCAGTGATAACCCCTTTGTGGAAGCACAGTCTCTGAAGGCAGGTGGTGTCGGGCAAGTTGAGGTAAGACTGCTTCTCCCTGTACTTGCAGGGGATGTAACGTCTGGTCCTCCTCATCAGTCTGGCACGTCTGACATTGGGCACATAATGCAGTGGAGCGTACCTTCGGTGATGTCGAGTCTGCTGCAGGTAATTGGTCACCAAGAGAGGGTGAGAAAGGACAGGTCCCATTGTAGTAGCTCTCTGTTTTCCACCGATTGGTCACAAAGAATGAAAGTCCCAACGAAGATACCTATTCAATTCCAATCGGTCACAGTATGGTCAAGATGTTTGTAGAGATGTTCACATCAACTCCAACGACCTGCAGAGTACATCCGAACTCCCCCGAGGTTGAAGCACAGCAGCCTTTTAAAGGACGCGACATGTGATGTAGAACATGGCGTCCATAACGCTGTGATTCGTTCCGGTTAGTTCCATTTTCCTGGGCGGTTTTTTGGGCGAGCGATATTGTGAGCGATATGTGTGCGAGGTGGTGAAAGTGATGCTGGGCGATCTCATGGCCGCTAGTTTTGGTAAATATGCTCTTTACGACAAAAAAAAGTGGGCGGGCGGTATTATTGAATCTCAGCGTTAAATCCGTGCGGAAAGTAACGCTGGGCAATATTCTAGGCGTTGATTTCGCCCATTCTGATGATTCCGCCCCCAAAAAGTGGGCGGGCGGTATTATTTTTTCCCGACATTAAGCAAATGGGGAAAGTAACGCTCGCCGATAAGTTTCCGAAAAATGTCCGTCAGTTTCCATTTTGTTGCTAAATGGGAGATATCTGGCCTTTATACGTCATTTCAGCGGTAAAATGGACATTAAGTGGCCGTTAAGTATGTAAAAAAATTGGAGGTTCTAGCCCCACGTCCCCTAGTTTTAGTTTCCCCTATGAGTGGAAATATTCTCTCTGCATCCACCTTGTCGAGTCCCCTCATTATCTTATATGTTTCGATAAGATCACCTCTCTTTCTTCTGAACTCCAATGACTATAGGCCCAACCTACTCAACCTATCTTCATAAGTCAACTCCCTCATCTCCGGAATCAACCTAGTGAACCTTCTCTGAACAGCCTCTAATGCAAGAATATCCTTCCTTAAATAAGGAGACCAAAACTGTACGCAGTACTCTAGGTGTGGCCTCACCAATACCCTATACAATTGTAACAGGACTTCTCTGCTTTTATACTCCATCCCCCTTTGCAATAAAGGCCAACATTCCATTTGCCTTCCTGATTACTTGCTGTACCTGCATACTAATATTTTGTGTTTCATGCACAAGGTCCCGCCAAGTCCCTCTATACTGCAGCACTTTGCAATTTTTCTCTATTTAAATTAAAATTTGCTTTTCCATTTTTTCTGCCAAAGTGGATAACATCACATTTTCCCACATTATACTCCATCTGCTATATTTTTGCCCATTCACTTAGCCTGTCTATGTCCCTTTGCAGATTTCTTGTGTCCTCCTCACAATTTGATCTCCCACCCATCTGTGTATCATCAGCAAACTTGGCTACATTACACTCGGTCCCTTCATCCAAGTCATTAATATAGATTGTAGATAGTTGATGCCCCAGCACCGATCCCTGTGGCACCCCACTAGTTACTGTTTGCTAACTGGAAAATGACCCATTTATCCCGACTCTCTGTTTTCTGTTAGTTAGCCAATCCTCTATCCATGATAATATATTACCCCCAATGCCATGAGCTTTTATCTTGTGCAGTAACCTTTTATCTGGCACCTTATCGAATGCCTTCTGGAATCCAAATACACAACATCCCCTTACCCATCCTGCTCATTTCATCCTCAAAGAACTCCAGCAAGTTTGTCAAACATGATTTCCCTTTCATAAAACCATATTAACTCTGCTTGATTGCATCATGCTTTTCCAAATGTCCTGCTAGTGTTTCCTTAATAATGGACTCCAGCATTTTCCCAACGACAGATGTTAGGCGAACTGGTCTATAGTTTCCTGCTTTCTGTCTGCCTCCTTTTTTTAAACAGTGGTGTTACATTTGCGGTTTTCCAATCCGCTGGGACCGCCCCAGAATCCAGGAAATTTTGGTAGATTACAACCAATGCATCCACAATCCCTGCAGCAACTTCTTTTAAGACCCTAGGTAGGATTGTTGTGAGGGAGTAGGGGGGGTAAAGCAAGAGGTGCATGCTTACACCATGTGTAGCTTGTAAATCAGAAGGAATTCTGGGATGAGGGGGAAGTGGGATGGGAGAAGAAAGCTAACTTATGAGGATACCAGCATTTTCTATTCTTTCAGCCCTGCGCTGGCCATGGGCTCAGCCATGCCCCTGAGAGGTTTGGCCATCACCGTCTCCTTCATGGTGGCAGGACCATGCAGGCGAGCCTGTTCCCCGCTGGTTAAGTTCTGCCAGCTCCAGTTATGTGCCACCTTTTCCTGCAAGAGAAAGGACAATGTGCCAATGAGTGTGGTGCAATGTGTCTGGGTAATATGGCTGCCATGGTTGAATATCTGACAGTGTGTTCAAGCCGTGGGATCTGGGTGAAGTGAAGTAATGAATATGAGATGTGAGTTGTATTTGGTGAGTGATGGTGATGTGGTGCTTTGAGCATTATTTGAGGCTAGTGGTGCAGATGGCGGGATACAGCATTTGAAGATGAATTCACAGACCTCGCATTGCAAACCCCCATGCCCGTTTTTGTGGGCTACCAAATTTCTTGGCCCAAGAATATCCTGGGCCTGTATTTATAAATCTGACCAAACCTCTCTGATATAATAATTCTTATAAATCAGTGGCAATTCAAACTATATACATAAATTATTTTATAGTGCTGGTTGTATTTAAAGATTAATAGCTGGGTTGGATAAGGAGATAAACTAGATGATGCAGAATTTTAAAAATCTTGCAGTTTGATTCTTCCAATACTGAGCGTAGAAAAGCTTCATAAAATCTTTTTATTTTTAGATCTTTCTCTCAATTTTTGAATATTAAAATGATTCCCATTACCCTTGGTCTATTCTATAGAATGTCTTCGCGATGGGTGGGGGATACCATGTAGTTGCTGTCAAAATAAATGGCTTTGCACAAAGTGATGACACATTGAACAATCTGATATTGGTGAAAAAGCACTTATCGTGGCCTTTTAGAGTTTTAGGATTTTATTGTCTTTCATTAACTCCTGACAGGGAGAGAAAGGACATAAATCTCATTGCTCTAATAAAACGTTAATATCCACCTTAGTATATATTCTATTTAAATTATTGATGATATTTTAATTACGCATAATCCTGAATAACTGTTCCACTTTGACTTATGATAAAGGATTCTGAAACCATCTTCCTATCACAGAAGTATATGTAATTTTTTTATCATGTGTGACGTCCGTTGACAACCACTTAACCACAGCAGTTCCAGCTGTGCATGATTATTTCTGTGTTTTACTGCAGTCTGGTAGCACAGTGCATTTTTGCCTATATATTCTGAACAAGGGAATAAGTAAATTTGTGCAAAATGAATTTCAGACAGTTCATCGGATTCAGCGATCCACTGTGATTTTGTAATCCACTTTAGCTATAATCATGCCATGTTGCCATGGAGGGTCCTATTATAGGTAAAAAGCCCTTGCTACACTATCACATGGGGTATGTACTGATGGTGAGTTCAATTTGTAGCCTGCAGCTATTTTAGGCTCAAATTAATGTACAACCTCTTGCAAAACCATTTTCAAAACCGTGAGCACTAAAAACTGGCTGAAATGATACTGTTTATAATCAATTCCAGTTGCATTTTACTGAAGCAGTTTGTAAGTAAATGAATAATAAAACAATGCACTGTATGCATTGACTGACAATGCTGCCACACCTCTTTGTATTTCAGAACCGTCTGCCTTTATAACAATGTGCAGACGCACCTAACTCCATTTTGAATAATTCTTCACACTTTCTCGTATGGTTTAGAATTACAGGCTGTTAGTGCATCCCATGAGGATACAAGTTGTTTTACAATTCATTCCTTTTTAATAGTTTAATTTACTGTAATTCAAAAATCCATACAAAGTGGAGTAATAATATTTGGAAGATACTTCATTATTTTTCTGTTGTAGAATTTATTATGAATTTTGTTTTGCTGAAGATTTGATTTTCATTTTAGAGAACTATTTTAGAATGTTGCATTCGTGTGCCTCGAGTGTTGCCATAGAAACAGGAAGTATTCTCTGTGATAGTACAATATGTTTCAGGCAATTCTTGGTCTATTCAGAGTGCATTTGTTAACATAAAACTGTGCTCCAGATTGATTGTGTGTGCTGTAATGACATAAAGTGGCCAAGACATTCTTAACAGTAATCTATGTATTTGTTGGTCAGCTGTTTAGGGTTAGGGTTCCCCTTTCACCCACTTATCAGGCAATTTCAGAGTTCCCTACACTTACACAGGGCTACTGCAGTCAGCAGTACAGCGGGGCTTTTCCATGTCAATGTTCCAATACTTCCTAAAGGACGTTGTCAAAAAAATTCAATGAAAACCAATTGGTTTCTGAGGGGTCAATGTCAGACATTCCTGAGGACAATGTTTCTCTGCTATGTACCTGGTGAATGTGGAAGAGAAACAATGGAAGTTGTTTATGTGTCTGTAGAATACTTTACTTTTTTTTATATTCCTTGATAATTTAATTTTGCAATTCCTCTTTGCTTTTCTATTTTTTTATTTGACTTCTTTCCTAACCTCTTAGTACTCCCTTTTGTCATTCTTTCCTTTATTGTCTGTGTAATTAATGTATACCTTTTTCTTCAGTTTCAATTTTAGCTCTGTCAAGCCCGTGTGGTGGCTGGTGTGCAACGGCCACCACACGTTAAAAAAATCCACGCACAGGCATCTTCCACCCTTCAGGATTTAGTTCGGACCTGGAATTTTAGGTCCATTATTGAAACACCTGTGAACTTTTAGACGTGGAAGCAAGTCATCCTCGATTCGAAGGACTGCCTATGATGATGATTCACTATTGGCTAGTTTGTTTCTTTTTTGAGGAATATTTTTCTCTTGAACTCTATTGATCACCGTTTTAAATATTTCCCACAGCTATTCTATCTCTTTGTCAATTTTTTTTCCAGCTTACCTTCCCTAATTCCATTTTTACCTCCTCAAAATTAACTTTTTCCCAATCTATTACTTTGGTCTTTGTCACACTTATGTCTTTCTCAATCGTTATTTTAAACCTAATTATGTTATGATCACTATTGACCAGATGTTCCCCCCAAGCTTACTTCTCTTATCTGCACTGGTTTATTTCCCATTGCTAGATCCAGTGTTGATTCCTCTCTGGTTGGGCTTCTTACATACTGCGTACAAGAGGAGTCCTGTACACACAGTGAAAACAACATTCCCTTTTCCCTTTCTTTTCTTGCCAGTTCCTCTGGGGGTAGTTGAAATCTCCCATGATTATTATTCAATTTTTTTTACTCATTTCATAGATTTTACCACCATATTAGTTGTCCATTATTAGTCAATCTTCCATGGCGTTGTTCCACAAGTGAAGCCTTGTCCATAATGCAACTGAAGCCATCTGATACCCTCCATCCACTCAGTAGTTAAAAGTTCTGTCAGTACTTTAGACATGACTTTTCACTATTGGGCTGAGGAAGGGGACAGTGATTGACAGGGGTGGGAGAGACTTGGCCAGGAGTGGTGAGTAGGCCTGGGGAAGAGGCAGCAAATGCGTTGGAAACTGGGGTTCACCATCAGCAGAGATGGGCATCAGGCAGCTGACAGGCAGATGTTCAAGGGAAAGGCAGAGCGGGGCCCTGATTGGTAGCTCTGCTACTTGGGTGAAGTAGCGAGAGCAGGGCGAGGAAAGCCTGAGAGAATGGAGAGAAATCCTCATCTGCAATGAACAGAAAATTCAAAACGTTCAAGTAAAATGAAGTTTTAAAAATAAACTTACCTGAAGAGAAGATTTAGAAGAAGAAAAACCTAGCATGGCTTCTGAGCTGGGCACAAAGATTTCAGAAATGTGTAGGGGAGAGAGAGAGAGAGAGAGAGAGAGAGGGAGTGTGTGTGTGTGTGTGTGAGGGGAGAGAGAATTCCACAAACCAAATTCATATATAACTCGTTGATTTTCCATGGCATTTCACACGGTTAGTCAGAGAATATAACATCTCATTTATGCATCTTACGTTGCTATAATTATCTCTATCTAGTGTCTTCTGCTTCAGCCTTTTGTTTCTTCTCATCCCGTAAAACTTATTTTTCCTTCTTTCTGTTTTTTCTTTCAGCCGGGAAGCAATGGGTGGCATGGCATCCTGTGAAGGTGAAAAGAGCCACAGGTGGTGTTCTCACTCAGGTCGGGGCGGCCCAAGGTGCCGCCTACAGGAATTACAGCACCACCTACAGGATTAATAGGTACAGCAGATGCTCATAATGAATCTGCAATGGAGCATACGCCTCAGGTACTGAAAGTACTGCATTTGCGTACCAGAAGAATACGCATCCGGCCTGAAATAAAACCTGAAAGTACCAGGTAATATGTCCTTACTGTACAGTATAAATACACACGAGGCCCATACTTGAGAGAAGGTCACTCTGTGACCTGTTACCTTTATTACCAAGACCTCAAGTGATGAAGGTGGGTGGAGCTTCCCCTTTTATACCTGAAAGTCCAGGTTAGGAGTGTCTCCCACAAGTTCACCTCCTTGTGGTCAATGTTCTCAAGGTGTACAACTTAGGTCAGCTTATACATGGGTTACAATGATAGTTGAATACATGACATCACCTCTCAGCCAAAGTCTTATGGGGATCACAGGTTAAGTCTCTCTGGTGGTGTACGCTCCCTTGTAGAGCGCCTGAGTTGGGGCTCCGGTTGTTGGGCGCTGGCCTGAGTGTCTGCTGTTTGCGGTGCCTCAGGCCTGTCCGGACTGCTCACAGTGACTGGGCTCTCCTCCACTTGGTTCCGGTGTTCGGTCACCTGTGGTGGAGTAAACTCTATATCGTGTTCTTCTTCTGCTTCTTCTATGGGGTTGCTGAACCTCCTTTTAGTTTGATCCACGTGGCAGATTTCTCCATTGGTAAGTTTAACAAACAAAACCCTTTTCCCCTCTTGGCAACCACAGTGCCTGCAAGCCATTTGGGCCCTGCAGCATAATTAAGGACAAAAATAGGGTCATTGACATCAATACATCGTGCCCTCGCATTCCTGTCATGGTAGTCACATTGTGACTGACGCCTGCTCTCAACAATTTCTTTCATAGTCGGGTGTATAAGGGATAACCTGGTTTTGAGCGTCCTTTTCATTAGCAGCTCTGCAGGTGGAATCCCTGTGAGCGAGTGTGGTCGGGATCTATTGGCCAATAGGAAGTGTGATAAGCGGCTTTGTAGGGAACCCCCTTGGATTCTGAGCATCCCCTGTTTGATTATCTGCACTGCTCGTTCCGCCTGGCTGTTTGAGGCCGGCTTGAACGGTGCCGTTCTGACATGGTTGATTCCATTGCCTGCCATGAAGTCCTGGAATTCAGTGCTTGTGAAGCACGGGTCATTGTCGCTGACCAAGACATTCGGCAGACCATGGGCGGCGAACATTGCCCGTAGACTTTCTACCGTGGCAGAGGATGTGCTTGAATTTAAAATGGCACACTCAATCCATTTGGAGTAGGCATCTACTACAACCAAAAACATTTTTCCCATGAAAGGACCTGCGTAGTCCACATGGATGCGTGACCATGGCTTGGCGGGCCAGGACCAGGGGCTAAGGGGGGCTTCCCTGGGTGCATTGCCCAGCTGAACACACGTGTTGCACCTGCGAACACAAAGTTCCAGGTCTGCATCTATCCCTGGCCATCAAACGTGTGACCTGGCAATTGCTTTCATCATGATAATGCCCGGGTGCTCATTGTGTAGTTCTCTGATAAACACCTCTCTGCCCTTTTGGAGCATGACTACTCGGTTTCCCCACAGTAGGCAATCGGCCTGAATCGAGAGTTCATCCTTGCGCCTATGAAACGGATTAATTTCCTCAGGGCATGCCCCGTACGTGGCTGCCCAGTCCCCATTTAGGACACATTTCTTAACTAAAGACAGTAGCGGGTCTCTATTTGTCTAGACTTTAATCCGACGGGCTGTCACAGGTGAGCCTTCGCTTTCAAAAGCTTCAACAGCCATGACCATCTCAGCAGCATGCTCGGTAGCCCCCTCAGTGGTGGCTAGTGGGAACCTGCTGAGTGCATTGGCGCAGTTTTCAGTGCCCGGTCTGTGCCGAATTGTATAGTCATAGGCGGCTAACGTGAGTGCCTATCTCTGTATGCGGGCCGATGCATTCGCATTTATGGCCTTGTTGTCGGCCAAAAGGGACGTTAGGGGTTTGTGATCTGTCTCCAGCTCAAATTTTCTGCCAAACAGGTACTGGTGCATTTTTTTTTACTGCATATACACATGCTAGCGCTTCCTTTTCTACCATCCTGTAGCCCCTTTCTGCCTGGGACAGACTTCTGGAGGCATAAGCTACCGGCTGTAACTGACCATTGGCATTCACATGCTGCAACACACTCCCGACCCCATAGGACGATGCATCGCACGATAAAACAAGTTTCTTACAAAGGTCATATCACGTTAACAGTTTGTTGGAGCATAACACATTTTGTGCTGTCTCAAAAGCCCTTTCCTGGCTGTCCCGCCAGACCCAAACACGACCTTTGGTAGGAGTACGTGTAGCGGCTCTAACAGCGTGCTCAATTTGGGAAGAAATTTAACAAAATAGTTCAGGAGCCCCAGGAACGAACGCAGCTCCGTCATGTTACGGGGTCTGGGTGCTCTATGGATCGCTTCCGTTTTGGATGCAGTAGGTCTGATCCCGTCTGCTGCTACCCTCCTCCTCAGGAATTCTACCTCTGGAGCTAAGAAGACGCACTTCGCCATTTTCAGTCGCAGCCCTACCCAGTCCAGATTGTGGAGGTGTTCTTCAGTATCGTGATGAGGATGTCGTCTTGAAAAACCATCGTCCTTGGAATCGACTTGAGGAGGCTTTCCATATTTCGTTGAAAGATCGCGGCGGCCGAGCGAATCCCGAATGGACACACCCCTTGTGTGTCGTGATGGTGGTCAGTTTCTTCGATTCACTCGCCAGCTCCTGGGTCATGTAAGCTGAGGTCAGGTCCAATTTTGAAAAAAGTTTGCCACTGGATAGCGTCGCAAAGAGGTCCTCCGCTCTCGGTAGCGGGTACTGGTCTTGGAGTGACACCCAATTGATGGTGGCCTTGTAATCGGCACATATCCTGACCAACCCATCCGCCTTGAGCACCGGCACGATCGGGCTTGCCCAGTCACTGAATTCGACTGGCGAGATGATGCCTTCCCTCAGCAAGCGGTCCAATTCGCATTCTATCTTTTCCTGCATCACGTACGGCACCGCTCTGGCCTTGTGGTGTACTGGTCTGGCGTCCGGGTTTATGTGAATCACTACCTTGGCCCCCATGAAAGTGCCGATGCCGGTTTGAAATAATGAGTCAAATTTGTCCAGGATCTGTGAGCATGATACTCGCTCCACAGAAGAAATTGCATTGACATTGCCCCATTTCCAGTTCATGACAGCAAGCCAACTCCTCCCCAGTAGTGCGGGACCGTCCCCCGGGACAATCCAGAGTGGCAACCTGGTCTCCGAATCTTGGTGGGTCACAACTACCGTGGCGCTGCCTAGCACCAGAATGATCTCCTTTGTATATGTCCGTAGCTGTGCGTCAATCGGCAATAATTTTGGCCTCCTGGCCTTGGACACCCACAACCTTTTGAACTGTTTGATACTCATCAGGGACTGGCTGGCCCCCGTGTCTAGCTCCATTAATATTGGGATGCCATTAAGGAGCACTTTCATCATTATCGGAACTGTATATGTGCTCCACATGAACTCGCTGAACTTCAGCTTCCAGCGATTTCCCCCAGTATTCATTTGGCCTTGTAGGGCTTACATCGGGCCCATCCTCCTCATACATCAACCTGGCTGCAGGCTTCCTGCACATACGTGCCAAGTGACCACTGACGTTGCAGTTTCTGCAGGTATAATCCTGAAACCTGCAAGCTCTGGCTGGGTGTTTGCCTCCATACCTCCAGCATGAGCTGGAGGCCCCGTTGTTGGAAATAAAAGGTCCATTACCAGTCGATCGTCTCTGACTGTCTCTGTGACTGTCCTTAAGCGCACCATTAACAGGTGTTGATGGCCCCATTACTGGCCGCATTGTCCATTGCGATGGCATGAATGGCCGTTCAGCTAGCCAGTTTCTCTGTTGAATTCCCCCTTTGGGTTCGACTACATGCTAGGGCATGTCCAATTGCCCTTGTCTGCCGAGAGAACTGTGTGCCGCGTTAACAATGTTGACACCCTGGTCGTTTGCCGCATTTGAGCCAAGGCTTTTGTCATACACCATTCTGGTCTCTTCCTCCCCTGCGATAAATGTCTGGGCTATCAAGGTCAAGTCTTTGGTCTCAATCAGTTTCCCGAAAATCCCAGCGTGCCCGATGCCCTCAATAAAAAAGTCTTGCAGCATCTCCACTCTGCGTGCATCTGGGAACTTACATAGGCTCGCCAGTCGCCGGAGGTCTGCCACGAAGTCTGGAACCCTTTGCCCTTCTCGCCGCCGGTGCGTGTAAAACCAGTGTCTCGCCATGTGCATGCTGCTCGCCGGTTTAAGGTGTTCCCCGATCAATTTACTGAGCTCTTCGAACGTCTTGTCCGCCGGCTTCTCTGACGCTGGAAGATCCTTCATCAGGGAGTACATCCTGGATCCACAAACCGTCAGGAGATGAGCCCTGCGTTTGTCGGCCGAATCCTGTCCCAACCATTCCTTAGTGACAAAACTTTTCTGTAGTCTCTCAATAAAATCGTCTCAATCATCACCAACACAGTACCTCTCTTCTGTGCTGCTAGTGGCCATGCTCGCATGGTTTAAATCCCAGTTTCTCATCGCCAATGAGATGTCCTTACTATACAGTATAAATGCACACGAGGCCCATACTTGAGAGAAGGTCACTCTGTGACCAGTTACCTTTATTATCAAGACCTCAAGTGATGAAGGTGGGTGGAGCTTCCCCTTTTATACCTGAAAGTCCAGGATAGGAGTGTCTCCCACAAGTTCACCCCCTTGTGGTCAATGTTCTCAAGGTGTACAACTTCGATCAGCTTATACATGGGTTACAATGATAGTTGAATACATGACACCAGGTGACTCCGGAGCTTCGGAATCTTTGGGTCCTAGGCCTGCAGGTGTACACCTGCGTAAAGACCCACGGATCCCAGGGATGCTTCCGAACCATCTGCGTCCCTGCGATCAAGTGGGCCTTGCCAAGCAATTAGAGGGAGGGATTCCCATTTACAAACGCAATCCCCACAAGATTATGAGAAATCCCCAAATAAAACACAATTCTAATAAAATAAATATTCTCATGTTCAAAATTTATTAAAAGTCCCTTTGATTAAGCATTTAAAATAAAAATTTAATGTTTTCAAAAATAATTTTATTCTGACCCAAAATTTACATGAACTAATTTTAAATGTTTTTGTATGTTTTAATCATTTTAAAAGTTGTAATTTAACATTTATTTTAATCCTTACGCTGGTAAAAGCAGGCTCTACACCTGCTCTTACCAGGTGTAAGGGTTTCGTGAGCATTCGTTGGGCAAATAGCTTGAGGACGAATTGCCCCCTCTATAAGTTCCATTGCCACTGGAGAGGCCTCACCAACCAGGGGCGGATGGATGGGTCAACCCGACCAAATTGCCCCTGAGCCGGAAGCGGCGGCAATGGGTTTCCGCACCACCAGTCTTCCCACTGCATCGGGCACGCGCCAACCCATTACCGACCAGTGGCACTGCCCTTTCCGACCCCAGCGCGGAACTGCCCAGCGGGAAGCTCTGTGTGGCTGGGTGGCGTGTCTGCCCTTAAAGGAGAGGTGGTGCTGCTGGCAATTCCATATTATTTATTTATCGTCGACCTCCCTCGTGGGTGTCACAGGCCGCTGGCCCAGCCAAAACCCTCCCTGGTGGCCTAGGGCGTTGTGTATCTGTAAAGCATGCACTCCCATGTTCTGCCACCAGGGAGCGCATCCCTGAAGTCCCAAGGGATCCCAGCATTCCTTGGGAGCACTGTTTCTAAGCCGACCCCTAAGGCCTGTTCCTCACTCTGGAGTGTCTTAATAAAGACTGAGGTCACTGTTACTTTAACCTCCCTGTGTGCAGTCTCATCTGTGTTAGGAACACAATAACTGGCGACGAGTATACGAATCCAACGCAAAGATGCAGCAAACTGTGGGCATCCAGGAGAAGTTCTCGGAGGGTGAGGACTGGGAAGCCTATGTTGAACGGCTAGACCAGTACTTTGTAGCCAACAAGCTGGACGGAGAAGGAAGCGCTGCAAAAAAGAGAGTGGTCCTCCTCACGGTCTGCGGGGCACCAACCTACAGCCTCATGAAGAATCTTCTGGCTCTGGTGAAACCCACAGATAAGTCGTATGAGGAGCTGTGTACACTGGTTCGGGAGCATCTTAACCCAAGGGAGAGTGTGCTGATGGCGAGGTATCGGTTCTACACGTGCCAGGGATCTGAAGGTCAGGAAGTGGCGAGCTATGTCGCCGAGCTAAGGCGACTTGCAGGACAATGTGAGTTTGATGGCTACCTGGAGCAAATGCTCAGAGACTTTTTTGTACTGGGCATTGGCCACGAGACCATCCTATGAAAACCTTTGATTGTAGAGACACCGACCCTCAGTAAGGTCATTGCGATAGCACAGGCATTTATGTCCACCAGTGATAACAACAAACAAATCTCTCAGCACACAAGTGCAAACAATGTTCATAAATTAACTGGAACTATGTTTGAATGCAGAAATGTACAGGGCAGAAATCACGAGTCTGCAACTGCCAGCAGGCCTCAGGTGACCCAGATGACTCAGAGTCCGCAACAAAGGATGAATGCAAGGCAATTCACACCTTGTTGACGTTGTGGAGGCTTCCATTCAGCCGATCCATGCCGCTTCAAAGGGTATGTTTGCAAGAGCTGTGGAACAATGGGGCACCTATAATGAGCTTGCAGACGAGCTGCAAGCTCTGAAAAACCTGCTAACCACCACGTAGCAGAGGAAGATCGGTCCATGGTGGATCAAAGAAATTTTGAGCCTCAGAGAGAGGAGGCAGATGCTGAAGTACACGGGGTGCACACATTTTCGATGAAATGTCCACCTATAATGCTAAATGTAAAATTGAATGGCTTACCCATAGCCATGGAACTGGACACTGGCACTAGCCAATCCATCATGAGTAAAAAGATGTTTGAGAGACTGTGGTGCAACAAGGCACTCAGACCAGTCCTGAGCCCCATCCACACGAAATTGAGAATGTACACCAAAGAGCTTATCACTGTCCTGGGCAGCGCCATGGTCAAGGTCACCTATGAGGGTACGGTGCATGAACTGCCACTCTGGATTGTCCCGGGCGATGGTCCCACACTGTTTAGAAAGAGCTGGCTGGGCAAATTCCGCTGGAACTGGGATGACATCACATGTCAATGAGGCCTCATGTACCCAGGTTCTTAACAAATTTCCTTCCCTTTTTGAGCCAGGCATTGGAAACTTTTCTGGGGCGAAGGTGCAGATCCACTTGGTCCCAGAGGCACGACCCATTCACCACAAGGCGCTAGCGGTACCTCACATGATGAGGGAGAGAGTGGAAATCGAGCTGAACAGGCTGCAACGCAAGGGCATCATCTCCCCAGTGGAATTCAGCGAGTGGGCCAGCCCGATTGTTCCAGTACTCAAAAGTGATAGCACGGTCAGGATTTGCGGCGATTATAAAGTAACTATTAATCGTTTCTCGCGACAGGACCAATACCCGCTACCTAAGACAGACGACCTATTTGCGATGCTGGCAGGAGGCAAGACGTTCACTAAGCTCGACCTGACTTCGGCTTACATGTCGCAGGAGCTGGAGGAGTCTTCGAAGGGCCGCACCTGCATCAACACGCACAGGGGACTGTTCCTCTACAACAGATGCCCATTTGGAATTCGGTCGGCTGCAGCGATCTTCCAGAGAAATATGGAGAACCTACTCAAGTCGGTGGTTTTTCAGGACGACATATTGGTCACGGGTCGGGACAGCGTTGAGCACCTACAAAACCTGGAGGTGGTCCTCCAGCAACTGGATCGCGAAGGGCTGCGGCTCAAGAGGTCGAAATGCGTCTTCATGGCAACAGAAGTGGAGTTTTTGGGGAGAAAGATCACAGCGGACAGCATTCGGCCCACAGATGCCAAGTCAGAGGCTATCAGGAATGGGCCCAGGCAACAGAACGTCACGGAACTGCGGTCGTTCCTGGGACTCCTCAACTATTTTGGTAACTTCCTACTGGGGTTTTGCACCCTCTTAGAGCCCCTACATGTGTTATTGCATAAAGGTGAGAACTGGGTATGGGAAAAAAAACAAGTAATTGCTTTTGAGAAAGCCAGAAATATTTTATGCTCCAACAAGCTGCTTGTATTGTATAACCTGTGTAAAAGACTTGTGCTAGCATGTGATGCGTCGTCGTACGGAGTCGGGTGTGTATTACAACAAGCTAACGTTGTGGGGAAGTTACAACCTGTCACCAATGCCTCCAGGAGCTTGTCTAAGGCCGAAAGGGCCGACAGCATGATTGAGAAAGAGGCATTAGCGTGTGTGTTCGGGGTAAAGAAAATGCATCAGTACCTGTTTGGCCTCAAATTTGAGCTGGAAACCGATCACAAGCCCCTCATATCCCTGTTCACTGAAAACGAGAGGATAAATACTAATGCCTCAGCCCGCATACAAAGTTGGGCACTCGCGCTATCAGCGTATAACTGTACCATCCGCCACAGGCTAGGCACCGAGAATTGTGCGGATGCTCTCAGTCGGCTACCATTGCCCACCACGAGGGTGGAATTGGCGCAGCCTGCAAACTTGTTGATGGTGGCGCAGCCCGCTGACTTGTTGATGGTCATGGAAGCGTTTGAAAATGATAAATCGCCTCTCACGGCCCACCAGATTAGGACTTGGACCAGCCAAGATCCTCTGCTGTCCCTAGTAAAAAACTGTGTACTGCATGGGAGCTGGGCCAGCATCCTCGTTGAAATGCAAGAGCCAATCAAGCCGTTCCAGTGGCGAAAGGACGAGCTGTCCATTCAGGCAGACTGCCTGTTGTGGGGTAACCGTGTAGTGCTACCCAATAAGGACAGGGAGACGTTCATCTCGGATCTCCACAGCACACACCCGGTTATAGTAATGACGAAAGCAATAGCCAGATCCCACGTGTGGTGACCCGGTATCGACTCTGACTTCGAGTCCAGTGTACGGCAATGCAGTGTGTGTGTCAGTTCAGCCAAACGCCCAGAGAGGCACCACTAAGTTTGTGGTCTTGGCCCTCCAGACCATGGTCGAGGATCCATGTCGACTAGGCGGGACCATTTCTCGGTAAAATGATCCTGGCGTATGCTTTTTCAAAATGGATTGAATGTGAAATAATGTCGGGAAGCACCGCCACCGCCACCATTGAAAGCCTGAGGGCCATGTTTGCCACCCACGGCCTGCCTGACATACTGGTCAGTGACAACGGGTCATGTTTCACCAGTGCCGAATTTAAAGAATTCATGACCCGCAATGGGATCAAACATGTCACCTCGGCCTCGTTTAAACCAGCCTCCAATGGGCAGGCAGAGTGGGCAGTACAAACCATCAAACAGAGTCTTAAACGAGTCACAGAAGGCTCACTCCAAACCCGCCTGTCCCGAGTACTGCTCAGCTACCACTCGAGACTCCACTCGCTCACAGGGGTGCCCCCGGCTGAGCTACTCATGAAAAGGACACTTAAAACCAGACTCTCGCTGATTCACCCCAACCTGCATGATCAGGTAGAGAGCAGGCGGCAGCAACAAAATGTAAACGATGGTCGCGCCACTGTGTCACGGGAAATTGATCTGAATGACCCTGTGTATGTGCTAAACTATGGACATGGTCCCAAGTGGATCAGGGGCATGGTGATAGCTAAAGAAGGGAGTAGGGTGTTTGTAGTCAAACTAGACAATGGACAAATTTGCAGAAAGCACATGGACCAAACGAGGCTGTGGTTCACAGACTGCCCTGAACAACCCACAGCAGACACCACCTTTTTCGAGGCCACAACACACACCCAAAGGATCAACGACATCACCCCGGACCAGGAAATCGAACCCATCACGCCCAACAGCCCAGCAAGGTCAGGCTCACCCAGCAGCCCTGCAGGGCCAACAACACGCCAGCTCAGCGAGGGCACAGCCAACACACCTGAACAGACATTTGTACCGAGGCGGTCCACCAGGGAAAGAAAGGCTCTCGACTGCCTCACCTTGTAAATAGTTTTCACTTTGACTTTGGGGGGCAGTGATGTTGTTTATCTGTAAAGCATGCACTTCCATGTTCCGCCACCAGGGAGCTCATCCCCTGAAGTCCCAAGGGATCCCAGCATCCCTTGGGAGCACTGTATATAAGCCGGCCCCTAAGGCCTGTTCCTCACTCTGGAGTGTCTTATTAAAGACTGAGGTCACTGTTACTTTAACCTCCCTGTGTGCAGCCTCATCTGTGTTAGGAACACAATATAGTGGACCTGAGTAAAAACTTTGCAGAATTCGCAACGGCCCGCTCCTTTAACTGAAGGGGAGGGACGTTGTGATGCGTCAGCGCGGTGCCTCATGCCCGGGTCGCTCTGACGTCATCAGCGTGGCGCTGTTGATTGGTCGGGGCGTCCGACCCGCTTACTAGGGCATATCCGCCCCGCAGCCGCCCGGAACACGGCCCCGACCGCAAAAAACTACAAAGTACTGAATTCCGCCGGAATCTCCACCCCTATGGATTTGGGCGGAGAAAAACTTCTAAAAGCAAGGAGTGTGCCCCGTTTGAGGTGGGCCTCAATTTCGGCCCCCTTAACTCTGCGCCAGTGAAGGTGTTTTTGGGTCGCGTGCAGATGATCTGTCAAGTTGAAACTTGACAGATCTCAAGTTCCGTGATTTCACGCATGTGCAGCACATGCGGAAAGCCGGAACCTGTGATGCCATTCTGAGGACTTACGGCAGCGTACGCTGTGTGTACGCCATCTTCAACCCCATAAAATCCTGGCCCTCAAAACTGCCACCAAGCTCATGGTCTACAGGGCTGTAGTAATACCTGCCCTCCTGTCTGGCTCAGAGACATGGACCATGTACAGCAGACACCTCAATTTGTTGGAGAAATATCACCAACGATGCCTCTGCAAGATCCTACAGATCCCCTGGGAGGACAGGCTCACCAACATTAGCGTCCTCATACTGGCTAACATCCCCAGCATTGAAGCACTGACCACATTGTTCACATGCCAGACACGAGACTCCCAAAGCAAGCGCTCTACTCGGAGCTCCTTCACGGCAAATGAGCCAAAGGTGGGCAGCAGAAATGCTACAAGGACACCCTCAAAGCCTCCCTGATAAAATGCAACATCCCCACCGACACCTGGGAGTCCCTGGCCCAAGACTGCCCTACGTGGAGAAAGTGCATCCGGGAGGGTGCTGAGCACCTCGAGTCTCATCGCCGAGAGCATGCAGAAACCAAGTGCAGGCAGTGGAAAGAGCGTGCGGCAAACCAGTCCCACCCACCCTTTCCCTCAATGCCTATCTGTCCCACCTGTGACAGAATCTGTGTTTCTCGCATTGGACTGTTGAGCCACCAAAGAACTGACTTCAGGAGTGGAAGCAAGTCTTCCTCGATTCCAAGGGACAGCCTATGATGATAATAATGTGTTTTTGTTACCTCTGCAGATGTGCTGTGGATCTGCAGTATCACACTATTTTACTAAAGGGCCTTATTCTGGATATTAGCTAATTACTGCTCAAATTGTGCTGTGACCAAACCCTTGCCACCCCACAATGGTCATTTAAAACCGACAATTATGCCCAGGGGTTGGGCTGGCATCAAATGTGTTATGGGTAAAATGTAGAAAAAGATTGTTTGGATCTTGAATTGGAAAATCACTCATCTCACTATATATAATCTATCTATTTATTATGAAATACTGTTTCATAAGCTAAAACAAATAATCCATGAAATGTTCAATAAATCTGATGCTAATTTTATCATCAAAAAATGACTGCATTTCTATTTGTAGAGTTAAAAGTTTTGTAACATAGTGTTCATACAAGAAAAAACTAATTGGCATGAATAATTAATAAAATACAGAATTAATTTGAGTACAACCTATTGCCAAAACCATCCTTAAATAATGCAAGCCATTATAAGCTTCACCCACGAAAAACCTTTTGAGTCTAAGCCAGCAACAAGATGGAATTCTTATGATGAGAGAGAATCTGACAGTTACTACAGTTAATTAAGTCGATGGCAGGTTCCAATTATCCACAATAATGACCATGAATATTTGCTTTGATGAAAGCAGGCTCAACTGTAGGATTTGTGTTTGCCGTGTTGACAACCTGGACTCCATTTACCCTGAGCAATGTAATGATTTTTAGGAATCATTCGGATAGATTGTTTAAAGTTGCCCTTGATTTCTACAGGCATCTACTTTTGTGAGTGCAGATGTATGACAGCACATGATCTTTGGAACAAGATTAAATAGTCTTTTCCATTAATCCGTGATTTCCTTTCAACTGACCTTAATAATGATTTCTGTTATCGAAGAATTTTTTTTACAACCAAGCAAAACTTCTGATAAGCCAGTTTACCTTTTGCCTCTGTAATGCTACAAAGATTTAACTATATGTTACAGGATTTATTAGGATTGTAAAATGCAAGGAGTAGATCACGAAGTATGGCCATTGCTCTGAAGACTTCTAAGTATTGGATGCGCAATGTTGTAAGAAATCCCTGCAGTTACAGGTCAGAATATTTCCCCAAAAATCCATGTGGGCCCAAAATTGGTGAAGGCCCCCGCCCGCCCAAGTGGCACCCAAAGGAATGCCGATGGCCGCCGAGGTACCTGATGGTACTTTGGTCGGGATATTCATCGTGAAGGTCCTTCAAAGGGCGGCGGGCGGCAAACGATGGACTTACGCTGCCAATCTGGGCGGCAGCCGGCGGGAGGTCTCGTTCTCGGCGGCAGAGGCGCTTGCCGCCCAAGTGCCGCCGAGGATGGAGGCTGGCCCCCGGAGGGTCGAAGACCTGAAAAGAAAAGTCAGCAGGAAAAACAAAACCCATCGGAAGACCTTCAGGGGACCCCCACTGAGGTAAGTCGCTGTGGGGAGAAAAAAAAAGTGTTCACTCACCATTTTTTTCAGGATCTTCATACTTACCGTCGGGGACAGACCAGCCTCCAGCCAGCGGTCCTGCCCCGTTCTGGCGCCGACTCAATCGGGCAGCTCGGCGGGCGGGAGCTCAGTTGCGCCACTTGGCCGTCCGCTGACGTCTGGAGCGGGCGGTTCCCGGCGGCTCTTCCCTCCCGCCCGCTCCAGCCCACATCGAAAGTGGCACTGGGCGGATCTTCCAGAGGAATGTCGGCGGCACTGGGTGGTGAGTTCATCAATTTCGGGCCCATGATGCTATCAATAAAGCAGCCTTTTTATATATGATCCAGTGCTTGGAATGTCTTTTTACCGAAATGATACACTTACACTTGCTTCCCTGTATTTACCTTGCTTTAATTTGACATAAAGTAATAAGGTAGATGGTAACTATTAAAGATATTGATTTGTACTTAATCAGGAGTGATTGCTTTGGCTCCTTTACTGTTTCTCTCGCACATGCAAGATTTAATTCTTGTGCAAACTCGTAACAACAACGACAATAACTATGTATTTATATAGCGCCTTTAACGCAGTGAAACGTTCCAAGGCACTTCACAGGAGTATTATGCGATAAAAATTTGACACCGAGCCGCATAAGTGGAAATTAACGCAGGTGACCAAAAGCTTGGTCAAAGACGTACATTTTAAGTGGCGTCTTGAAAGAAGAGAGGTTTAGACAGGGAGTTTCAGAGCTTGGAGCCTAGGCAACAGATGGCATGGCCACCAAGGGTTGAGTGATTATAATCAGGTATGCTCAGGAGGGCAGAATTGGAGAAGGTTACAATGGGGCAATAATTCCGTAGTGATAAACCTGGCGTACACACTTAGTTGACTTGACCTGAACCTGACAGAAAAATGAGTTGGAACTTCTGTTTTATCAATCTCTGTTCTGAAAATGAGGCAACTCTGATAACAGCCATCATTCATGAAAACCACACTCCCATCACAGCTTAGCCTAAGCTTTGTGAAATCCTTTCAACATGAATCTGTTAAGCTTCAGTAACAGCACTAATCACTTCTGAGTGGAAAACAGTAGAGTGTTGGAATGCCAGTAAGTGGAGTTCTGTAATTTGTCCTGCATGATTCCATACCTCGCTGAATGTACAGGATGAGTAGCAGGCCATCATTTCCTTAACGTAGTGGAGCCATGAGTGGAGAGGCTGTTGTATTGATGCTGACAGCAGACACACAAGGGATCAAGTTTATCTCCGCACTGACAGTGAGCTGATTACATCTAATCCATTGATTGTCTCTACTCTGACCATTTCTGTATAAAATTGAACTTTTCAATGAGCTGAGGTCTCAGGAGGTAGTTTGCTAGTTTTCTATGAGGTAATCCCAGATCAAGAGCTTGCATTTTGAAAGTGTCATGTTTTAGATTAATGAACCATATCGCTCTTGTACAAAAAATGGTCTTAAAGTAGTGGTGTATGTGTTATATGGATACTAAAGTGAAAACTACTTACAATAGATTCTAGAATATAATGACCTCCAGTCTATTTCTTGAACCTTGTCAAAACCTGCACATTAGCTTCATTCAACTCATGCTCAGTGGCCCCATTCCTATGCATCTCAGTATACTCAAACCAACTTAAGCTTCTCTGCTGCACTCTAGTTCTGCCAAGGTCAAACGTCAAATATTTTATGCTGACAGGTTTCCCCCTTAAAATGAGCAGCACAAAACAGGGGCAAGGTATTGTGCATCGTGTGCATTGTGATCAAACATGTATGGTAATAAAGGGCCTGTCCTGGGCACGGCCAAAGTGGCCATCAACCGGTCCAGGCAGCGGGCGGTCGAGGGGGTCGTTCAGCCCGACTGCCTGCCTCTCTTCCGCGATTAAATCCAAGCCAGGGTATCCCTGGAGATGGAGCATGCAGTGTCCACTGGTACGCTTGTGGCCTTCTGCGAGAGGTGGGTGCCGGAGGGACTGGAGTTCATCATCACCCCCGGCAACCAAATTTTAATTTGCGTGAAGTTTGTGGTTAAAAAGTTAATTTGTTTATTTGTCGGTTTTAGTGCCTCCACGCCCCCCTGCCCTTTAATAAGGGGGCACTTGATTTACTTTTCAACTAAAAATAGTTGTATAATAATTAAGTTTCATTATTTTATATTTAATTAAGAAGATTATAAGGCAGAACTCCGCAATGCTTTTGTCACCTCTGGACTTGATTATTCAAAAGCTCTCCTTCCCTCCATCACCGTAAGTTCAGTTGCCTGCATCCTGTCTTGCATAAAGTCATACTCGTCTATCACCTCCATCCTTGCTGATCTATAATGGCTCCCCAGCAATATTAATAGAAAACCAAAATACTGCAGATGCTGGAAATCTGAAATAGAAACAGAAAATGCTGGAAATGCTCAGCGGGTCAGGCAGCATCTGTGGAGAGAGAAAAAGGGTTAATGTTACAGGCCGATGACCTTTCATCAGAACTGGAAAACGTGAGCGATGTAACAGCAGGTGCAGAGGCAGAGAAAGGGGGGAGGGCAGGATAGACCAAAAGGGAAGGTCTGTGATAGGGTGGAAGGCAGGAGGTATGGTTGTACAAGGCAAAAGGAGATGGTAATGGGGCAACTAAAGAAACAAAAGATGAGTCAAGAAGAGGTGTCAATGGGAATGGCGGAATCATCAACATCTGCCATGTGAAAAAATGAGGGACAGAGGTTATGGTCTGAAATTGTTGAACTCGATGTTGAGTCCAGAAGGCTGTAAAGTGTCCAATCAAAAGCTGAGGTGCTGTTCCTCGAGCTTACGTTGAGCTCGATTGGAACAGTGTAGGAGACCGAGGACAGAGAGGTCAGGGTTGGAGTGGAGCAGGGAATTAAAGTGACAGGCGACCGGAAGCTCGGGGTCACGCTTGCAGACCGAACGGAGGTGTTCTGCAAAGCGGTCACCCAATCTACGTTTGGTCTCCCCAGTGTAGAGGAGACCTCATCGTGAGCAGTGAATACAGTATACTAAATTGCAAGAAGTACAAGTAAATCGCTGTTTCACCCAGAAGGAGTGTTTGGGGCCCTAGACAGTGGGAAGGGAGGAGGTAAAGGGCAGGTGTTGCATCTCCTGCGCTTGCTCGGGGAGGTGCCGTGGGAAGGGGAGGGGGTGGCAAGCCTTTCCAACATTTCCTGTTTCTGATCCAATGTAGTAACTCATTTTCAAATCCCTCCATAGCAATGCCCCAGCCTACCTTTGCAATCTTGTTCAGCTTTATATACCCTCTCGTACTATTCAGTGCTTTAACTCCGGCCTTTTGCGCATCTCCCCTTTCCCTTTGCAGCCCCCTTGGCTGCATGCTCTGGAATTTCCCACGTAAACCCCTTCCCTTCACTCGACTTTGCTCTTATAAAAGCCTTCTCAAAACTCATTTTTCACCATGTTTCCAGTCAAACTTCCTAATCGCTCCCTCCATGAGTGGGCCATTTCGCTATCCATCTCTGTTGGGTTGCGACATTTGCTACCTCAAAGACACTATGTATTAATGAAAACCGTTGTTATTAACTTTACAAACAAAATATAAATTGTAAGAAGCCTCCAAGAATATATTGCAATGAAATCAGTAGCTAAGACTTACCTTACTTTCATGTTACATCAAAATAACAATAAATGAGAATGAGATTCGATGCATTCTTTTGGAAGGCGGTAGAAGATGGAAATTTTGTTGATACTTTTGTAAGAAAGGTGTCATGTATCTTACATTATTATATATAACTGTATCCTAACATGCTATACATGACTGTAATAAGATATGACCTGTAACCACCAGCATACCTTACCACCAGGGGTGTACTTGCAAGAAACAGATATATAAGGACAGGTCTCAGGCAAGTGCAGCTTTCCAGAGCTGTGAAATAAAGGTGCAGGTCCAGAGTGACCTTGACTTCACTACATGCCTCGTGTGAATCTGTACTGAGGGGACAGGACTTTACAGTGGCGACGAGTTACGGGATTACAGAATCCACAGAATGGCGAACAATGGATCAGATGAAAAGTACAATGCGGGAGACAATTGGAAGGACTTTATAGAAAGGCTCCAGCAAAGACTGGTTAGGCAACGATAAGGCAGACAAGAGAAGAGCCCATCTCTTGACCAGCTGTGGCTCGAAAACATACGCTTTAATGAAGGATCTGTTGGCACCAGAGAAACCAGCAAGCAAGTCGTTTGAAGAATTGAGCACTCTGGTAAGAGACTACCTGAAGCCATGGAGCAGCCTACACATGGCCAGACACAGGTTCTACAACTACAGACGCTGTGTGGGCCAGAGCATACCCGACTTCGTGGCGGAACTTCGGAGATTGGCTAGTTTATGTGAGTTCTCCGATGAACTGAGGAGAGAAATGCTGAGAGACTTTTTCATTGAAGGAATAGGCTACGCAGGCATATTCCGAAAGCTCATAGAGACCAAGAACCTGACCTTAGAGGCAGAAGCACTGGCTGCACAGACATTCTTGGTAGGGGAAGAAGAAATTAGGTTGATTTACAATGAGGTACGACAACTAACGAAATATCAGAACAAGAAGTTCACAGCACTAAACAAGCTGCTACCCCCACACAGCGAACAGGCTCTCGACAGCAGCCAGAAGCCATCAAGGGCCACAGGAACGGCCGTTCACACCTCATCAACCCACAATGCGAGCAATCAACTACAAACTGAGAGAAGCTCAAGAGAGATCAGCCAGACGCAGCTCATTCTTTGGGAACACTTTAAACAATGGAACAGGTCTGTGCTGGAGGTGTGGGGGTGGGCACTCATCAAGGGGATGTCGATTTCAGCAGGCTGTTTGCAGGAACTGTGAATATACAGGGCATTTGGCCCACATGTGCAAAAAAACGGCAGCTCGGCTGGTATACGAATCGGATGGGTCGGAAAGCGGACCAGAAGATGGTGGGGACAGTACCCGGGACACCGATGTACAGCGGGTCAACACGATCAATGGCTGCTGCTCCTACAACAGGATGCCTCCTATAATGATGAGGGTCCTATTCAACGGGATATCTGTCAACATGGAGCTGGATACGGGAGCGAGTCAATCTCTCATGGGCGCTCAACAATTTGAACAACTGTGGCCGCATAAAAGAGACAGATCAAAACTCACAAGGGTCGACACCAAACTAAGGACCAAAGAAATCGTACCAGTCCTCGGCAGCACCATGCTCTCCATCACACACAAAGGGACAGTGAACCGACTTCCCCTGTGGATTGTCCCCGGAGACCCCCCAGCACTGCTGGGGAGAAGCTGGCTGGCAAAACTAAACTGGAAATGGGATGATGTTCATGCCATGTCATTAGAGGAACGGACCTCCTGCTCAACAGTTATAAAACGATTTGAACATCTCTTTCAGCCAGGTGTGGGCACTTTCAAAGAGGCCAAAGTCAAAATCTACATCACACAGGATGCTAGACCGGTCCATCACAAGGCCAGAGCTGTACCCTATGTGATGAGGGAAAAGATTGAACACGAACTAGACAGGCTTCTGCGGGAAGGCATTATATCACCTGTGGAACTTAGCAACTGGGCAAGTCCCATCGTCCCAGTCATGAAGCCTGATGGATCCGTATGAATCTGTGGGGACTACAAATCTACCATAAACAGAGTCGCCCGACAGGACCAGTAGCGGAGGACTTATTTGCCACATTGGCTGGAGGAAAACTTTTCTCAAAATTGGGCCTCACATCTGCGTATATGACGCAAGAATTGATCGAGGAATCCAAGCTACTCACCACCATCAACACACATCGAGGCCTTTTCATGTACAATCGATGCCCATTCGGCATCAGGTCGGCAGCTGCTATATTCCAGCGCAACATGGAGAGTCTGCTCAAGTCCATCCCGGGGATGGTTGTATTTCAAGACGACATACTTATCATGGGAAGGGACACCGACTCCCATCTCCGTAATTTGGAGGAAGTACTAAAATGGTTGGATCGGGTTGGCCTACGAGTCAAGAAATCCAAGTGCCTGTTTCTCGCACCCGAGGTTGAATTTTTGGGCAGAAGGATTGCCGCTGATGGAATCCGCCCAACAGAGTCCAAAACAGAAGCAATTCGCCTGGCACCCAGGCCCCGGAATGTCTCAGAACTGCGCGCCTTTCTCGGGCTACTCAATTACTTTGGGAACTTTATGCAGAACTTAAGCACGCTGCTGGAGCCTCTCCATGTGCTACTCAGGAAGGGGTGCGATTGGTTTTGGGGGGACGCCCAGGAATGCGCCTTCAATAAGGCACGCAACCTTCTGTATTCCAACAGTGTTTTGACTTTCTTTGACCCAGGTAAAAAGCTAGTTCTCACATGCGATGCGTCAGCGTATGGGGTCGGGTGCGTTTTGCAACATGTCAATAGTGCGGGCAAATTACAACCCATAGCTTATGCCTCCAGGTCACTTTCGCGGGCGGAGTGCGGGTACGGAATGGTAGAGAAGGAGGTGCTCGCGTGCGTGTATGGTGTCAAAAAGATGCACCAATACCTTTTCGGGGCCAAGTTCGCTTTAGAAACCGACCACAAGCCCCTCATGTCCCTCCTATCCGAGAGCAAGGCAATAAACGCAAACGCCTCGGCGCGAATTCAATGGTGGGCACTCATGCTGGCGTCCTACGACTACACAATAAGGCACAGACCAGGCACAGACAACTGTGCCGACATGCTCAGCAGGCTACCCCTGGCGACCACGGAAGGGACTGATGAACAGGACTGTGAGATAGTCATGGCAATCAATGCCTTTGAGTCCACCGGTTCGCCCATGACGGCTCGCCAAATCAGAGCCTGGACGGCCAGCGACCCCACGTTATCTTTTGTAATAAGATGTGTCCTAACCGGGGACTGGGCAGAGGCTCGCGATGCCTGCCCCGAGGAATTAAAACCCTTTCACAGGTGCATGCATGAGTTCTCACTACAAGCAGACTGCCTGATGTGGGGCAGCCGAGTTGTCATGCCTCTGCGAGGCAGAGAGGCATTTGTCCGGGAGCTCCACCGCGAGCACCCGGGGATCGTTCTCATAAAGGTCATAGCCAGATCCCACGTCTGGTGGCCTGGTATTGACGCGGACTTGGAGCTCTGCGTCCGAAGGTGCACCATTTGTGCCCAACTCAGCAATGCCCCCAGGGAGGTTCCCCTGAGCCCCTGGTCCTGGCCTACCAAACCGTGGTCGCGGGTGCACGTAGACTATGCGGGCCCATTCATGGGCAAAATGTTCCTCGTAGTTGTAGATGCATTTTCAAAGTGGATCGAATGCACCATTTTAAACTCGAGCACAACCTCCACCACTGTGGAGAGCCTCGCAACCATGTTTGCAACGCACGGAATCCCTGACATATTGGTCAGTGACAATGGTCCGTGCTTCACCTGCGCAGAATTCCAAGACTTTATAATTGACCACGGCATAAATCACGTCAAGATGGCACCATTCAAGCCGGCCTCCAACGGCCAGGCGGAGAGAGCAGTGCAAATCATTAAACAAGGCATGCTTAAAATCCAAGGTCCCACGTTGCAGGGTTGCCTGTCACGACTGCTGCTGGCATACAGATCTCGTTCGCACTCACTGACTGGGATCCCCCCCGCGCAACTGTTGATGAAAAGGACTTTAAAAACAAGGCTCTCATTAATCCTCCCAGACATGCACGAAATCGTTGAGGCAAAGTGCCGTAAGCTGACTGAGTACCATGACAGAAATTCGAGGGGGAGATGAAATGAGATAGGGGACAAAGTGTTTGTACTAAACTATGGCAGTGGTCCCAAATGGCTTGCAGGGACAGTCACGGGCAAGGAAGGAAACAGGCTACTGGTCGTACAAATGGACAATGGCAAAATCTGCCGGAGGCATGTAAACCAAGTCAAAAGCAGATTTACCAACAACACTGCGGAACCAGAGTCAGACTACAATGTGGAACTCGCACCACACCTGGTGGACAGACAGAGGGAACAACCTGAGGAAAGGGCAATCCCAACAGACAGCCCAGGCGAGTCAACAACAATCACACCAATCGAAACAGACAGCCCAGGCGAGATACCAACAACCACACCCAAAGAAAAACAGACACCAAGGCAAACAACTGAACCACAACTCAGACGCTCCACGCGAGAGCGTAGACCACCTGAGAGACTGAACCTATAAAGACAATAAGACCTTGGGGGAGGGTGATGGTATGTATCTTACATTATTATATATAACTGTATCCTAACATGCTATACATGACTGTAATAAGATATGACCTGTAACCACCAGCATACCTTACCACCAGGGGTGCACTTGCAGAGACAGGTATATAAGGACAGGTCTCAGGCAAGTGCAGCATTCCAGAGCTGTGAGATAAAGGTGCAGGTCCAGAGTGACCTTGACTTCACTACATGCCTCGTGTGAATCTGTACTGAGGGGACAGGACTTTACAAAAGGTATATCTTTAACATTAGCTTGTTAACTATGCAAAGCAATATAGACTGTTACAGGACTCCCTGTGATGGTATGTTTGACATCATGGGGCAGATTTTGCGGTCGGCAGCGTAGCTACAGAGTATGCTGCCAGAATCTGATTAGATTACAAACTTACTTTGTGAACTGGCTCTCTGATGCTGCGTACTAGAGAGCAGCGTAATGTCCCACAAATCCCAGGGGTGCAGTCTGTGCGGAGGTGAACCTGGGATCACATGGGTCTGCTGCTCCAATCAGTGAAAGCGGCGAGATTTCTCTTGACAGATATGTGGGAACCAGCATTCGGTTTTCACAGTTCATTGTTCAATGGGATACCGGTACACAGGGGAACAACATTACAGAATAAGGTGACAGAGGAGAAAGGAGGGTGCTTTTACATATAGCAGGGGGTAATGTAAATTGATATTATATACATTTTTTCATTAATTAAACATTATTACAGTAAATTGTACAGTATTTATTCAAGATTTACTATCTAAAATTTAAAAAAAACTTTTTATAAAAATACACTCCTTATAGCATTTTAGCTGAACCAAGTCTAAAATGGATTTACAACCTTACAATACTCTTTAACTACAGTTGCCATCTTTTAAAGAAAAGACATGTTTCTGGCTAGATGCAAACTCTTATTATTTTCACCATCAACACAATTTCATTAATCACCAGAAATAACCTGTAAAAGAATGGAAAGATGTTTCCCTTCGCTGTGAAACAGGCTCCTCCACCTGTTTTCACTAATCGTAACATTTTCGTCTATAATGTCTGGGCAATTGGGCAATTATCCCAACTCTGTGCCAACAGTGAGTATTTCCCCATCAGTGCAGATCATCTGTCAAGTTGTTCCAATCTCTACCTGTTAAGGTAGGCTTGTCTCTTGCTACTATTAAGAGAGGCAAGCTCTGAAACTGATCCTTGTATTTCACCGGTACGTTGATACAACCTACCACAGGGATTTGCTCTCTTGAGTAGCCTTGCAGCTCTATCTTTGACTTCTCCAGTGGAAAATCACTCAACTTGTCAAGATATACCTATTCCGGTACTACACTCATGGATGCACCAATGTCGATTTCCATCATCATCATCATCATCATAGGCAGTCCCTCGGAATCGAGGAAGACTTGCTTCCACTCTTAAAATGAGTTCTTAGGTGGCTGAACAGTCCAATACGAGAGCCACAGTCCCTGTCACGTGTGGGACAGACAGTTGTTGAGGGAAAGGGAAGGTGGGACGGGTTTGCCGCACACTCTTTCTGCTGCTCGTGCTTGATTTCTAGACGCTCTCGGTGATGAGACTCGAGGTGCTCAGCGCCCTCCCGGATGCACTTCCTCCACTTAGGGCGGTCGTTGGCCAGGTGTCAGTGGGGATGTTGCACTTTATCAGGGAGGCTTTGATGATGTCCTTGTAACGTTTCCGCTGCCCACCTTTGGCTCATTTGCCGTGAAGGAATTCTGAGTAGAGTGCTTGCTTTTGGAGATTCGTGTCTGGCATGTGAACTATGTGGCCTGCCCAGCGGAGCTGATCGAGTGTGGTCAGTGCTTCAATGCTGGGGATGTTGGCCTGGATGAAGACGCTAATGTTGGTGCGAAAGCCCTCCCAGGGGATTTGTAGGATCTTGTGGAGACATCGTTGGCGGTATTTCTCCAGCGACTTGGTGTCTACTGTACATGGTCCATATTTCTGAGCCATAAGGAGGGCACGTATTACTACAGCCCTGTAGACCATGAGCTTGGTGGCAGTTTTGAGGGCCTAGTCTTCAAACACTCTTTTCCTCAGGCGACCGAAGGCTGCACTGGCGCACTGGAGACGGTGTTGAATCTCGTCGTCAATTCCTGTTCTCGTTGATAGGAAGCTCCCGAGGTATGCGAAGTGGTCCATGTTGTCCAGGTCGTCAAGTTCCATGGGTATCCTGGTTCCTGCAAAGTCTACTTGGATGATACTACTTTGCGACTCGTTCTTAGGTACCCTTGTGCGCCTGATGACGTTTATCTCCAGAACCACCTCGTCCTGCTGCTTCTCTTCAATGCTACATAGTGTTTGGTGATTTCTACTTCTAGCATTGAAAGCTGGTTTTCTCTTCAGTCAGCACGTCTTTGCAAGATGCCCAGTTTTCTTGCAGCAGAAACACTCTGCCTTCACATATGGACAGCTTTGAACAATGTGTTGTCCCAGGTGATATGGCCTTACTATACAGTATAAATGCACACGAGGCCCATATTTGAGAGAAGGTCACTCTGTGACCAGTTACCTTTATTACCAAGACCTCAAGTGATAAAGGTGGGGAGAGCTTCCCCTTTCATAGGTGAAAGTCCAGGTTAGGAGTGTCTCCCACAAGCTCACCCCCTTGTGGTCAATGTTCTCAAGGTGCACAACTTAGGTCAGTTTATACATGGGTTACAATGACAGTAGAATACATGACATCACCTCCCCCCTAAAGTCTTATTGGGATCACAGGTTGAGTCTCTCTGGTGGTTTACGCTCCCTTGTTAAGCGCCTGAGTTGGGGCTCCGGTTGTTGGGCGCTGGCCTGAGTGTCTGCCGTTTGCGGTGCCTCAGGCCTGTCCGGACTGCTCACAGTGACTGGGCTCGCCTCCACTTGGTTCTGGTGTTCGGTCACCTGTGGTGGAGTAAACTCTACGTCGTGTTCTTCCTCTGCTTCTTCTATGGGGTTGCTGAACCTCCTTTTAGTTTGATCCACGTGGCAGATTTCTCCATTGGTAAGTTTAACTACCAAAACCCAATTCCCCTCTTTGGCAATCACAGTGCCTGCAAGCCATTTGGGCCCTGCAGCATAATTAAGGACAAAAACAGGGTCATTGACATCAATACATCGTGCCCTCGCATTCCTGTCATGGTAGTCACATTGTGACTGACGCCTGCTCTCAACAATTTCTTTCATAGCAGGGTGTATAAGGGATAACCTGGTTTCGAGCGTCCTTTTCATTAGCAGCTCTGCGGGTGGAACCCCTGTGAGCGAGTGTGGTCGGGATCTATTGGCCAACAGGAGGCGTGATAAGCGGCTTTGTAGGGAACCCCCTTGGATTGTGAGCATCCCCTGTTTGATTATCTGCACTGCTCGTTCCGCCTGGCCGTTTGAGGCCGGCTTGAACGGTGCCGTTCTAACATGGTTAATTCCATTGCCTGCCATGAAGTCCTGGAATTCAGTGCTTGTGAAGCACGGGCCATTGATGCTGACCAAGACATCCGGTAGACCATGGGCAGCGAACATTGCCCGCAGACTTTCTACCGTGGCAGAGGATGTGCTTGAATTTAAAATGGCACACTCAATCCATTTGGAGTAGGCGTCTACTACAACCAAAAACATTTTTCCCATGAAAGGACCTGTGTAGTCCACATGGATGTGTGACCATGGCTTGGTGGGCCAGGATCAGGGGCTAAGGGGGGCTTCCCTGGATGCGTTGCCCAGCTGAGCACACGTGTTGTACCTGCGAACACAAAGTTCCAGGTGTGCATCAATCCACCAAACGTGTGACCTGGCAATTGCCTTCATCATGACAATGCCCGGGTGCTCATTGTGAAGTTCTCTGATAAACACCTCTCTGCCCCTCTGGGGCATGACTACTTGGTTTCCCCACAGTAGGCAATCGGCCTGAATCGAGAGTTCATCCTTGCGCCTATGAAACGGTTTAAATTCCTCAGGGCATGCCCCATACGTGGCTGCCCAGTCCCCATTCAGGACACATTTCTTAACTAAAGACAGTAGCCGGTCTTTATTTGTCTAGACTTTAATCTGACGGACTGTCACAGGTGAGCCTTCGCTTTCGAAAGCTTCAACAGCCATGACCATCTCAGCATCATGCTCAGTTGCCCCTTGCTATAGTTGTACAGGGCCTTGGTGAGGCCACACCTGGAGTATTGTGTACAGTTTTGGTCTCCTAACCTGAGGAAGGACATTCTTGCTATTGAGGGAGTGCAGCGAAGGTTCACCAGACTGATTCCCGGGATGGCGGGACTGACCTATCAAGAAAGACTGGATCAACTGGGCTTGTATTCACTGGAGTTCAGAAGAATGAGAGGGGACCTCAAAGAAACGTTTAAAATTCTGATGGGTTTAGACAGGTTAGATGCAGGAAGAATGTTCCCAATGTTGGGGAAGTCCAGAACCAGGGGTCACAGTCTAAGGATAAGGGGTAAGCCATTTAGGACCGAGATGAGGAGAAACTTCTTCACCCAGAGAGTCGTGAACCTGTGGAATTCTCTACCACAGAAAGTTGTTGAGGCCAATTCACTAAATATATTCAAAAAGGAGTTAGATGAAGTCCTTACTACTAGGGGGATCAAGAGGTATGGCGAGAAAGCAGGAATGGTGTACTGAAGTTGCATGTTCAGCCATGAACTTATTGAATGGCGGTGCAGGCTAGAAGGGCCGAATGGCTTACTCCTGCACCTATTTTCTATGTTTCTATGTTTCAGTGGTGGCTAGTGGGAGCCTGCTGAGTGCATCGGCGCAGTTTTCAGTGCCCGGTTTGTTGTCGGCCAAAAGGGACGTTAGGGGTTTGTGATCTGTCTCTAGCTCAAATTTCCTGCCAAACAGGTACTGGTGCATTTTTTTTACTGTATATTCACATGCTAGAGCTTCCTTTTCTACCATCCCGTAGCCCCTTTCTGCCTGGGACAGACTCTGGAGGCATAAGCTACTGGCTGTAACTGACCATTGGCATAGACATGCTGCAACACACACCCGACACCATAGGAAGACGTATCGCACGTTAGAACAAGTTTCTTACACGGGTCATAACGTTAACAGTTTGTTGGAGCATAAAAAGTTGCGTGCTGTATCAAAAGCCCTTTCCTGGTTGTCCCCCCAGATCCAATCGCGACCTTTGTGTAGGAGCATGTGTAGCGGCTCTAACAGCGTGCTCAATTTGGGAAGAAAGTTACCAAAATAGTTCAGGAGCCCCAGAAATGAACACAGCTCCGTCGTGTTACGGGGTCTGGGTGCTCTATGGATTGCTTCCGTTTTGGACGCAGTGGGTCCGACGCCATCTGCTGCTACCCTCCTCCCCAGGAATTCTACCTCTGGAGCTAAGAAGACGCACTTCGCCTTTTTCAGTTGCAGCCCTACCCGGTCCAGTCTGCGTAGCACCTCCTCCAGGTTGTGGAGGTGTTCTTCAGTATCGCGACCCGTGATGAGGATGTCATCCTGAAAAACCACCGTCCTTGGAATCGACTTGAGGAGGCTTTCCATATTTCGCTGAAAGATCGCGGCAGTCGAACGAATCCCGAACGGACATCTGTTATATTCAAACAACCCCTTGTGTGTCGCGATGGTGGTCAGCTTCTTCGACTCACTCGCCAGTTCCTGGGTCATGTAAGCTGAGGTCAATTTTGAAAAAAATTTGCCACCGGATAGCTTCGCAGGTAGCAGGTACTGGTCTTGGAGTCACACCCGATTGATAGTGGCCTTGTCATCGCCACATATCTTGACCGACCCATCCGCCTTGAGCACCGGCACAATCGGGCTCGCCCAGTCACTGAATTCGACTGGCGAGATGATGCCTTCCCTCAGCAGGCGGTCCAATTCGCCTTCTATCTTTTCCCGCATCACGTACGGCACCGCTCTGGCCTTGTGGTGTACTGGCCTGGCGTCCGGGTTTATGTGAATCACTACCTTGGCCCCCATGAAGGTGCTGATGCCGGGTTGAAATAATGAGTCAAATTTGTCCAGGACCTGTGAGCATGATACTCGCTCCACAGAAGAAATTGCATTGACATCGCCCCATTTCCAGTTCATGACAGCAAGCCAACTCCTCCCCAATAGTGCGGGACCGTCCCCCGGGACAATCCAGAGTAGCAACCTGTTCTCCGAATCTTTGTGGGTCACGGCTACCGTGGCGCTGCCTAGCACCAGAATGATCTCCTTTGTATATGTCCGTAGCTATGCATCAATCGGCAATAATTTTGGCCTCCTGGCCTTGGACACCCACAACCTTTCGAACTGTTTGATACTCACCAGGGACTGGCTGGCCCCCGTGTCTAGCTCCATTAATACTGGGATGCCACTGAGGAGCACTTTCATCATTATCGGTGGCGTCTTGGTATATGAACTGTATATGTGTTCCACATGAACTCGCTGAACTTCAGCTTCCAGCGATTTCCCCCAGTATTCATTTGGCCTCGTAGGGCTTATATCGGGCCCATCCTCCTCGTACATCAACCTGGCTGCAGGCTTCCTGCACATACACGCCAAGTGACCGCTGACGTTGCAGTTTCTGCAGGTATATTGCTGATACTTGCAAGCTCTGGCTGGATGTTTGTCTCTACACCTCCAGCACGAGTTGGAGGCCCCGTTGTTGGAAACAAAAGGTCCATTACCAGTCGATCATCTCTGACTGCCTCTGTAACTGTCCTTAAGCGCACCATTAACAGGTGTTGATGGCCCCATTACTGGCCGCATTTTCCATTGCAATGGCATGAATCGCCGTTCAGCTAGCCATGTCTCTGTTGAATTCCCCCTTTGGGTTCGACTACATGCTGGGGCATGTCCGATTGCCCTTGTCTGCCTAAAGAACTGTGTGCCGCGTTAACAATGTTGACTCCCTGGTCGTTTGCCGCATTTGAGCCAAGATTTTTGTCATACATCATTCTGGTCTCTTCCTCCCCTGAGATAAATGTCTGGGCTATCAGAGCTGCCGCTTCCAAGGTCAAGTCTTTGGTCTCAATCAGTTTCCTGAAAACCCCAGCGTGCCCGATGCCCTCAATAAAAAAGTCTCGCAGCATTTCCGCTCTGCATGCATCTGTTAACTTACATAGGCTTGCCAGTTGCCGGAGATCTGCCACGAAGTCAGGAACGCTTTGCCCTTCTCACCGCCGGTGAGTGTAAAACTGGTGTCTCGCCATGTGCATGCTGCTCGCCAGTTTAAGGTGTTCCCCGATCAACTTACTGAGCTCTTCGAACGTCTTGTCTGCCGGCTTCTCTGACGCTAGAAGGTCCTTCATCAGGGAATACATTCTGGATCCACAAACCGTCAGGAGATGAGCCCTGCGTTTGTCGGCCGAATCCTGTCCCAAACATTCCTTAGTGACAAAACTTTGCTGTAGTCTCTCAATAAAGTCGTCCCAATCATCATCAACACAGTACCTCTCTTCTGTGCTGCTAGTGGCCATGCTCGCGTGGTTTAAATCCCAGTTTCTTGTCGCCAATGATATGTCCTTACTATACAGTATAAATGCACACGAGACCCATACTCGAGAGAAGGTCACTCTGTGGCCAGTGACCTTTATTATCAAGACCTCAAGTGATGAAGTTGGGTGGAGCTTCCTCTTTTATACCTGAAAGTCCAGGTTAGGAGTGTCGCCCACAAGTTCACCCCCTTGTGGTCAACGTTCTCAAGGTGTACAACTTAGGTCAGCTTATACATGGGTTACAATGATAGTTGAATACATGACACCAGGCACCGATAGCACAACTTCAATTTATTATTACCCTGGCAAGTTTCTTAGACCTTGGAGCCCAACTGCCTTTTACTTTCAACCTGCAGGCGATTAACCTCGGTTGTCTGACGACTGGAAATGGTGCGAAATTCTCAGGACTATTGGTCGGCCATATCCATCGACATAGCTGTCTGACAAGCTAAATCAAAAGTTAAGTTAGGTATTGTCAGCAACTTTCTTCTGATTGCTTCATTTTTCATCGCACAAACAAATGCTCGCAATGCTCGGTCCTGAAAGTTTCCGAAATGACAGTGAGTCGATAGCTTTTATAATGCTATGATGTATTCACTGATACGCTCGTCAGTCCATTGATTTCGTATTCCAAAACAATAACTTTCAGCAATTTCTAGGGGCTCAGGAATGTAGTGCTGAACACACGTCAGTGGCGTGTGTTTCGGCTTGACGGGAACAAGCACATTTTTCAGGGTCTCATACACCTCGGGACCTGCTTCAGTCAGGAAAATAGCCCGTTTTCTTTCTAAATCCACCCGGTTATGGTTTTCATCATCGGGGACTTCAACTATACTATTTGCGGTGAAAAACATTTCTAGCCGCTGCACATACGCTCCGAAACTTTCTCGGTCATGATGGAACTCACCCAAATGCTCTATTATTCCATAGGCATAGCCATCTGGACTCTGGCAATGTCAGCAGTGTGCTTGAAACATAACTTGGATTTTTAGCTGTGCTCCAAAAACAAACCTCTCAAAGTTTCTCTGTTATTTGGCTGGATGATCCACCAACAAAAATTTCAGCTAGGGAATCCAGTAATCCAATCCTACATCGCCAATGTAATATATTCTTTACGACATCACAAACACACAGACTACAAGATAGCTCTGCAGGAACTTGTCACTATGTGACAGCCTTTATTTTGCATTTACATCAGCAGTTGCATTACCACAGTTGTCCACTAGGTGGAGCAGTAGTCCACTGAGGGGAGCTCTATATTGCACAGGTAACTTCCCTTCCAAACCCTTATGTTAGCTGATATTGTTCATGGTTCCCTCTCCTCAGGTATTGTCCCTCTCCCCTTCAAATCTGCCGTCATCACCCCTCTACTCAAAAGAAAACACTCTTGACCCCTCTGCCTTTGCAAACTATGGCTCCATCTCCAACCTCCCTTTCCACTCCTAAGTCCTTTACCATGTTGTTGCCTCACCAAAGCCATGCCCCATCCTTCCCACAATTCCATGTTTAATTCCCTCCAATCAGGTTTATGCCCCTGCCACAGTACTCAAACAACCCTTATCAAAAACACAAATGACATTCTATGTGGCTGTGAACATGGTAAATTATCCCTCCTCATCCTCCTCCAATGGCTCTCCTCCTTTGTCCAACTGGATGGAATTGCTTTCACTTGGTTCCATTCTTATCTATCCAGTTGTAGACAGAGAATCACTTGCAATGACTTCTTTTCCCACTCCTGCACACGTTTACCTCTGGAGTACCCCAAGGATCTATCCTTGGCTCCCTTCTATATCTCCTCTACAGGCTGCCCCTCGGCAACATCATTCGAAAACACAGCATCAGTTTCCACATGTACGCTGGTGACACTCGACTCGAATTCACTACCACCATTCTTGGCCCCCTTCACTATTTCTGATTTCTCACCCTGCTTGTCTGACATCCAGTATCGGATGAGCAGAAATTTCCTCCAACTAAATATTGGGAAGACCGAAGCCACAAACTCCTTTTCCTGACCACCAATTCCATCCCTCTCCCTGGCAATTGTCTGAAGCTGAAGCAGACCATTCGGAACCTTGACCTCGAGATGAACGTCCGATCACCAAGACTGCCTACTACCACCCACGTAACATCACCCGACTCCACCCCCGCCTCAGCTCAACTGCTGCTGCTGAAACCCTCATCCATGCCTTTGCTACATCTAGACTTGACTATTCCAATGCTCTCCTGGCCAGTCTCTCATTTGGATGAGTACATAAACTGGCACTCATCCAAAACTCTGCTGCCTGTATGTTCACGCCTCAGCCCTGTGCCTGCTGGCCTATGGAGCTTGCATAGCTCCTGGTTCGGCAACGCCTCAATTATCATCCTTGTTTTCAAATCCCACCATGGCCTATCCCTGTAACCTCCTCCAGCCCTACAAGACTTCGAGATCACTGTGCTCCTCCAATTCTGGCACCTTGTGCATCCCTGATTTTAATTGCTCCACCATTGGCAGCCGTGCTTTTTGCTGCCTGCGCCCTAAGCTCTGGAATTCCCTCCCTAAATCTCTCTGCCTCTTTGCATCTCTCTCCTGAGATGCTCCTTAAAATCTACCTCTTTGACCAAGCTTTTGGTCATCTGTCCTGTTATCTTCTTCTTGGGCTTGGTATCAAATTATGATTAATAACACTCCAGTGAAGCACCTTGGGATGTTGTGCTACTGCAGAGTAACTTAGATAGGTTAGGTGAGTGGGCAAATGCATGGCAGATAAAGTATAAGGTGGATAAGTGTGAGGTTATCCACTTTGGTGGTAAAAACAGAGAGACAGACTATTATCTGAATGGTGACAGATTAGGAAAAGGGGAGGTGCAACGAGACTTGGGTGTAATGGTACATCAGTCATTGAAGGTTGGCATGCAGCTACAGCAGGTGGTTAAGAAAGCAAATGGCATGTTGGCCTTCATAGCAACAGGATTTGAGTACAGGGGCAGGGAGGTGTTACTACAGTTGTACAGGGCCTTGGTGAGGCCACACCTGGAGTATTGTGCACAGGTTTGGTCTCCTAACTTGAGGAAGGACATTCTTGTTATTGACGGAGTGCAACGAAGGTTCACCAGACTGATTCGCGGGATGGCGGGACTGACATATCAAGAAAGACTGGATCAACTGGGCTTGTATTCACTGGAGTTCAGAAGAATGAGAGGGGATCTCATAGAAATGTTTAAAATTCTGACAGGTTTAGGCAGGTTAGATGCAGGAAGAATGTTCCTAATGTTGGGGAAGTCCAGAAACAGGGGTCACAGTCTAAGGATAAGAACATATAAGAACATAAGAATTAGGAACAGGAGTAGGCCATCTAGCCCCTCGAGCCTGCTCCGCCATTCAATAAGATCATGGCTGATCTGGTCGTGGACTCAGCTCCACTTACCCGCCCTCTCCCCGTAACCCTTAATTCCCTTATTGCTTAAAAATCTATCTATCTTTGACTTGAAAACATTCAATGAGCCAGTCTCAACTGCTTCCTTGGGCAGAGAATTCCACAGATTCACAACCCTCTGGGAGAAGAAATTCCTTCTCAACTCGGTTTTAAATTGGCTCCTCCATATTTTGAGGCTGTGCCCCCTAGTTCTAGTCTCCCCCACCAATGGAAACAACCTCTCTGCCTCTATCTTGTCTATCCCTTTCATGATTTTAAATGTTTCTATAAGATCACCCCTCATCCTTCTGAACTCCAACGAGTAAAGACCCAGTCTACTCAATCTATCATCATAAGGTAACCCCCTCATTTCTCGAATCAGCCTAGTGAATCGTCTCTGTACCCCTTCCAAAGCTAGTATATCCTTCCTTAAGTAAGGTGACCAAAACTGCACGCAGTACTCCAGGTGCGGCCTTACCAATACCTTATACAGTTGCAGCAACACCTCCATCTTTTGTACTCCATCCCTTTCGCAATGAAGGCCAACATTCCATTTGCCTTCCTGATTACCTGCTACACCTGCAAACTAACCTTTTGGGATTCATGCACAAGGACCCCCAGGTCCCTCTGCACCACAGCATGTTGTAATTTCTCTCCATTCAAATAATATTCCCTTTTACTGTTTTTTTTTCCCCAAGGTGGATGACCTCACACTTTCCGACATTGTATTCCATCTGCCAAACCTTAGCCCATTCGCTTAACCTATCCAAATCTCCTTGCAGCCTTTCTGTGTCCTCTACACAACCCGCTTTCCCACTAATCTTAGTGTCATCTGCAAATTTTTTTGCACTACACTCTGTCCCCTCTTCCAGGTCATCTATGTATATTGTAAATAGTTGTGGTCCCAGTACTGATCCCTGTGGCACACCACTAACCACTGATTTCCAACCGGAAAAGGACCCATTTATCCCGACTCTCTGCTTTCTGTTCGCCAGCCAATTCTCTATCCATGCTAATACATTTCCTCTGACTCCGCGTACCTTTATCTTCTGCAGTAACCTTTTGTGTGGCACCTTATCGAATGCCTTTTGGAAATCTAAATACACCATATCCATCGGTACACCTCTATCCACCATGCTCGTTATATCCTCAAAGAATTCCAGTAAATTAGTTAAACATGATTTCCCTTTCATGAATCCATGCTGCGTCTGCTTGATTGCACTATTCCTATCCAGATGTCCTGCTATTTCTTCCTTAATGATAGTTTCAAGCATTTTCCCCACTACAGATGTTAAACTAACCGGCCTATAGTTACTGCCTTTTGCCTGCCCCCTTTTTTAAACAGAAGCGTTACATTAGCTGCTCTCCAATCCGCTGGTACCTCCCCAGAGTCCAGAGAATTTTGGTAGATTATAACAAATGCATCTGCTATATCTTCCGCCATCTCTTTTAATACCCTGGGATGCATTTCATCAGGACCAGGGGACTTGTCTACCTTCAGTCCCATTAGTCTGTCCAGCACTACCTCCCTAGTGATAGTGATCATCTCAAGGTCCTCTCTTCCCACATTCCTATGACCAGCAATTTTTGGCATGGTTTTTGTGTCTTCCACTGTGAAGACGGAAGCAAAATAATTGTTTAAGGTCTCAGCCATTTCCACATTTCCCATTATTAAATCCCCTTTTTCATCTTCTAAGGGACCAACATTTACTTTTGTCACTCTTTTCCGTTTTATATATCTGTAAAAGCTTTTACTATCTGTTTTTATGTTTTGCATAAGGGGTAAGCCATTTAGGACCGAGATGAGGAGAAACTTCTTCACCCAGAGAGTGGTGAACCTGTGGAATTCTCTACCACAGGAAGTTGTTGAGGCCAATTCACTAAATATATTCAAAAAGGAGTTAGATGAAGTCCTTACTACTAGGTGGATCAAGGGGAATGGCGAGAAAGCAGGAATGGGGTACTGAAGTTGCATGTTCAGCCATGAACTCATTGAATGGCAGTGCAGGCTCGAAGTGCCGAATGGCCTACTCCTGCACCTATTTTCTATGTTTCTATGTTTCTATGTTAAAGGCAATTTTTGTTGTTGCCACCGTTGTTGGAGAGTAGCATTTAAGCATTATGTGCATACTTCTCTTTCAATATCTAAAACACAAGTACTAAATCTCCTGAATAAGAACATAAGAAATAGGTGTAGGAGTAGGCCATTCGGCCCTTCGAGCCTGCACCACCATTCAATATGATCATGACTGATCATGCAACTTCAGTACCCCATTCCTGCTTTCTCTCTATACCCCTTGATCCCTTTAGTCGGAAGGGTCATATCTAACTCCCTTTTGAATATATCTAACGAACTGGCCTCAACAACTTTCTGTGGTAGAGAATTCCACAGGTTCATAATTCTCTGAGTGAAGAAGTTTCTCCTCATCTCGGTCCTAAATGGCTTACCCCTTATCCTTAGACTGTCACCCCTGATGCTGGACTTCCCCAACATCGGGAACATTCTTCCTGCCTCTAACCTGTCCAAATCCCGTCAGAATTTTATATGTTTCTATGAGATCCCCTCTCATTCTTCTGGACTCAGCTCCACTTCCCCGCCTGCTCCCCATAACGCTTTACTCCCTTCGCGCTCAAAAATCTGTCTATCTCCGCCTTAAATATATTCAATGACCCAGCCTCCACAGCTCTCTGGGGCAGAGAATTCCATAGATTTACAACCCTCTGAGAGAAGAAATTTCTCCTCAGCTCAGTTTTAAATGGGCGGCCCCTTATTCTAAAACTCTGTCTCCTAGTTTTAGTTTCCCCTATAAGTGGAAATATCTTCTCTGCATCCACCTTGTTGAGCCCCCTCATTATCTTATAAATTTCAATAAGATCACCTCTCATTTTTCTGAACTCTAATATGTATAGGCCCAACCTACTCAACCTTCCCTCATAAGTCAACGCCCTCATCTCCGGAATCAACATAGTGAACCTTCTCTGAACAGCCTCCAATGCAAGTATATCCTTCCTTAAATACGGAGACCAAAACGGTACGCAGTACTCCCGGTGTGGCCTCACCAATACCCTGTACAGTTGTAGCAGGACTTCTCTGCTTTTATACTCTATCCCCCTTGCAATAAAGCCAACATTTCATTTGCCTTCCTGACTACTTGCTGTACCTGCATAATAACTTTTTGTGTTTCATGCACAAGGACTCCCAGGTCTCTCTGTACTGCAGCTCTTTGCAATGTTTCTCCATTTAAATTATAATTTGCTTTTCTATTATTTCTGTCAAAGTGGATAATCTCACATTACACTCAGTTCCAGTTACTGCATAATCGTGTTCCTAACGTAAATACTAAAGTTCTATTTCCTATGAGTGAACAAAATCCAATTCCAATCTATGTTGACGTATATTATCTTTAGGGCTTCCAATATTCCAATATCAAATGCTAAAGCAATAATAACTATATATAAAACTTTACATTTAGCTACTCAAACTCTGTTTTCAACTACAATCGTGCAGGCTGACTTATTTGTGCATATGATTGCACTTAATTGAAACATCAAAGGAATGTTTTTAAATTCTCATACTCAACTGGCGTATCATTACAATTTCAGCATAAATACAAGATCTGGAGCGGGAAATTTGGTTGCGTGGCGCCTCAATTAGCAACCCGGAGGGGCTTTAATGCATCTCGAGTGGCTTAACGCACAGCCGTGAAGACTGAAGCGCCCCGCCGGGAAATGTGGTCCAGGTTTACCAGCGGTGCAAAACACGACTGCCTCGTCTTCTAACTTCAGTCAGATCATGACGTCAGTACGCGTGCAATAACCCACTAGCACCCCGCTTGTAAAATTAGGTGTGGCCGTCTCATTTGGCCGCCGCTGAACACGCCGGAGAAACCAGGCAGTCCCACCTTCTTTAGGCGATACCTGGAGACTATTTGAAGGGAGGAGCAATTGGATTAATCAGAGGTCCCAGTGAGTGCAACGTTTTGACAGAGCACAGTGCCTGAACCACTTATTTTGCAGCAGCACATTTATCTGACCTTACAAGTTCCTAGCTACTTGAGTTTTAGAATTAAATGGGTGCATTACAAGCACGCCAGCATTGCCTTCTACATGCTCTTGTTAGGTGGCGTCAGTATAGAAGGGCTGTTGGCCATGTCGGCCCACGACTGAGGAGACCCCGCAGATGTCGAGACAGGAGGCCTTACCCACCCATAGGTTTACTGGGAGCTACGCTCATACTGGGACATGTCGGAGGAGCAGTGCGTCAGAGGGCTGTGCTTCTGAAAGGAGATCCTCACAGAGATATGCCTTTTCCTGCAGCCAGACCTGCAGCCTGACATCGGCACCAGGACTGCGCTGCCCGTCGCAGTGACGGTCACGGTGGCGCTGGCCTTCTATGCCTCCGGCTCCTTCCAGGCTGCATCAGGGGACATAGGCAGCGTTTCTCAATTCGCTGCACATCGCTGCATCCGTGCCGTGACACAGGCTCTGTACAGATGGAGAATGGAGTTCATAATGTTCCCAATGAGAAGGGATAAACAGGATGAGTGGACATGTGGGTTTGCCAGGATAGCAGGCTTTCCGATGGTTCAACGACCAACTGAGTGCACCCACGTAGCCTTGCGAGCATCATTCCAGAATGCCGAGGTGTTCCAAAACTGAAAGGGATTCCATTCCCTGAATGTGCAGCTGCTGTGCGACCACACACAGCTATCCAGGGAGCGCACATGATGCTTTCATCCTGTGTGAGAGCACTGTGCCACAAATGTTTGAGCCAACACGGAAAGGACACGGCTGGCTGTTCGTGGACTAAGGATATGGCCTAGCCACCTGGCGAATGACCCTCCTCCGCAACCACACCACCCAAGTGGAACATTGCTACAACGGCAGCCATGCGGCCACCCGCAATATCATCGAGCAGACAATAGAGCTGCTCAAGCAGCATTTCCGATGCCTGAATCGCTCTGGAGGCAGCCTTCAAAACTCCCCTCAACAGGTGTCGGAATTCATTGTGGTGTGCTGCACGCTGCACAACTTGGCCATCATGAAGGGCCAGGTATTGCCAGTGGGGATCGCAGGCCCTCCTCAGGAGAAGGAGGACGAGGAACAAGAGCCTGGCAAGGCACCGAATGGCCATCCACATCAGGAGGAGCACCATCCACGGTCGATGTAGCATGGTGATGCTGCCTCACATAATCGGCTCATAATGGATCGGTTCTCTTGAATGGAGGAAGCTGAGGGATGCAACTAATACTGGCCACGCTGTGTGCCACGATAATGGCACATCTCCTTAAAGTCTACAATCATACAGAAGACGCCATTACAAAATGGCCAAAATCACATTTTACTAACCACACCAACATCGTCGCCTCAAACAACAGAACCAAAACTTCCCCCTTCAAGTAACAAAACAGTACACAACGTCCCTTTCAAACACTATCAAGCACAGTGAAGCACAACAATGCAACGACATAGTTACAGCCATTATTTACATTGGAATTACATGGTGGGCAAAGTCATCAATCAGACTTCGCCTGACATTTCCCCCCCCTCACCTTTAGCCCCTTCCCACGCCTACTGCTCTTCCTCAATGTGGCCTCAGTGCCTACAGCGAGGCTGCTTGAGGGCTGCTGTGTGTCTGGGGCAGACAGCCCAGATGGCCCACTAGAACACCCAGGACCAGCTCTGGCCCTGGAAGGCCTGACTGCGGACACCACCGCCTCAGCTTCGGCGACAGCGGGTCAGTGATGGCTCGGGGGTAGACCGCAGTAGGTGCAAAGGTGGCGGGGCAGTGGTGGGAGGCAGAATGCTGTGATCTTGAGGAAGGACAGCAGCTTCCATTTCCAGGGGCCCACTGCCACTCACACGGGGCGGGGGGGGGGGGGGGGGGAGCGTATCAGCATCTGGAGCACGATGTGTGAGCACAACTTGCTGGCCTGCTTCGGCACTGTTACTTCCCCGTCAGACTGTGGGGAACAGAGAGGATGGCAGCAGTCGGTGTGTGCATGGCCTCACTCTGCGACTGACTCAGAGTACACTGAGCCTGAAACGCAGCAGTCTGCGAGTCCATGCCAGCAATCACCGACAGCATCACATCACGGGGTTCTTGCGTCGCTTGGGCCTTTGATGTGATTGCTGCCGCCACATCTACCATGGCACGCGCCATCTCCTCTGGGACTCCACTGTCGCTCGTTGTGCCCATCGTGCTCTGTGAGTGGGCAACGATGGGCTCGTTGGACTCCTGAGAGGCCCGGGCAATGCTTGAGGCGGCCTCCACCACACTCACAGCAAGTGTGTCAAATGCTCTGCCGGACCCTATTCAATGCATCCATGAGGTCACGGTGCATCTGCGCGGTCACCCTGGACAGAGCCACCAAGTCCAGGTCCACGTCTGCCTGTCTCTCAGCGGGACTCCCAGGCCGACTCACCCTCCGGGGAGCTGGCCTCCGAGCTTCCCCTCCCTCTGAGCGTTGCTGTAGGCCACTGAGGCCATGAGCCTCAGAACCCTCAAACCCCTCGAAGTCAGGCTCCTCCACCGATGTGGTGTCCCCACTCGGTGGGACTGATGGTGTCTCCCACTCAGTGAGCACGGTGTCGTCCCCTCCCTCGTCATCTCCCCCGTCGCCCGATGTTGATGGTTCAGGGGCGGGCTGTTGCACTTGTGGCCGATCATCTGTAACCACAAAGCAACAGACCTGTGGTTAGCAACAGGGGAGGGGCAGGGAGATAAGAGGAAGGTGGCATTGGACATCTATATGTAAAGGGGTTCGGCCACTTGCTATCAGAGGTGAAGGAACTCACGTAAATCGCAAACGCCATTCACATACCGTCACTACCCATAGGGGGCGCTGCTTTGCCGCCAGCCACCGCGTGATCTGGGGCACCCACGAGGGCCGACACTCGCTGCTCCACCTGATTGAGGTCCTGAAGATCAGGGTCCCCACCTTCTGTGCGCTGCTGCTCCCGACGATTGTGCGCCAATTTCCCCGACAAGAAGAAGGTGTGAGTGAGTGTGCAGCTCATCGTGTGGCACATGTGCCTTCCATGGTACAGTAGCTACTACTGTCTGGAAGTGTAAAGATATGCATTATCATCTGTGTAGCTGCGTGCAGAGCATGTGGGAAGGCTGGGAGGAGGTGACAGCCAGCCAGGATTGCAGCTCAAGGTGATGTTTGCCAGTTGCATATCGAGTCAAATGGTAGTGCGAGGAAGGTGAGAATGATTTGGGGACAAGAGGGTCCGTGTCACCTGAATGTGCAGGGCACGGCTGGTGAAGTAAGCCTCAAGCTTTGAGGAAGCTTCATCAACCCACACTATGGCCTGCAACACATAAAGAAGGGGAAGTTTCCTCAAAGACTTTATATTGTGTGAAACATTGATTCTGCAACCATGGTAGGGATGCATGAATGTAAAGGGTACTCACCCTGACGACCCTCGTGAGGTCGTTAAACTTCTTGCGACATTGCATCGCAGTTCGAGGCGCCTCCTGTGCTACCTCCCTCCAAATCCTACAAAACGCTCTTGGCAGATGCAAGACCGGCCATCTCCTCGCTATGACGTGGACCATATACAGTAGACACCTCAAATCGCTGGAGAAATACCATCAAGATCCTGCAAATCCCCTGCGAGGACAGACACACCAACGTTAGCGTTCTCGACGAGGCCCACATCCCCAGCATCAAAGCACTGACCACACTCGATTAGCTCCGCTGGGCAGGCCATATTGTCCGCATGCCCGACGTGTTTGCTAGCGCTGTTGGGGAAGAGTTAAACTAATACGGCAGGGGGATGGGAACCTATGCAGGGAGACAGAGGGAATTAGAATGGGGGCAGAAGCAAAAGATAGAAAGAAGAAAAGTAAAAGTGGAGGGCAGAGAAACATAAGGCAAAAAGCAAAAAGGGCCACATTACAGCAAAATTCTAAAGGGGCAAAGTGTGTTAGAAAGACAAGCCTGAAGGCTCTGTGCCTCAATGCACAGAGGAGTATTTGGAATAAGGTGGACGAATTAACTGCGCAGATAGCAGTTAACGGGTATGATGTAATTGGCATCACGGAGTCATGGCTCCAGGGTGACCAAGGCTGGAAACTCAACATCCAGTGGTATTCAACATTTAGGAAGGATACACAGAAAGGAAAAGGAGGCAGGGTGGCATTGTTGGTTAAAAAGGAAATTAATGCAATAGTAAGGAAGGACATTAGCTTGGATGATGTGGAATCGGTATGGGTGGAGCTGCGGAATACCAAGGGGCAGAAAACGCTTGTGGGAGTTGTGTACAGACCACCAAACAGTAGTAGTGAGGTTGGGGACAGCATCAAACAAGAAATAAGGGATGCATGCAATAAAGGTACAGCATTTATCATGGGTGACTTTCATCTACATATTGATTGGGCTAACCAAACTGATAGCAATGCGGCGGTGGAGGAGGATTTCCTGGAGTGTATTAAGGATGGTTTTCTAGACCAATATGTCGCGGAACCAACTACGGAGCTGGCCTTCCTAGACTGGGTGATGTGTAATGAGAAAGGACTAATTAGCAATCTTGTTGTGCAAGGCCCCTTGGGGAAGAGTGACCATAACATGGCAGAATTCTTTATTAGGATGGAGACTGACACAGTTAATTCAGAAACTAGGGTCCTGAACGTAAGGAAAGGTAACTTCGATGGTTTGAGGCATGAATTGGCTAAGGTAGACTGGCAAATGATACTTAAAAGGTTGACGGTGGATAGGCAATGGCAAACATTTAAAGATCACATGGATGAACTTCAACAATTGTACATCCCTATCTGGAGCAAAAATAAAACGGGGAAGGTGGCTCAACTGTGGCTAACAGAATAAATTAAGGATAGTGCTAAATCCAAGGAAGAGGCATATAAATTGGCCAGAAAAAGCAGCAAACCTGAGGACTGCGAGAAATTTAGAATTCAGCAGAAGAGGACAAAGGGTTTAATTAAGAGGTGGAAAATAGAATACGAGAAGAAGCTTGCCGGGAACATAAAAACTAACTGCAAAAGCTTCTATATGCGAAGAGAAAAAGATTAATGAAGACAAACGTAGTTCCCTTGCAGTCGGATTCAGGTAAATTTATAATGGGGAACAAAGAAATGGCAGATTGAACAAATACTTTGGTTCTGTCTTCACGAAGGAAGACACAAATAACCTTCTGGAAGTACTAGGGGACCGAGGGTCTAGTGAGAAGGAGGAACTGAAGGATATCCTTATTAGGTGGGAATTGTGTTAGGGAAATTGATGGGATTGAAGGTCGATAAATCCCCAGGGCCTGATAGTCTGCATCCCAGAGTACTTAAGGAAGTGGCCCCAGAAATAGTGGATGCATTGGTGATCATTTTCCAACAGTCTATTGACTCTGGATCCGTTCCTAAGGACTGGAGGGTAGCTAATGTAACACCACTTTTTCAAAAGGGAGGGAGAGAGAAAGCAAGTAATTATAGACTGGTTAGCCTGACATCAGTAGTGGGGAAAATGTTGGAATCAATTATTAAGGATGAAATAGCAGCGCATTTGGAAAGCAGTGACAGGATCGGTCCAAGTCAGCATGGATTTATGAAGGGGAAATCATGCTTCCCAAATCTTCTTGAATTTTTTGAGGATGTAATTAGTAGAGTGGACAAAGGAGAACCAGTGGATGTGGTGTATTTGAACTTTCAAAAGGCTTTTGACAAGGTCCCACACAAGAGATTGGTGTGCAAAATCAAAGCACATGGTATTGGGGGTAATATACTGACGTGGATAGAGAACTAGTTGGCAGACAGGAAGCAGAGAGTCGGGATAAACGGGTCCTTTTCAGAATGGCAGGCAGTGACTAGTGGAGTGCCGCAGGGCTCAGTGCTGGGACCCCAGCTCTTTACAATATACATCAATGATTTGGATGAAGGAATTGAGTGTAATATCTCTAAGTTTGCAGATGACACTAAACTGGGTGGCGGTGTGAGCTGTGAGGGGGATGCTAAGAGGCTGCAGGGTGACTTAGACAGGTTAGGTGAGTGGGCAAATGCATATCAGATGCAGTATAATGTGGATAAATGTGAGGTTATCCACTTTGGGGGCAAAAATGCAAAGACAGAATATTATCTGAATGGTGGCAGATTAGGAAAAGGAGAGGTGCAACGAGACCTGGGTGTCATGGTTCATCAGTCATTGAAAGTTGGCATACAGTTACAGCAGGCGGTAAAGAAGGCAAATGGTTGGCCTTCATAGCTCGGGGATTTGAGGAGAGGAGCAGGGAGGACTTACTACAGTTGTACAGGTCCTTGGTGAGGCCTCACCTGAAATATTGTGTTCAATTTTGGTCTCCTAATCTGAGGAAGGACGTTCTTGCTATTGAGGGAGTGCAGCGAAGGTTCACCAGACTGATTCCCGTGATGGACGGACTGACATATGAGGAGAGATTGGATCAACTGGGCCTTTATACATTGGAGTTTAGAAGGATGAGAGAGGATCTCATAGAAACATATAAAATTCTGACGGGACGGGACAGGTTAGATGCGGGTAGATTGTTCCCGATGTTGGGGAAGACCAGAACCAGGGAACACAGTTTTAGGATAAGGGGTAGGCCATTTAGGACTGAGATGAGGAGAAACTTCTTCACTCAGAGAGTTGTTAACCTGTGGAATTCCCTGCCGCAGAGAGTTGTTGATGCCAGTTCATTGGATATATTCAAGAGCGAGTTAGATATGGCCCTTACGGCTAAAGGGATCAAGGGGAATGGAGAGAAAGCGGGAAAGGGGTACTGAGGGAATGATCAGCCATGATTTATCGAATGGTGGTACAGACTCGAAGGGGCGAATGGCCTACTCCTGCACCTATTTTTCTATGTTTCTATGTTTCTATGAGACTCCCAAAGCAAGCGCTCTACTCGGAACTCCTTCATGGCAAACAAGTCAAAGTTGGACAGAGGAAACGTTTCAAGGACACCCTCGAAGCCTCCCTGATAAAGTGCAACATCCTCACCGACACCTGGGAGACCCTGGCCAACAACCGCCCTAAGTGGAAGAAGAGCACCTGGGAGGGCGCTGAGCACCTCGAGTCTCGTCGCTGAGAGCATGCAGAAATCAAACGCAGGCAGCTGAAGGAGCGTGCGGCAAACCAGTTCCACCCACCCTTTCCTTCAACCACTGTCCCACCTGTGACAGAGACTGTAATTCCCATATTGGACTGTACAGTCACCTGAGAACTCACTTTTAGAGTGGAAGCCAGTCTTCCTCGATTCCGAGGGACTGCCTATGATGATGAAGATGATGATGATGATGTGTCAGTGCCTGAGCGGCCGTGGCTGAGAAGCAGCGTGCTCTCTGGTGCCCTTCCTGCTCCTCCATTTTCCCGCTCTGCTCAAAGTGCACAGGTGCAACTGCGCATGTGCAAACCTACAGTGCCATGCCCTAAACATTCGTCTGGGCTCGCGACCTTTCGTGGGCCTCCGCGCATGCGCAAGTAAAGTTGCTTTTGTGACGTGGCGTTTTTCGTTGGGGCGGCCGAGCACAGGTGTGTAACATCTGATTTAGCTCCCCCGATCATTCCAGCTGAGTTTCGGCCAAATTTCCTGGATGGAGGCGCAAACTTTTACAGGGCACAACATTTACCGCCCCGCCGATATTAGCGCCCTAAAAAGCCTCCAACCAAAATCCAGCCCTTGATACCTGAGCCAGGTGGATTGGAAGTACTCCACTGCACAGCTTAAGATAACAGACCTGGTGATGGAAGTTTGGAACCCAGTTACTCCTCTGTGATAGCCTCAGTGTCCTGACAACTGAGCCAGAAGATCAACAGTACTCCAGGACCCTGTTGCTGATTGGCAAGCCAGCCTGTCACATAAATGGAATCTGGAGGGTAAAGCTAACACCAGAGCTAGTATTTATCCTCCAGATAAATGTCTGAATCAAAGTCTCAAAGGGCACCACCATTGCGGAGTCCCCCACAATAAACATTCTGGAGACCACCATTGACCTGAAGCTTAACTGCACTAATCATATGACTCAAGGAGCAAAACAGGGGCTGGGTCCTTTGCAATGAGCGGCTCATCTCCTAAATTGCAAAAGGGATGGGGTATAAAAGCAGGGAAGTCTAGCTACAGCTATACAAGGTATTGGTGAGGCCAAACCTGGAATACTACGTAATAAGAACATAAGAACATAAGAATTAGGAACAGGAGTAGGCCATCTAGCCCCTCGAGCCTGCTCCGCCATTCAATAAGATCATGGCTGATCTGGCCGTGGACTCAGCTCCACTTTCCTGCCCTCTCCCCGTAACCCTTAATTCCCTTATTGGTTAAAAATCTATCCATCTGTGATTTGAATACATTCAATGAGCTAGCCTCAACTGCTTCCTTGGGCAGAGAATTCCACAGATTCACAACCCTCTGGGAGAAGAAATTCCTTCTCAACTCAGTTTTAAATTGGCTCCCCCGTATTTTGAGGCTGTGCCCCCTAGTTCTAGTCTCCCCGACCAGTGGAAACAACCTCTCTGCCTCTATCTTGTCTATCCTTTTCATTATTTTAAATGTTTCTATAAGATCACCCCTCATCCTTCTGAACTCCAATGAGTAAAGACCCAGTCTACTCAATCTATCATAAGGTAACCCCCTCATCTCTGGAATCAGCCTAGTGAATCGTCTCTGTACCCTCTCCAAAGCCAGTATATCCTTCCTTAAGTAAGGTGACCAAAACTGCACGCAGTACTCCAGGTGCGGCCTTACCAATACCCTATATAGCTGCAGCAGGACCTCCCTGCTTTTGTACTCCATCCCTCTCGCAATGAAAACGTGCAGTTTTGGTTTCCATATTTACGAAAGGATATACTTGCTTTGGAGGCAGTTCAGAGAAGGTTCACTCGGTTGATTCCGGAGATGAGGGGGTTGACTTATGAGGAAAGGTTGAGTAGGTTGGGCCTCTACTCATTGGAATTCAGAAGAATGAGAAGCGATCTTATCGAAACGTATAAGATTATGAGGGGGCTTGACAAGGTGGATGCAGAGAGGATGATTCCACTGATGGGGGAGACTAGAACTAGAGGGCATGATCTTAGAATAAGGGGCCGCCCATTTAAAACTGAGATGAGGAGAAATTTCTTCTCTCAGAGGGTTGTAAATCTGTGGAATTCGCTGCCTCAGAGAGCTGTGGAAGCTGGGACATTGAATAAATTTAAGACAGAAATAGACAGTTTCTTGAACGATAAGGGGATAAGGGGTTATGGGGAGCGGGCAGGGAAGTGGAGCTGAGTCCATGATCAGATCAGCCATAATCTTATTGATTGGTGGAGCAGGCTCGAGGGGCCGTATGGCCTACTCCTGTTCCTATTTCTTATGTTCTTATGTTATGTTCCTGTGACCCTCACACAGCCTTTCCACCATTTAAGTCAGGCATGTGATGGAACGCTCACCACTCGCCTGAATGGGTGCAGCTGCAAGTAACTCAACATCATCCAGGACAAAGTAAACCATTTGATTCTGTGCCTCTGCCTCTGAATTCAATATCCCCCTTCTACACCATTGGCGTTCAGTGGCTGCAAAATGTACTAGCGACAGGGTGATCTGCAGCAAATCATCAAGTTTACTTCAACAACACCGTACAGCCTCATAATCTCTATCACCAAGAAGGACGAGCAGCGAGGACATGGGGACCATAACCTCCAAGTTCCCCTCCAAGTCACACACCATCCTGATTGAAGTCCTCCAAAACCTAACTCTTGCGAAACTGTGCCTAAGCTCCTGTGAACTTAGGTAAGTGGTGTTTGTCTCTACATGGAGCTTGTGCATTTTTATCAGCCAAACAAACTCTGGCTGCGATTTTCTATACCTTGGCAGGTCCGTGGAGGGCGATGCCAGTGGCAGGGCTCGGCCCCCACTGTTTGCTCCATCCCTGCCTCCGACATGTCTTTCCCCTGATGGGGCTTGGTAAGCCCACCCAGCGCATTTCCCAGCCAATTGAAGGAAGCGGGTCTGATGATGTCATTTATGACGCGTCATCAGCCGGTTTCCTTAAAGGGACCATGCACATATTTACTTTGACATTTGTGCTGTCAATGTTCTACAGCACTGAGATGCTGCAAGCACTCACAGAGGTGCATAGAGGGGCACGGCCACACCCAGGCTCTCCCATGACTCCCTCCATAAGCACATGCTTATGGAGGGAGTCACAGCACGCAGGGAGGTTCTCTTCCCTTCCATTGGATGGAACAGATCTCCCCAGGATACCAACGCAGCCTGGTTATACATTGCACAGGAGGGCACAAGCAGGGACGTCCTCAGAAGGACCAGGTTACAGTGGCACAAATCTTTCAATGATCTCAGTACATCCCGAAAAATTACTGCAAAGCTACACACAACCTCATCCTGCTGTGCCACTCATCACATCCCCATCACTCTGCATTCCCTACCCTACTCCTGCACATCCTTACTCACACCAACTTACCTTGCACCTCAACCCATCCCTCTCTATCTACATTATCACATCCCCATCTCACTAGCCACCCCTCACACTCACCCTCATCCTAATCCAATCATACCAACTATCAACACACAAGGGGAGGCACATATGTGTTTCAGCCAATGTTCACATGAAGTTTCTGTTAATGTGCTGTCAGACAATAAAATCTTTATTTTCAACACTTTGCTTTCTTGGACAGATTTATGTGCTCCTTTGGAAGTGGTTTAGTGAGTTGTAGTGAATGGTGAGACATAATGGTGCCCACCTGTGAAAGGAATAGCTTGGGCATTGTAGGGATGCTTTGGGTGTTGGTGTGAGGTGCTGCCAAGCTGCTGCTTCATGTGGCAGCCAGGGTGTGCAGCATCAAGTGAAGTAACTGTAGCCAAGGTGAGGACATCCCTGGCGTCCCGGGCAGCAATGTGGCCGGGTGCTGATGCGCTGTGTCCTGTGCAGCATCAGGTGATTGCGGAGAAGGTTGGTGATGTTGTTGGTGCTGCTGGTGTGCCTGGTGCTGCTGGTGTTGGGGCTGATCATGGTCAGATTCTGAGGACCAAGGTGAGATAGTATAAAGTGCACCCATGCTGATGGAATAGATGGCAGGTGAAGTAGAGATGACAGAAGCGATCTGTCAATGGTGGGAGAGACGCTCGTGCTGAAGGAAGATATCTGCATCAGTGGGGAGCTTTGAGATGACATTTGAAGTTGTCAACTCATCAGCTGATTCAATGGCCGCGACCTCCTGCCTCAGCTTCATCGACGAGGTCCAGGTATAGTGGAACATGTGTGGGAAATCTGTGAAAGTTAAAAAGCTGCGGGAAAGCGTTGTTAAGTGGCTGTAAACCAGCCACCAATGATTTGAATTGTGTCCCCCGTCACTGCCTGTCAGGTCTGCTCAGTGCTGGCAGACCCAATTTCTGGACATGCAGATGTGCGCGTTTTGACAACCCACTGTCAATCATTTTAAATTTCATAGCTGACTCGCCACCAATCGGGTCCGCTGAGCGCCGGCAAAATCACGGCCTCTGTGTGGAATCTTAGTTTGGAGACCCTTCAGCATGGTGATGGGCTTCTGCATGTCAGATATACATTATATCATTAAAATCTCATTGCATACAAATTGTCTTGGTAGAGTCCTATGACATGAGCTCTGTTCAATAGCTTCCATCCTCTATGTCATCATTGTATAATTCATTCACATGCACGTTATGATTGTGCAGGGTGCATCATGACTCTGGCATCTCCTAAAACCATTCAAGTTGCCAATCAATAAATCAAGCAGCATGAAAGAGTTCGCTCAGTCCAGCACAAATGAGCATGCAGCTTGAATAAAGCTCATGACGTCTCCTCTCTACTACACATATAGGCCCCAAGTTTCCACATGATTTGCTCCTGATTTTTAGGAGCAACTGGTGGAGAACGGAGTATCTTAGAAATCGCAATTCTCCACATTTAAGTTTTCTGCAGTTCTAGTCAGGTAGAACAGTTTCACTTTGGAACAGAATTTCTTTTTCAAAAAGGGGCGTGTCCGGCCACTGACGTCCTGATTTGAAAGTTTCCACAGTGAAAACGTACTCCAAACTAACTTAGAATGGAGCAAGTGAAGATTTTTGTAGGCCTGAAAAAACCTTGTCTACACATTAAAAAATCAGGCGCAGGTTACAAATTAGGCGTCCGGAATGAGGGGGGGCGGGGAAGGGAAGTCATTAAATTCTACAATAAATCCTTAGTTATACTTATACAAATATTATACAAATAAATCCAACCTGAAGAAAAATTTATAAGCAAAGAAAAGATTAAATAAACCATGTTCCTACCTGTGTGAAAGTTGAGCTGCAGGCCTTTCAGACAGCGGGGTGGTGTGGCGTCGGTCCCGACGGGAGGGGCTTTAGGGGCGGCGTCAATGGCTGGCCGGCAGCCAAAGATACAGCAGCAGCCTTCGAGCTGTGAGGGGGACTGAGGCCATTTGGACAGGGAGAGGCAGCCACATCGACAGTTTTATATTTAAATTTGCAGAATGGGTGCTGCATTGTCAACACCACGTATTATGCAATGGTTCGCCATCAATTCACTGCATAGGAGAGAATTGATTAGAGCTCACCGCTGTTGCTGGTATCTAGCTCCTGCCATCTCTGCTCAATTACATTGACTAATATCTCCACTTCCTCATGCAAGAAATTCTTTGTTCTTGGTGGACGTTGATCCATTGCAAATTTGAATTGGCACTTTTATTTCTCCAAACACACAGTCCTTAATTTGCAGGCACCGGTTCTGCAAGTTTAGCAGTGAAAAGCTGAACTCACTGATTTCAGCAGGTGATTTAATCGGCAATGCTGCTAAAAGCACTCCCTCACACACAGAAATATGAAGAAAATTAAAATTCAAGCCTTTGCAGGGGTCCAAGAAACAAATCCTCACGTTTTCTGCAGCACTTTCAAAAATGGCCGAGTGCCAATGTTTACTTCAGACTGCGCGTGCGCAAACGCTCCAACGCGCACGCGCAGGGTTGCCAGCACGAAAAAAACTCATTTAAATGGTACCCGCCCCCTCCCACTTTCAAAATCGGCGCGAGTGGTAGGCTCCGCCCCCTGCACGCCGCGCCAGGCAGACATGGAGCTGCAAGGCGCTCAAGAATAGCGCGTTTTTTTTTTGGCGCTGTTTTCGGCGCGAGAAACGGGCGCCCAGCTCGGAGGGGCGCCTGTTTTGCCGCGTGTGGAAACTTGGGGCCATACAATCGTGAAATTCTCCATCAGACTCATATAAGTATTATTTGGAAGGAAAGACTTTAACTCACAACATTCCTAAAGTAATTAAATTGATTAAAACCTTTCAATATGAGAAATTTCAGATTCTAGCTTATTTGCACTGGGATATTTTTGAATTAAATACTTGGTGCAATGAAGCAAAATGCAATGAAACTTTTATAAATTCAAATTTCCCCTCAAAAAAAATCAAGATCACATGGTTAAAAGTCAGAATTGGAGTTCATTGTTTACAAATAGACTGCAATAGTAGGCAGTACAACAGACGAACCATAGTTCCAGTAATCAGAACAAGCCAAAACGGATTTTTCAGGCTAATTTTGTTATTGTTGCTTTTCTCTACATTGAGTTATTATTGAAGTAAAATGATGCGATGCTATTCCTTGTAACATGCAGCAAAGCAAATTGCAGTGTCATTTCTGCTGAATCACATTATATAATAATTATATGATGCACAAGCCGTGGCCTCCTGCCCATTTGATATCACAACAACTTTATTTATATAACATCTTTAACATAGTAAAACGTCCCAAGACACTTCACAGGAGTGTTATAAAACAAAAAAATAATACATTTGACACAGAGCCAAATAAGAGGAAATTACACAGATGACCAAAAGCTTGGTTAAAGAGGTAGGTTTTAAGAAAGGTCTTAAAGGAGGAAAGAGAGGTAGAGAGGCGGAGAGGTTTAGCCCATCTTAAAAAGGGATCATCACATTCCTATATATTATGTAAAGAAAGACTTGCATTTACATAGCACCTTCCATGACCACCGGATGTCTCAAATTGCTTTACAGCCAATTAAGTACTTTTGGAACGTACTGTTGTAATGTGGGAAACGCGGCAGCCAATTTGCACACATCAAGCTCCCACTAACAGTAATGACCAGGTAATCTATTTTGTTATGTTGATTGAAAGATAAATATTGGCCAGGACACTGGGGATAACTACCCTGCTCTTCTTCAAAATAGTGCCATGGGATCTTTTACGTCTGCCTGAGAGAGCAGATGGGTCCTTGGTTTAACATCTCATCCAAAAGACAGTGTCAGCCTAGATTTATGTGCTCAAATTCCTGGAGTGGGACTTGAACCTACAACCTTCAGACTAAGAGATGAGGGTGCTACCCACTGAGCCACAGCTGACACAGGATGCATATTCCTAAGGCCCAAGCGCATTTTGAGGCTGTTGTGATATAAAACCACCCAACCTTTGGTTCATTTGTAATGACACCATTTCAACTAGTCGATGGCTTTGGAGTTACACTCAGTGGATATCAGCATACAAACATTTAACGCATTTCTACAAAATTCCTTAAAGATGGGTATGGAACCTTCATTAAAGTAGCAAAGAAAGGAAACGCCTACAAATGTGTTCATACGGTAATAGTCGGACAATGTGATTTCAAGGCGGATGTGTTACTGCCTTATGACACTGCTGAGGTTTAGTACGATTCAAAAGTACTTCATTGGTTGCAAAGTGCTTTGGGATGTCCTGAGGTCATGAAAAGCACTATATAAATGTAAGTCTTTCTTTTCTTTTTAATATAAAAACAAACCTAATAACTGTTATGCCATTCCTTATTCGCAGCACACGTTGTAGGTTATTTATTGTCTGTCCTTTCTACTTCTGACTAAAGCACCATAAAACACACAATGTAAATCAGTGCATCTGTAGAACTGGTTTAAATAGTTATATAATTAACCAAGTATGTGGTTGACCTTCTTAACTGCTACTTAACTCTAGCTATGCCTACTTCTAATTCTACCAATATCGTTACAAGGTAACTAGTGAGATTTTAAAGTATGCTATAGGCATGTCTTAAAATTATTCCCAATCACACTGTTAATTGCAGCTTCAGTGGCTCTGGAAAACATCACCATAGCAACAAAAAAACTTGGTGCATAATTCAACATCAGATGAGACAAACAATGGCAGCTTTTTCTCAGGGAAGCACCTCTCATCTATATTTAAATTAACCCTCATTTTAAATATTCTTTTTTTGATTCTGCAATGGTTTCCTTTTGTTTCGTTTGTTTGCACAGTTTGTATACTTTATATTAACAGTACTTCAACTTAAGTAATGATACAGTATTTATGCTGAAAGCATTGCAAAGATTATCTGAAATGCCCCATATTGTAGAAAGATGCACAAGTGTCACATTTCAGCTGCGTTTTTCAATTCCATAATGTTCACAAAACTGGAAAATTGTTGTTTTACATAATTTGCTTAAATGCTTTCCAGGCAAGTTATAAAAACTGACAAACAATTTGTACTTATAAAAGCAGGGCTGTAAGATGATTTAATAATGTATATATTATTTCAAATTGTCTCTGTGATCATAGCGCCATTGTGGCACGTGTTGCTGTGTTGTGCACTTGCTTGCCTTCCACCAAACAGGTTGCATGGCCAGACACCACAGAATGCCAACGAATGATGTCGCAGAGCCAGAAACCATTTCTGTCCTTTGTGATTGGTTCAGTAACAAAGCTGTCAAATTCTTCAAAGCCTACTAACCACGTTTCAAGATTTTGTCACCTTACTAAAGATAAGTAGTTTTCACATATCGTGGCATGACAAGTCCTTAGCTGGTTGAATCATGTGGTCAAAGCTTTAGCCACTTATTGGGATGAAGTCATTTGCCATTTTTCCAAAGGCAGTGTGTGACAAATTGTCAAGTGAGCACAACATATACAGCATTCTAGTTTGTGCAGCAGTAACATGTGGAGCATTCTGGTAACCCAAGGAATTAGTAACCTCAAAACGTTCAGTTAAAGGCTATCAACATCATAGGCAGTCCCTCGAAGCAAGGATGACTTGCTTCTGTGCCAAAAAGGGATGAGTTCACAGGTGTTTCAATGAAGATCCTGAACTACATGTTGAAGGGTGGAAGATGCCAGTGCGTGGATTTTTTTAACGTGTGGTGGCCGTTGCCCCCATGTGGGGCGCACAATTCGAATTAAATACAAATTTATCGTCTTGCCTCTGTGACCCCGAAATTAGGGTCTTGGTGCATGAAAAGATATCCGGGGCAGTATTTGAGACGCTCTGTGCCTGTCTGGGGCGGTAGCGGGGGTGAGAGACTGGCAGAAACATGGCAAGTCACTCTGCGCTGCACTGAAGCCGGAACAAAAAATGTGTTTTTTCAGTGAAACAAAACTTTTGTCACAAAATGGAAAAATGAGTGGAGCCACTGTGGCACCAAAAACCTTCACACAAGCTTTTCACAGAGGCAGTACACTAAAATCTTGCAGATTTTATTAGAAAAGGGACAGAATCTTTCCCTTTCTCTTTCTTTATTCCATCAGAGACTACCTTATCCTTTTTTTTCCTCCAACCAATCTTCAATTTCTGATGTTTGCTACTTAACCTTATTTGGAAAAGCAGTTATTTATAACCAAGATGTACTGTTACCCTTCTGACTCTTCTGAAACTGGTCAATGTGATCAATCTGCAAATTTCTCTTCATCTAACCTATCAGTTCCCCTTATATCTTGATATCCCTCCTTTTTTTAAGTTCCAGGGGATGCCATCGTAGTTTGTGTAAATCTCTCCCCGTAATTTAACCCTTGAATTCTGGTAAATCTCTGCACTCCCTGCAAGGCCAATATGTCCTTCTTAAGATGTGGTCTAACTCGGGCTTTGTACAGTTGTAGCATAACTTCTACCCCCTTGTATTCTAGTCCTCTAGATATAAAGGCCAGCATTCCATTCGCCTTTTTTGGTTATTTCTGACTTACTCGTCTGTATGCATGGACCCACAAGTCTCTTTGGACCTTCACTGTTTCTAGCTTTTCAACATTTAGAAAGTACGCTGTTCTATCCCTTTTAGGCCCAAAGTGGATGATCTCACATTTGCCTACATCGGCATCTATGTCACAGTTTTGCTTATTCATTTAATCTGTTAATAAATCTTTGTAATTTATGCTTTCATCTACATTGCTTATATTGCCACCTATCCTCGAAGACGTGAAATAACAGCACTTTGTAATTGTTCAAACTGATTTAAAACAATACCACAGGGTCTTTAAACGGGTTTTCTTTAACTCTAGTCCAATATTTTGAAAAGTTAAAAAAAATAATTTCTACCATGGCAACTGTAACTTCAAGACTGAAGCTTGGACTGAAACTTATCTTTTGTTGAACACATTTTTTGTTTTGGCTTTTCATACAGCAGCCACATACATTTTGATAGTTGTGCTGTCAGTGTTCTACAGCATTGTGGTGCTGCAAACACTGAGAAACATTGCACAGAGGTGCAGGGCAGCACCCAGGCTCTCCCATCACTCCCTCTAGATGCTTATGGAGCGAGTCACAGCACACAGGGAGGTTCTCTTCCCTTCCAATGGATGGAGGAGATTCCCCAGGACACCAGAGATTCAGCCTACTTGTAAAAAGAGCCTTTGACCATGAATACTAGGCAAAAAAGCATTGGGAAAAAGTCTAAACTGTGGCACTAGTGGCACTAAACAATGATATGCATTATTTCAGAACTGCTGCATAACTTAATCCCCCAGGTTTGACATTGAAAATCTATTTTCTTCAAGAGACCTAGAAAAATCACAGGAATGTTGTAATTTCAGGATATTAAAGTAAAGTGCTGTTGTCTTAAAACAATCTTTTGTTTGTTCACTTGAGTAATAATGAATGATCATTTTATTCTTTAAATTAAGCATAAAAAGCAATTTACAGCAGAGTATAGTCACAGATAGAGTGCACAAACCTTGGCATGGGTTTTGTCGTGCTTTATCTATGGCTATTCTGGAACGATTCCGGCTAGCATTTTTAACTCAAATTGTAGTTCAGAGGTTTTTTCCCAATTCTGGGTGAACAATTTTATATTAAAATGAACATACCCAATCAACTATATTCACGCGTTGATGTAACTTAGAAGTACAATTTTTAACGATTCTGACTACTGTACAACAATGCAACTAGTAAATGACTCTCTATAGATTTGTTTAAAGTTGTTTAAAATCATTGTACTCACAGATAGTGAACTAGATACTCTTATTAAAAATGTTTATTTTTTGTGATAAACCCATTTCAGCTGCACTAACTGAAAAATGCTCCTGGTTACCACTAAAATACATCAAGCAATATTGTTTATTACAAACGGGAAAAAAAAATCACAATTTGTTCTAAAACGCTGCCTGATCGCGCTGGTACATGGATGATTTTATGTTTGTGATAATGCACATGAATTTGAGCCACAACTCCAGTTCGGAAAACAAACGCAACTTTGAGTGCAATTTCCGCCCAGATTGCCGATTGCACCCAAGGGTGATTAAGAAAATGCAATGGCGGTACTTTCAAATATTCTGATGACAAAAAGATGCATTGTACATTGCAGAGCTCAGCGAAGAGAAATTTTTTAAAAATCACAAAAAAAATCACAGAAAAATTACTTTGAGCCAAAAATTTTAACATAAATTTATAGTATGTTCAGAACTGGCATAAATTCAGGAAACTGACGTGAGCTGCACTTTTACATGGGCCGGAGCTTTGTTAACGGTTGTCCGAGCGTTTTGGTTGCGGTTTTATGGAATCACAGCAAAAGTAAAGGAAATTCGGTCGTAAATCATTTATGCCCAAATTTTTTCGAACTTTTATGTCAAAAATTGACATTATGCCATATTTATGCCATTGTTTCAAAGCAAGTTTTCAGGAACTTCTCGGCTATTGTTGTATGCAGACAATCTATTTCCTCCAATGAGTTTTCCAGAATTAAAGCTGAGTAACTCGAGCTATGATTTATGCATGAGATGCCTTTCATGTTATTACCATTTTGCTCGTGTAAACAAACATACTGAGAGTTTGATAGAGCTCATATCTTCTGAGATGAGGTGTTAATGTCTGAAGGTTTACCATGTCCTCCTACATTTCTCTTAATGGTTCAGCAATTAAAGAAATTAAATTCATCTATTCCACATGTCAAACAGCGTATGCTAACATTTCAAATTGGCTGACCGATCCAGTGACCGACATTTTTTTACTCAATTAGTTTCTGAACAAACACAATGAAACAAGAAAAGAAAACTCATTTAGCTCTGACATTTGCCACTGAATATTCTGTCTAGGACAGTTTGTGCTGCCCATTAACAGTATTAATCATTGTACCACTGACGTATGGGCTCCTGACAGAGATACAGCTGGCAGAAGCCAAGTTTTAAAAATTGGATTTGGTCTAACTCGTATGAATAAAATAAAATAAAAGATAAAGAGAAATCTGAGAATGGTAGCACGCCCGCCTCTGAGTACGAAAGTTGTGGGTTCAAGTCTCACGCCAGAGACTTAAGCACAAAATCTAAGCTAACTCTCCCGCCCAGTACTGAGGGAGTGCTGCAGTGTTGGAGATGCCACCTTTCGCATGAGACGTTAAACCGAGGCTCCGTCTTCATTCTTGAGTGGACGTAAAAGATCCCATGCTACTATTCGAAGAAGAGCAGGAGGGTTCTCCCCAGTTATCCCTCAACCAACATGACTAAAACAGAATGTCTGGCTATTGTAACATTGCTTTGACATTGACTTTGGTTTTCCCTCCATTACAACAGTGACTACACTTCACAAGTACTTCTTTGGTGGTACAGCACTTTGGGTTGTCCTCAGGTCATGAAAAGCATTACATAAATACAAGTTTTTCTTTCATTTTGTCACACTGATATCCACATGTATAGCCTACTTTTTTTTGTTGGAACAGCTTATAGCAGTTACTTCAATGTGTGGGGATTCAGTCAATTCCATATCAATGGGTTTTACTCTGATCATTGTTGAAAAAAAGCATAAGAATAACAATATTCACATAAATTTCAAACTGTGTTTCATGACAGCATATTGATAACTTAAATTAAAGAATAAACATATCTAGAATACCACGAGAATCTTTTACAAAGATGGATGGAGATGCAACTAAAAATTCCTGAATTGCTTTTGACAGGTGAAGCATTTAAGAATGTAAGAAATAGGAGCAGGAGTAGGCCATATGGCCCCTCGAGCCTGCTCCGCCATTCAATACGATCATGGCTGATCTGATCATGGACTTAGCTCCACTTCCCTGCCCGCTCCCCATAACCCTTTATTCCCTTATTGCTTAAAAATCTGTCTACCTCCATCTTAAATATATTCAATGACCCAGCCTCCACAGCTCTCTGGGGCAGAGAATTCCACAGATTTACAACCCTTTGAGAGACGAAATTCCTCCTTATCTCAGTTTTAAATGGGTGGCCCCTTATTCGAGACTATGCCCCCTAAGTTCTAGATTCCCCTATGAGTGGAACTATACTCTCTGCATCCACCTTATCGAGCCCCCTCATTATCATATATGTTTTGATAAGATCACCTCTCATTCTCTAAACTCCAATGAGTATAGGCCCAACCTACTTAACCCATGTTCATAAGTCAATCCCCTCATCTCCGGAATCAATCTAGTGAACCGTCTCCAATGCAAGTATATCCTTCCTTAAATATGGAGACCAAAACTATACACAGTACTCTAGGTGGGGCCTCACCAATACCCTGTATAGTTATAGCAGGACTTCTCTGCTTTTATACTCTATCCCCCTTGCAATAAAGGCCAACATTCCATTTGCCTTCCTGATTACTTGTTGTACCTGTATACTAACTTTTTGTGTTTCATGCACAAGGACACCCAGGTCCCTCTGTACTGCAGCACTTGGCAATTTTTCTCCATTTAAAATTTGCTTTTCTATTCTTTCTGCCAAAATGGATAACCTCACATTTTCCCACATTATACTCCATCTGCCAAATTTTTGCCCACTCACTTAGCCTGTCTATATCCCTTTGCAGATTTTTTAAGTCCTCCTCACAATTTGCTTTCCCACCCATCTTTGTATCATCAGCAAACTTGGTTACATTACACTCGGTCCCTTCATCCAAGTCATTAATATAGATTGTAAATAGTTGAGGCCCCACCGATCCCTGCAGCACCCCACTGGTTACTGTTTGCCAACCGGAAAATGACCCATTTATCCCAGCTCTCTGTTTTCTGTTAGTTAGCCAATCCTCGAACCATGCTAATATATTACCCCCAATGCCATGAACTTTTATCTTGTGCAGTAACCTTTTATCTGGCACCTTATCAAATACCTTCTGGAAATCCAAATACATCACATCTACTGGTTCCCCTTTATCCACCCTGCTCATTACATCCTCAAAGAACTCCAGCAAATTTGTCAAACATGATTTCCCTTTCATAAAACCATGCTGACTCTGCTTGATTGAATCATACTTTTCCAAATGTCCTGCTACTGCTTCCTTAATATTGGACTCCAGCATTTTCCCAATGACAGATGTTAGGCTAACTGGTCTATAGTTTCCTGCTTTCTGTCTGCCTCCTTTTTTTTTAAACAGGGGCGTTACATTTGCGCTTCTCCTCCCACGAGCGGGCCCCCTGATATAGAGGGTCGCCGCTCGCCCCAACCCGTGCAGCAATTCTCGAAGTTAGCAGACAGAGATAGATGGCAAGGTATAACGATCTTTAATTACGAACGTCCGGGAACACCTCTCATCACAGCCGCCCATGAGTGGAGATGCTCCTTGTGTAGCAAAATCACACATCATTTATACATTTCACAGACCCCTTTGCCCCCCGGCACGACCCTCCCCGATCTCCAATTGGGTTACCTTATCAGTAATACTTTGGATTGACAGAACCCAAGGCAGCCTTAGACCCTACTAAGATGACTTCATCAGGTTAGAATTTGCTGATTCTCCTTGGTGCCCGTGAGTCTGCCTTGAGCCGCTTTGCAAGCTCTTATCGATGTCTGTTTAGGTTCTCACATCGTATCCTGTCGGAATATTATCGAATGTCCTGGTACATATTGACTTAATAACTTCTGGAACCTTGGTACTGGAATGTACAAGGCCGAAGAGAGGCTTTTTACCTCCTTATGGGTCGGTGCAGGAACCAACATTTTAACCCTTGTCCCACTGGTACCCCTAATGCCAAATTTCTCTTCCAATTCCCCCCCTTTGGCCCTTGGACAGATGCCAAGTGGGCCATATTCCCTGAAACTACCTCCCTGTGGGCAAGTCTCAGATGTGTCTGTTCACCTGGGTGGCCATCTCCCAAACTTCAGGACCTCCTGTGACTTCTCCCGCAGAGCTGTATAAGGTAAGCCCCTTTTGCAGGATTGTTTAAATTTTTGTCCCTTATTATCTTAATCATAGTGTGTGCCCTGACGTATCGTTTGGCCTGTTTAATTCGTGCACAGGTTAGCCCTGCCAGTGGCATCAGGACCAGGCCTTGTATTACTACAAGTGCATGTGATATAATTCTTATCCATGGGTGGATCTGAATATTAAGTCCAAGGTTCCACAGTTTTGAGTACCAAGGTTGGTCGGCCAGCATCGCATTAGTGTCTCTTTGTATGTTTGTCTCTGTCTTCCATCAGCTGGATATACTGTCGTCTTTGGTTTTGGATTCCTTGCAACAATTGTTCCTCACTTAATTCGGGTATCTGTTTTCCTTGCGGTTCCCATACCGCCTCCTTGTACTCTTCTCGGAGGCTTTCCGTGACTGTTCCGTGGATAATTTCCATTATGTCTTGGGATGTATGTGGTATTGATTTATGTCTATTTTTCCCATAGGCCTGAAACAGAAGTTAGGGTTGGTGATGACAAAGGGGGTGACTCCTCCCCCCGGTCTTAATTGTCGGGTTGGCTGCTCCTGTGCTCAAGTACCAATCTCCATCCCCTTGTGGAGCAGCGATTGTTTCGGAATCGCGTTTGAGAGGAGTGATACTCAGCATGCATCCGTTCGTTTGGTGGAATCTGCAATCATCATTCGTCATTCGTAGCGTACCTCAACACAAAATCACTTGATAATTTTTAAAGCAATCGATTATGTCACTGCCTTTGGTACTATTTTAATCACTGTCTGGAGGGTTGATGGTAACGTGACCGTGTTCGGTTTCTTCACCGATACTGTCGGTTTGGTATAAGGGGTATCCCTTTGTTACGTCATACTGTGGTATTGCACCTGTAGGGCTTGGTTATCCATGTCCCTCCCCAGTAAACCCCTTAAGATTTGCGTTAAGTTGTTAACCCAGTCGTCTATTGCATACAGCTCTACGGAATTCATCGCCGTAACCCCTGCTGCATAACCCGTGCCTAGTGTTTCAAGTATTCCCCTTTTTGTTCGACCTTGTCCTGCTCCCTTTCTGACATTAAATCTCAGGGTGGTGGATTCCGGGCCGACGAGGATCTGTTGTGTCAGGTAGTTTCATTCCCACAGAAGCTAGGAAGGATGATATCTGTTAGGTTTAGGTTAAGTAGATGCTGACACACCCCAAATTATATCCTTTCTTTAGATTTCTTTATTACTAGCCCCCCTTTGGCTCCAGTCTTTATGGACGGGTTTATGGAGGGACTTGCGTGGTTGTGCTGGAAAGAGTTGTTGTCCCCAGGGTGGTTGTCGGGGCAGTGGTAGGGCTTCCCAGGGTCCCTTTGGGTGTGTTTGATGTCCCAGCCGGACCTTTATTCTGGGTCCACTACATTGTCATTTTTCCTCCACACTCCATCCGCCCCCTTTTATAGGTTGTATTCTTTCTTGTTTGCGCTGCGCATGATCAATACCGGCTTCTCCGTGTTATTACCGTGTCATGTTTCGGGACATGCACCTTATATTCCAAAGACCTCCCATGGTCTTCATTTTATCCTATTGGCCAGTTTTCCTAAACATCCTGGGGTCCCACCCCCCTTTTTGCTCCGTTCTGTTCCCACCCTTCTGTTTCTCTTGCTTGTTTTGCAGCTTGGTCCGCCCAGGCATGAGCTTCTAGAACTGAAATTCCATCCAGTTGGATTTCTGCGCCCTTCCCCTTTTGGTCCTATGAACTTGCTCCTGTCCTCAGAATCTACTGGCGCCCATGGCATCGGCAGCCTGCTGCGTTACAACCTTACTTAATACACTATACATAGCCATGCGTTAAAATAAGTTCTGTCCTTGCTCCAGTCCTTGGCTCTTGGATGCATATTTCGGCAGTTAAATTAAACAAAGCCCCATAGTTCATGTAGTTGTGTCTTTGCTGCGTGTGCTATATCTCTCGTAGTCTGTCTGTATTATCCAGTGCTTGCGTGGGCCTTAAGGTTCCCAGTATCCTGAGTCTCCAGAGTTGAAGTAGACGCTGCGGTCCCATCTCGGTGAGTGTTTTATCTGCAAATTTTAAACAGATAGCCTGGTCCTCACCAGGTGTTAGGTTCTGGCCTACTCATCTTTTATCCATGCATGTTGCGGTCACTCTGTGAAATCGGAGGTAAGGGTTCGGTTGGGTTTGTGGACTACACTTACCCACCGTGGGGTACAGCGGCTCTATTGCCGTAGGTGATGGTACTATGGCTGCGCACTGCACTATCTGTCAGGTCCCGTTTTTTAAAAATCTCTTCCAGCTTATTTATCTTAGCTTTTAACTCTTGAATTTGTTTTGTTTGAGTATCTTTTTTTTATTTGTATCAGGCGAATATTATTACATAGGCTAGTTCTGCTTTATTTTTATTCTGACTATCCCACCATTTCCTCTGTCTGTCAAGTGAGTCTTTATTTTATTAAGAAATCCAAATTAACAATGTCCAGTATAAAACAGCTGTCAATGGAAAGGGTTAACTCCTTTACAGGTTTGTAAGAAGGCCTGATGTCATTTCGTGACTTTGCGTAATCATCCGAAATTTTTTCCAAGTCTTTGTACCTTCAAAACTTGCTTAGAAATTAGGAATCCGTTAAAACAGCAGAAATCATTAGTAAAGCCGTCATAATAAAAATCTTCTCATCGAGAAAGACAGCATTTTAGATTAAACTCCAATTTTTCTAAACTTCTAATTCAAATAAGAACATAAAAACATAAGAATTAGGAACAGGATTAGGCCATCTAGCACCTCGGGCCTGCTCCGCCATTCAACAAGATCATGGCTGATCTGGCCGTGGACTCAGCTCCACTTACCCGCCCGCTCCCCATAACCCTTAATTCCCTTATTGGTTAAAAATCTATCTATCTGTGACTTGAATACATTCAATGAGCTAGCCTCAACTGCTTCCTTGGGCAGAGAATTCCACAGATTCACAACCCTCTGGGAGAAGAAATTCCTTCTCAACTCGGTTTTAAATTGGCTCCCCCGTATTTTGAGGCTGTGCCCCCTAGTTCTAGTCTCCCCGACCAGTGGAAACAACCTCTCTGCCTCTATCTTGTCTATCCCTTTCATTATTTTAAATGTTTCTATAATATCACCCCTCATCCTTCTGAACTCCAACGAGTAAAGATCCAGTCTACTCAATCTATCATCATAAGGTAACCCCCTCATCTCCGGAATCAGCCTCGTGAATCGTCTCTGTACCCCCTCCAAAGCTAGTATATCCTTCCTTAAGTAAGGTGACCAAAACTGCATGCAGTACTCCAGGTGCGGCCTTACCAATACCCTATACAGTTGCAGAAGGACCTCCCTGCTTTTGTGCTCCATCCCTCTCGCAATGAAGGCCAACATTCCATTCGCCTTCCTGATTACCTGCTGCACCTGCAAACTAACTTTTTGGGATTCATGCACAAGGACCCCCAGATCCCTCTGCACCGCAGCATGTTGTAATTTCTCCCCATTCAAATAATATTCCCTTTTACTGTTTTTTTTCCCAAGGTGGATGACCTCACACTTTCCGACATTGTATTCCATCTGCCAAACCTTAGCCCATTCGCTTAACCTATCTAAATCTCTTTGCAGCCTCTCTGTGTCCTCTGTGTCCTCTACACAACCCGCTTTCCCACTAATCTTTGTGTCATCTTGCCAAAGATTTTTTTTTAATGGAACCAATATCTTTTTCACAGCCAATATCAACTAGTATTTAGTAAGTTATGTCTTTTTCCATTTAAATCTCCTTTCTTCAAATTAGGTTTTGTATTTTACACGGAGGGCTTGTGTCTCAGTAAATTTGTTAATTTAAAATCATAAGACAATCGAAAACACTTTTTTTCCAAATTCGTTCAATTTGTTTTCTTTCAAGGTTGCGTCTTTATCTTTTCCGTCTTTTCCATAACTAGAACAGAGTCTAGCACGTAGACTTTGAAAGCTGCTTTCCGTTATCTCAAGTGTTCCAGTTTCAAGGCCATTACACTGTCCTTTGTTCTAAAGTGCTAAAACTTGCCATTTTAAGATTTTAATTTTGCTGTGCCTTCTCTTAACCAGTGGTACTTGAAACTTTCACAACAAAATTAACTTCTCACAGTTTCCATCCTAATCTCTGCTCCTCTTTTGTAGTATTTCTATTTATTTTAAAACATAGGATTGTTGGGTTACAAAATGTCAAATATGGTAATACTGTTTTTTAAAAATATCGGACTTCTCATTTATGCTTATAGTGATTCACAGATCACAGAATGCAAAGTACTTGTTTTATAATTGTGTGCCCAACTTCTGTTTTAGAAGCTGAACATCAAAAACTCTAATCTTTTTAAGCTTCAGCTTCTGACGCAGTAATTGTGTAATTTTACTAAAAAGACTTCCAAACCCAAGATGTTTATCAAGGAGAATCATCTGAAATATCTCAAAATATTGTACTGCCAATTTAAAACTCTTTTTCCTGAGCTAGAAACTTTTGCGTCGAGGTTTTACACAAAGGAAAATGGGGGCGACCTTCCCCAGCCCGCAGCCTCGAGAGACCCATGCAGGCTTTTTTTTTAAAGGCATTACAACTTCCCTTCTCCGTTCTTTATCTCATTCTGAGACTAAATTTATGTCTTTCAACCCAATGTAATCAATGATTGTGTGTTTTCTTTTGACAAGTGAGCATTTCGAAAAAAAAAAATTTAAGACCAACAAGACCACGCATTTTTTATCTTTTGCTCAACAAACCTATCCTTTGTGAATTTCCTAACTCCGTAACTTATCATCCGAATAAATCCACACCTGCGTTTCTAACTTAAAATGTAATTTAATTCTAGGTTCACACTTTTCTTAAAATTTCCCACATACAGGACAACACTACAAAGGGTCAAAAAACTTTCACTCTGTTTTAGCTCCACCCACCTTTTCAGACAAACAGCAGTTCTACCATTTTTTTTCAAACAGGCTTTCAGACACATGAAAAATTCATTAATTCCCACCTCAAATATTCCGCAGTCAAAAATCACACAAGCACTTTCACTCAAAAACAGACATTCACAAAAGTCTTTTTTTATTCAACAAAGCTTATTAATTGTTTGGCTGGCTCTATTTTTGGATCCATCTGTCACTTAAGATAGTCACTATCAGTTTTTTTATGGCATTACGTAGTTACGCAAGTTACAACTAATGATTGGTTTTATTCGCCTTTTTACTAGCTGGGTTACCCATCTTACTTTGGGGAAGTATAAGGGTTTTGGGCATTCCCTTCAATTCATGTTAGGTATGCAGGACGTTGTTTATGTGTCTTCCCTTTGCGCTGTATACTCGTACTACCATGCTTCGAGGTCAATATCTTTCGTCTCTGCGCCGTACGCTCGTACCGCTTTGGGTCAATAGGCCTCACCCCTATTTCTTCCCTTGCATCGTACCCTCGCACTGCCACACTACCTACACGCGCGCATCTCAGAGTATGCCTTTTAACCCCCTCCCACCCCTAGATCGTCCTTGTCCTCTGTCTCCGTCCCTCCGGGACCTGCCACAAATGGTTCTTGTACAGAAATTCTTCCCTCCCGGTTTACAATGCCACAGCTCTAACTTGAAGGTGGTAAATTAAACATACTCACCCCAACAGCTGGATCATTGTTCCATTCGGGAAGTTCTTGTACACCCTGCTCGCAGCGCCAAATGTAGGGAGAAAATGATAAGGCTTCTCCTCTCACGAGCGGGCCCCCTGATATAGAGGGTTGATGCTCTCCCCAACCCATGTAGCAATTCTTGCAGTTAGCAGACAGAGATGGATGGCAAGGTATAACGATCTTTAATTACGAACGTCCGGGAACACCTCTCATCACAGCCGCCTGTGAGTGGAGATGCTCCTTGTGTAGCAAAATCACACATCATTTATACATTTCACAGACCCCTTCGCCCCCTGGTACGACCCTCCCTGATCTCCAATTGGGTTATCTTATCAGTAATACTTTGGATTGACAGACCCCAAGGCAGCCTTAGACCCTACTAAGATGACTTCATCAGGTTAGAATTTGCTGATTCTCCTTGATGCCCATGAGTCTGCCTCAAGCCTCTTCGCAAGGTCTTATCAACGTCTGTTTAGGTTCTCACATCGTATCTTGTCAGAATATTTTCTAATGTCCTGGTCCATATTGAATTAATAACTTCTGGAGCCTTGGTACTGGAATGTGAAAGGCTGAAGAGAGACCTTTTACCTCCTTATGGGTCGGTGCAGGAACCAGCATTTTAACCCTTGTCCCGCTGGTACCCCGAATGCCAAATTTCTCTTACAACCAGGTACACCAGCAGCACCAACAACAACACCAACCTTTTCCTCAACCACCTGATGCTGCACAGGACAGAGAGCATCAGCACAGAGCTGCACCATGCCGGAGGTGATACTCCTATCACAGGGTACACAGGCAGAGGATGAGCTTCCTCTACATGACTGAGCAGCAGTGCCAAAGGAGGCTCAGCCTATCGCAGACATTTACAGATTGCTGGAGCAAGACCTGCGGCCCAGAGGAGCAGATGGACACGCCTTACCAGTAGCTGTCAAAGTCACCAACGCCCTCAACTTCTTCACCTCAGGCTCCTTCCAGGGACCTGCAGCAGATATTTTCAGCATCTCACAGTCGGCCGCCCACAGATGCATCACACAGGTCACCGATGCCCTGTTCCACAAGTCAGCCAATTATATCAACTTTGCCACTGATGAAGCCAGTGTTACTGAGCGGGCACTGGCCTTTGCGGCTCTGGCTGGCTTCCCACGGGTACAGGGCGTCATCGACCGCACACATGTGACCATCAGGGCACCCCATCATCACCCAGGAGTTTATGTCAACTGCAAGGGCTTCCACTCCCTCAATGTGCAGCTGGTCTGCAACCATAGGAAGATCATCATGCAGGTGTGCACCAAATTCCTTCGCCAGTCTATCCTCCCTCAGCTCTTCGCTCTTCCAAACAGACTTTCCGGCTGGCTATTTGGAGATAAAGGGCTGTCCTCTGAAGACATGGCCCATGACACCCTTGAGAAGTACTGAAGCCCAGAAGAGATATAATGAAAGCTACATTTCCACCAGGTGTGTCATAGAGCAGACAATAGGCATACACAAAATACGCTTCAGATGCTTTGACAGATCTGGAGGAGCCCTTCAGTACACACCAGCCAGGGTCTCCAGAACCATCGTGGTCTCTTGTGCCCTGTACCACATAGCGAGGATTAGCGCTGCTTGAGAAGCAAGGCACTGAGCGCACGGCCTCTTCATAGGAGGAGGAGGAAGAGGAACATCAGCTGGAAGACGAGGAGGAGCAGGAGCTGGAGGAACCTACGGTGCAGAGGGCACCAGCACTCGAGCACATTGCTGCCCGGGATGCCAGGGATGGCCTCATCTTGGTTAGATTTACTTAACTTTGTGCAGTACACCCATATGGCTGCCAAATGCTGGGCCAGGTTGGCATCGCTCCGCAGCAACACCATGAAGCGTCCCCACAATGACCAATCCATTCCTTTCACTTTCACCACCCTTGCTGGAGGTAGTCTTATATCTGACCGCTCACTCCAACTAACTAAGTCAGTTCCAAAGTTACACATAAATTTGTCCAAGACAAGAAAGTTTTGAAAATAAAGAAATTTACAGTTCGCATGCCATTAATATAAACACTCCTTCCAGGTGAAACAACGATTTACTTGTGCTTCTTGTAATTTAGTACACTGTATTCGCTCTTCACGATGGGCATCCTCTACATTGGGGAGACCAAACGCAGATTGGGTGACCACTTTGCAGAACACCTCTGTTCAGTCCGCAAGCATGACCCCGAGCTTCCAGCGCCGCGCTTTGACCTCGAGGAATGAGTGGCAGGCCTCATCGGTGTCTCAGGTCGGGCAACTGCCACTGTGGGTGCTGGCCCCCACTTGGATACTGAGGGTAAGTCCTGCACTCCCTGGGCTGGGTTGGGGCAATGTGATGCAGCGTCTGTGGACTACAGTTGGGGTAATGTCCTGCAGTGTCTCCGGACTAGATATAATGGAGTAGCAGCGGTCCTTCAAATGAGCCTGTGCTATGTCACCCTCATGTCCTCATGCCACCCTGCCCCCTCCCCTGCTGCTAACCACTCATCTGTTGCTTTCCACTTCTGGATGACCAGTCACAGGCGCAGCATCCCTCAAATCAACCCTCCACGTCAGGCCATCGTCTGAAGGAGAAGGAGGAGGAGGAAGAAGAGGAGGAGTACGTTCAGCCGACTTCGGGGCAGATGCAATCCACCCCTGTTTTACCATCGTCACTTTCCTTGCCTGAGGACGATGACGTTACGTTCTCGGGGTTTGACAACTCCGAGGCTCCTGGGACCAGTGGCGTGCAGCAACGCAGTTCTGGGGTCGAATCCTGTCTGCCATCTCTCCGGAGGGTGAGTCGGCAAAGTTGGTCTGCTGACAGACAGGCAGACGTGGAACTGGACATGGTGGGACTGTCCAGAGAGAGCATCCAGCTCACCCGTCAGCTCCTTGATGTCTTGAGTAGGATTCCTGCGACCATCGAGAATCTCACTGCGACCATTAGGGAGGTAGGGTCACAGATTGGTCGGTGCGAGCCGCAATACCTGCGAGGCCATCAGTGCCCACACGAGGCTGGTGGCCTCCAGTAGTGACACTGGAGTCCCGGAGAGTGTGGCGCGGATGCTTGCCGAATATGGCACATCACAGGCACAAGCTCTGCTTCAGCTTGGGCAGGTGATGCAGTCCGTAAACCCTCCCGCCATACTCTCTGTGTTCCCCACTGTCCCACCCAAACCCCAACCACCTGTGACTGGCGACGCCGATGAAGAGACTCGGCAGTCAGAAGCTGGGCCTTCCACGTCACGAGCTGATCCAGTGCATCCCCAGACACCAATGTCTCTCCCCCCGACACATTGTGGAATAGAGTGGCCAGGCAACGGTCAAACGTGCTGTTCACTCTTCAAGTAAAGTGTTCAATACTGAGCTGCTGACATAAGGCTTTTGCAGCGGCGAAATTTCCACAATGCCTCCTCCCCTGTGGTCGTGACATGGGTTCCTCGTCAGGCTCCTCTTCCTCCTCCCCCCCTCTCCTGAGGTGCTCCTGGAATCCCCTTTGGCAATTCCTTGGTCCTCATGATGACTACGTTGTGTATCACGCAGCACACCACGATGATCTCAGAGACCTGCTGAGGGGAGTATTGCAGGCAGCCTCCAGAGTGGTCCAGGCATCGGAAGCGCTGCTTGAGCACTCCAATTGTCTGTTCGACGATGTTGCGTGTGGCTGCATGGCTCGCATTATAGTGATGCTCAGCTTCTGTCTGAGGGTTCCAGAGCGGGTAGGGGGTCATGAGCCAGGTGGCGAGGCCGTAACCTTTGTCCCTGATCAGCCAGCTCTGGCATTGTGGTTGACTCTGGAACATGCGTGAGACACTACTCTCACGCAAGATGAAAACATCATGAATGCTCCCTGGATATTCGGCAGTGACTGCCATGATGCGCTGAGTATGGTCACAGATGATCTGTATGTTCATGGAGTGGAATCCCTTTTGGTTTTGGTAAATCTCTGGATTATGTAAAGGTGCTCGCAGGGCACCCTGAACCTTGGGGAAGCCAGCAAATCGTCCAAAACCTATAGCCTTCTCACTTTGGGTCTCCTTGGTCATTGGGAACTTTATAAAGTCCATCCTGCGTGTGTACAGTACAATAGTCACCTGACGAATGCAGTAATGTGTAGCGTGCTGCGAGATGGAGCATATGTCCCCCACTGATGCCTGAAAGGAGCCGGAGGCATAGAAGGCAAGTGCCACAGTCACCTTCACCTCGACGGGCTGTGCAGTCCTGTTGCCACTGGTAGGCTGTAGGTCTGCCTGTATGAGCTGACATATCTCTGTCAGCATTTATTTTCGGAAGTGCAGCCTTCTAATGCACTATGCCTCAGAGAGCTGGAGGTATAAGCGATGTTCCTTGTAAACTCGTGGGGGGTAAGGTCTCCTCCCCATACGTCTGCGATCTCTTCGATTATGTTGAAAATGATCATCAATAATCCTTCTTCCAGCTCCACGCTGTATAAATATAGCAGCCAGGATTACTGGCTAACATAGAATGGCCCCCATCTTTAAAATGTCCTTAAATGTCCTTTAAAACAAACTAGAAACTCACATAAACTTCACAATTGAAAGTATGTAGTAATGCAGCGTTCTTCTCCCAGTGCTTTAATCGCTCACAACTCTGACTTTCTCCTCCATTTTCAAGGACAGTGCCATTAGAGCCTGGTGCACCCTGGGTCCGACTGCTTTTTGCTGGCGGGTTTCGGGGCAGACGCTAAATTGGGCGAAATGCTTGAAAGTTCTGCCCGGGGCGCTAACGCAGCAATGCACGATGATTTACATCATCCAAACGGTCAAAACAGCGGGCGAGCGCTAGGTGATAGCCCCGCCGCAAAACCATTGCCGAAAATTCCGCCCGGGCGCAAAATCTTGTGCTCCTCGTTTCACGCCCCCAAAATTATTTTTGCGCCCCATCCAGGCGCTAACTGGGGAGCAAATAAGCTGAAAATCCAGCCCTTTGACATTACTTCAGTTTTGTACCAATTGCGTATTAGCTTGTGTTGTGTGAAAGTGCCTTCATCTTCAACAGATTTTGTCCTCCATCTTGAAAATTCTGTTAAAAGGGATAAAAGCTCAAACTTATGGACAGGAACAGCCCCAATAAATGCATTTTAATAAATGATCATGGAACTAGTTTCAATTTATAACTCTAAATATTATAAAAATATAAATACATTTCATCAGTATGGCAAGCAGTCTTTCTGCTTATGACCAGGTGTAGAATATCTTCAGTACTTGAATTTATTCCCAAAATGTGGATTCTAAACATACTATCAGTACCCATATGTCAAGGATATATAATACAAGTTTAGCCTTGAAGGAAATAATTACGAAGGGAATTTCGGAGACTGAGCAGAGTAACAAATCAGTGCTAGCTCACACACGTGAATAAATTATGCAAACAAAAGAACTCTGAATAAATGTTATCCCACAGGATATCTCTCTCTAACTTGTTCTACAATTCTGTACATCATGGAATGGATGCATTTTCCTTATCTTGTGGAAAATGGGCCACAACAACACAAAGGAGAGAGTCTTTTGCTTAGACGTGCACCAACTAATACCCGAGCAGCCTCTCACCTATGAATACTTACACTGCAGACAATTATTTTAAATAGGTTAAGGAGATTATTGACGTGATAACATTTTCCGAACACAAGCTTGTTGGGTTCATTCCACCACAGTGGGTTCATTTCTAAATAAAGGCTGCCGTTTTGCTCCTGGCATTTTATTTTTGCCCTTCTGAAAGTAAAGAATAATGTGTGGAGGTTTTACTGAAGGGTCCCCATGTCCCATGTTTTAACAGCGTCCCATTATGTGGAGCTGACAACGTCGTGTGGCAGGCAGCCAAGCCTCAGCGAAGCAGAAAGCACATCATGATGTCTTTATTCCATCCTCTCATGCATCAGCTTCAGTGCTGGAGGCTCTGAGCTGCACACATCTTAACATAAAACACCGTCTTACAATTCACATCTCAAGGAAAGATAGAAATGGGACAAGCTCTATCTTGGGCTTGGATTGCTTGCCAATATAATAGAAATGATAATTTTTTTCAAGGGTACCTCACTAACTACACTGAAACATATGCCCCCCCCAAAAATAAAAGAGAGCAAAATAACCACATATGTGGTTTCTGGATAACATCATCATCATCACTGGCAGTCCCTCGGAATCGAGGAAGACTTGCTTCCACTCCCAAAGTGAGTTCTTTGATGGCTGAACAGTCCGATACGAGAGCCACAGACCCTATTACAGGTGGAACAGACATTCGTCGAGGGAAGTGATCGGTGGGGCTGGTTTGCCGCGCGCTCCTTCCGCTGCCTGCGCTTGGCCTCTTCATGCTCTTTGCATCGAGACTCGAAGAGCTCAATGCCCTCCCGGATGGACTTTCTCCACCTCAGGCGGTCTGCGGCCAGAGTCTCCTAGGGTCAGTGGTGATGTCGCATTTTACCAGGGAGGCTTTGAGGGTGTCCTTATAATGTTTCCGCTGTCCTCCTTTGGCTCATTCACCATGAAGGAACTCCGCATAAAGCATTTGCTTAGGGAGTCTTGTATCTGGCATGCGAACTATGTGGCCTGCCCAGCGAAGCTGATCGAGTGTGGTCAGTGCTTCAATACTGGGGATGTTAGCCTGGTCGAGGACACTAATGTTGGTGCGCCTGTCCTCCCAGGGGGTTTGCAGGATCTTGCGGAGACATCGTTGGTGATATATCTCCAGCAACTTGAGGCGCCTTCTATACATTGTCCATGCCTCAGATCCATACATGAGGGCAGGTATTACTACAGCCGTGTAGACCATGAGTTTGGTGGTAGATTTGAGGGCCTGGTCTTCAAACACTCTTTTCCTCAGACGGCCGAAGACTGCGCTGGCACACTGGAGGCGATGCTGAATCTCCGCATCAATGTCTGCCTTTGTTGATAAGAGGCTCCCAAGATATGGGAAATGGTCCTTGTTGTCCAGGGCCGCACCGTGGATCTTGGATGATTGGGGGGCAGTGCTGTGCGGTGGTGACAGGCTGGTGGAGGACCTTTGTTTTATGGATGTTAAGCGTAAGGCCTATGCTTTCATATGCCTCAGTGAATACATTGACTATATCCTGGAGTTCAGCCTCTGAATATGCACAGACGCAGGCGTCGTTCACATACTGCAGCTCAATGACAGAGGTTGGGGCGATCTTGGACCTGGCCTGGAGGCAGCGAAGGTTAAACAGCTTACCACTGGTTCTGTAGTTTAGTTCCACTCCAGCGGGGAGCTTGTTGACTGTGAGGTGGAGCATGGCGGCGAGGAAGATTGAGAAGAGGGTTGGAGCGATGACGCAGCCCTGTTTGACCCCGGTCCGAACATGGATTGGGTCTGTAATGGATCCATTGGTAAGGATCACGGCCTGCATGTCATCGTGAAGCAGGCGAAGGATGGTGACGAACTTTTGGGGGCATCCGAAACGCAGGAGGACGCTCCATAGACCCTCATGGCTGACCGTGTCAAAGGTCTTGGCATGATCGAAAAAGGCCACGTATAAGGGCTGGCGCTGTTCCCTGCATTTTTCCTGCAACTGGCGCGCTGCAAAGATCATGTCTGTTGTGCCCCGTAGGGGACGAAATCCACATTGTGATTCCGAGTGGAGCTCCTCTGTTTCTGGATAACAGCGTGTGATCAAATAATTGTTAAACAAGATATCATCACTCGAAAGAGCTTCCAGAGAAGCAGTCACTACACATTTTGTCAATAAACTGAACATATTTATTTACTTATTTATGTATTCCAACACATATGTTGCTTTGCATTTTTTAGGATGGCAGTGCTGGAATAATACTACCAGTTACAAATTTATATTACCTTTTAGCATTACAAAGGATTTAAAACATTTTCAGTGTCTAAGATATATCTGGCAGGATGAAAACGAGTTATTGGTAGAATATCACAGAGAGGACAATTGAACACTTAGATTTTTTTATTGGAGAAATATGGTGACAACAAATTCATGTCAGCCAGGGTAAGGCAGACATATTTCTCAGACTAAGAAATGATCTATTTAGCCAATCAACATGTCTGTTTGTCATAGCCTGGGATTATTAAAGTTCCTTTTGTTCTGTTTATAAATCTCCGCTATCTTCAGTGTGCCAATGAGTGGAATAGACATTTAGCTGTTTTTTTCTGGACACTATCTTCTACTTAGTTTAGTTACTCCTCTGGCAGCCTTTAGCAGGTGCTAAATTGGTCAGTCTCAAGATTCCAAAACTAAATTCCTCATCACGTATCTGTTTGTTACCAAAATAAACTGAAATGTTTATTTCCTGTCGAGAACTATTATCAGTACTGTATCTGGCAGTTTATCAAAAACAGATAGATATTGTAATTGATGCTTACCAATCAAAAGTTCAATAAAACCAAATCTTAGTCAACATAACCTAGGTTTTAGTAGCAATGTTTATGCTTTTTTAACCAAGAGTATTTTTCTAAGAGTATTACTTATTTTGTTGGTGGGGGATAACGTTGTCTTTTATCGCCAGGTGACCAAACAGGTTGACAGCTTGTTTTACACCTCATTGGATTTTCTTGAGTTTAATGGAAAGGAAAATCGGCCAAGTTGTAAACTGGGCTGCCGATTCGCTATCATTCGTAGTTTGTAATTAATCCCAATATTTGTAAACAAAATGAGTGGCAATCAATATGAAAAATATGCCATGAGCTTCAACAGCATCACAGATCAAATGATATAGCAAAGTCTATTAATCTAATGAATCACCAGCTCGACACTCCTTAAAAAAATAATCTAATCAGCCACAAGAATTCAAAACCTCACCACATATCCATTTGCTACCAAAATTATTGATGTGGGGTGGGGCGATATCATGCTTTCTCCAACATTTTTCTGAACAGATATAGCTTCCACTGGTTGCTTATGGTAACTATTTTCTAACCAAATATTAATGTTCTGCTTAATTTTGATGAATACCTGTATAGTGTAGGGGGTGGTGTGTGAGGTCAGGTTCACCTCTGACCTTCTGAGCAGTTCGAATCGCTCCCACTCCCTGGGTTCTAGACTCTGGATTTATTTGGGGGATGTGACAAAGTGCAAGGGACAACTGGTTTGGTGCAAAAGAACTTTGATTTTATTAAATACAAGAAAATACAATGTCAAAACTTATAATCACTCAAGTAAAGAACAGTACATCACACATTCAAAGGGGTTACAGTGAATAATACACCTCCCACCTCCCAATATCTAACACTGACTAATTTAGACTCCAGGGCAAACAGGAACTATGCTCACCAATCCTTTACTGGTAGTTGGCAGTGGTTCGCGATTTAGGGGTTCGCTGGATTCTGTAGGTTCTGCTTGCCATACCCCGAACATCGTAGACGACTTCTTACTGCGCAATCTTCAGTTGGGTGGTGTCCGCTGATGCGGTAGGGCACGTTTTGGACTTATGGGGTAAGTACCCGTTTTCTTTTGTTAGAAATAGGTTTCAAATTCTTTTTAGATAATGTTTTCACCTGTTGGTGGTCAGGCCTAGGTTGTAGAGTGGAAACTTTCGATTCTTCGGTTTCTTCCTTGTGGAGTTTTGTTTCGAAGTTGGTCGATCGCGGTGATTTTGGTGGTACCACATTGGCTGTGGTCGGTTGCTGCCGCGATGGTGGTGGTCTTCCTTCCTTTTCGATAGAGGACGTTGAGGCTGGAGAAGTCAGTTAAAAAAACTGCTGCGGTGGTCTCTCTCCCTTCTTGATGCAAGGCTGCTGTGTGCATACCTTCTGCTAAGCGTCCCTAGCAATGTCTTGTGAGGCAGTAACATCTGCATAGCATACCCTTTGTTAAAGCAGGGCCCAGTTATACCTTTTGAGCTGTTCTAATCTGCGCGCCAAATCAGCCCCCGATTCTTTGTTTAATTTTGCCGGGCTTGATATTTCTTTATGATATTTTGGCGGGCTCATTAAATGTTAACCTGTCTCGGATGTGTCGATCTTCTAAATCTGTTTCTTGATGGAAATATTAGCTTTGGTATTTGCAGTGTCTGTCTGTGCTTGGGGTTTTCATGCAGGTTGGATGTGCCATCGTTATTATGTATGGACTGGAATGGTTAGCTATCTCTGGGTTAATTGTTGCTATGTTAATGTCTCCTGCAGAGAAGGATTTTTGAGTATCCACAATTCTCCAGACAATTTACTTTAGTTTCAATACACCAGACAGCTTCAATATTCAAACTGGCTTCTTTGCAGGATCGTTATCTTTTAGTTCTTTAGCCCTGCCCACACAGACTCAATCTGCCTTGTAAAATCCCAAAATTCGATTAAAGTTCGTAGTTTCTTCCATGAGTACTTTAGGATTTCAAACTTTCTGGTGGATAGTTCCAAATTAAATTTCCTTTTCAATGAGTCCAAACATTGGGGGGGTTTTCCCACGAATTTTGCAACCCATCAATAGTTATTTGTCCCAAATGTCTATCGACTGCAAAGGAGGAAGTATTTTTAGCCTCAGAGAAAGGTCGCTAAGCCTGTCTCTTTTTGATGTTTCAAATCCCATTTGCTCACCTTTTCATCATATTTCTCAAACTCTTAGCTATCTAGAAAGGTAACCAATTATTTCTTCAACCCATTCATAATAACCATAGTAATCTCTTCCCACAATTATATATGCTTTGGATCAACAAGTTCCATCTGATTTTCCTTGTTATACTGTTCACTACAGGATATGTGGGGTGTCCACTTGTTCTCTCATCATTCTAATGGTGGAAACTATGACTCCAGACTGATGCTTCGAGGCTAAAATTAATTAGACAAATTTATTTACAGGTTAACTAATATACAGAGCTGAAAAGCATTCCAAAATTCTCCAACTTGAAAACAAGAATTAAAAACATTATAACTAGAATCATTCCACAAGGAGATGAAAACCCTTTTACAGAAATATATTTCTTATGGCTGCCTCACAATATATTCTTCAAAGTACAGTCTCAGACATTGAGTTACTTACGAACAATTTCTCACAAGCTCCTATTCACCCATGTTTGATGCAAGTGAAGAGGCAAAACAAAAATCCTCAGATCATGACACGGTCCCTGGATTATATGGGAGCCCCTTTTTCTGATGTAAAAGCAAGCACATCGCTGCAAGCCATGTCTTAATGGTCCAAGAAAGAAATCTTATCTTTGTGATGTTTATATCTTCCCAGATGTATTGGTTCTTGACACACAGTAAAAGAGAGAATTACATTTTCATCATAGCCAGCACCAGGATTATTCCACGTAGGACAACAAAGTGGTGGTCCCGCACTGGACACATAGGGACCAAGTTTCGGCCTGAGTTGCTCCTGTTTTTTTGGAGCAACTGGTTTAGAATGGAGTATCTTAGAAATTTGAATTCTCAGCATTTAGTTTGCTCCAGTTCTAGTCAGTTAGAACAGTTTCACTTTGGAACAGAATTTTTTTTTCAAAAGGGGTCGTGTCCGGCCACTTACGCCTGTTTTCAAAGTTTAGGCAGTGAAAACTTACTCCAAACTAACTTAGAATGGAGTAAGTGAAGATTTTTGTACTTCGAAAAAACCTTGTCTACACTTTAGAAAATCAGCTGTAGGTTACAAATTAGGCGTAGGGAATGGTGAGGGGGCGGGGGGGGGGGTGGGGTTTAAAGGGAAGTTTACAAACATTAAACACTTCAGTTTTACAAATAAAGAGAGGGAAGGAGAGAGGAGAGAAGGAGAGAGGAGGGAAGGAGAGAGGAGAGAGGGAGGGAAGAAGAGAGGAGGGAGGGAGGTAGGGAGAGAGGGAGGGAGAGAGGGAGGGAGAGAGGGAAGGAGGGAGGGAAGGAGAGAGGAGGGAGGGAGAGAGGAGGGAGGGAGGGAAGGAGGCGGGGGGGGGAACGGAGAGAAGGAGGCTGAACTGCCGGGCCCAAGACGTCAGGCTGGATTTACAGGTAGGTTGCGTCGGGTCTCAGGGGGGAGTCACGGAGGTCCGGGGGTTGGGGGGGGAAGAGTCGCGGAGGTCATGGGGCGGGGGGGAGAGAGAGTCGCGGAGGTCGGGGTGGGGGGGGGAGAGAGAGAGAGTCGCGGAGGTCCAGGGGGGAGCGGAGGTCGGGTCGCCGGGGGGGGGGGAGGGGGGCGGGAGACCAGGGGTCGGTCGGGTGGGAGGAGCCTTATGCACGCAGCCCCAGTGAGGCCATTCGGCCAGGGCTAGGAGCTGCCTGCTTCGGGCCCCTCCCACAGTTTTGGGCACCTGTAGCGCGCATGTGCAGAGGTCCCGGCACTGTTTTCAGCGCAGGGACCTGGCTCTGCCCCCCACAGCTTGTGCTGCACCGCGCCCGGCTCCAGAGGACCTGCAGGGAGCCGGAGAATAGGTAAGTTTTTTTAAGGTGCACTTTCTGGCGCGGAAAACGGGCGTCCAGGTCCGGGCTGCGCCATTTTAGGCGTGGCCCGAAACTTGGGCCCATACAATGCACTCTTTGTTGTGCAGCTGAATGCTGGAAACTGGCAAAGAGGAGCAAGGCTGGGAGCAGGAGAATAACGGGGCATGTAAATGAGGCAGAAGCAACACGGAAGGCAGATGCTAAATTTAAATTATTGGGAGCAGGGCCAAGATCAGGAGAACTCCAGGGTTTGAGAGTGGGGTAGAAGCAATAGCAGTAACCAAGAGCAATCCTGAGACTGAGCAGAACGGGAAGCAGGACTAGGAGTGTCATCATCATCATCATAGGCAGTCCCTCGGAATCGAGGAAGACTTGCTTCCACTCTTAAAATGAGTCCGTAGGTGGCTGAACAGTACAATACGAAAACCACAGTCCCTGTCACAGGTGGGACAGATAGTGGTTGAGGGAAAGGGTGGAGAGTCTGGTTTGCCGCACGCTCTTTCCGCTGCCTGCGCTTGGTTTCTGCATGCTCTCGGCGACGAGACTCGAGGTGCTCAGCGCCCTCCTGGGTGCTCTTCCTCTATTTAGGGCGGTCTTTGGCCAGGGACTCCCAGGTGTCGGTGGGGATGTCGCACTTTATCAGGGAGGCTTTGAGGGTGTCCCTGTAACGTTTCCTCTGCCCACCTTTTGCTCATTTGAGGTGAAGGAGTTCCGAGTAGAGCGCTTGCTTTGGGAGTCTCGTGTGTGGCATGCGAACAATGTGGCCCGCCCAGCAGAGCTGATCAAGGAGTGTGACAAAAGGTGTCGGGGATGCCAGCATTGGCAGAAGGCCTAACGTGGGGTAGAACCAGGACTAGGCCAGGAGCGAGAGAATAATAGAGCAAGGGAGGAAAAGTAGAGAGGGATTGAAGCAACGACACAAAGCTGGTAGTGGAAATAGCAGGAGCCTTGTAGTGGGAAAGGTGGGAAGTCTGTTGCAAGAGCGGGGCAGAGAAAAAGTGGCAGACGCAAGAGCAAGAGGTCAGAAGGTCGAGGAGCAAAACAGTCTGGAAAATTTATTTTATTCGTGTTTTCAAATTGGAGAATTTTGGAGTGCTTTCAGCTCTGTATATTAATTAACCTGTAAATAAATGTGTCTTATTAAATTGATAGATTCTGGGAGCCTGAGAGACAGAACTGAGAGTAGGGCTGGGAGGCATTTTAAATTGAACTATTTGATATTTACGAGAGAGCCCCCTGTGGCCTTGCTCACAGTCAGAAGATAATGGTGGTCCAGAAATTACATCGGGCCCAAGCTCAATCGGCATCCGTTTGCAACA